>NC_088410.1:81661019-81986769 GCF_034236695.1 Oncorhynchus nerka | reverse complement strand
CTGTCCATCCATCTGTCTGTCTGTTCTGGGGAGGGAGAGCAGGCCCTGCCTGTCCATCCATCTGTCTGTCTGTTGTGGGGAGGGAGAGCAGGCCCTGCCTGTCCATCCATCTGTCTGTCAGTTCTGGGGAGGGAGAGCAGGCCCTGCCTGTCCATCCATCTGTCTGTCTGTCCTGGGGAGGAAGAGCAGGCCCTGCCTGTCCATCCATCTGTCTGTCTGTTCTGGGGAGGGAGAGCAGGCCCTGCCTGTCCATCCATCTGTCTGTCTGTTGTGGGGAGGGAGAGCAGGCCCTGCCTGTCCATCCATCTGTCTGTCTGTTGTGGGGAGGGAGAGCAGGCCCTGCCTGTCCATCCATCTGTCTGTCTGTCCTGGGGAGGGAGAGCAGGCCCTGCCTGTCCATCCATCTGTCTGTCTGTTCTGGGGAGGGAGAGCAGGCCCTGCCTGTCCATCCATCTGTCTGTCTGTCCTGGGGAGGAAGAGCAGGCCCTGCCTGTCCATCCATCTGTCTGTCTGTTCTGGGGAGGGAGAGCATGGGAACGGCATGTCCATGTTCAACGGGAGTCATCTGGGAGTGAGACATACAGTAGGGAAGTGATTGGCTTCTTCAGTACCATACTCCAGAGAGGTAGGCTGCTGTCATCTGCCTAACAGCTACAGGTACACTAAATGCCTCCCACCAGTCACAGCATAGACATATTCTACACTCCTACATTTGTCACACAAGTACATTAATACAATGTGGAGTAGATTACTCTGTCAATATTCACAACACAAAGCAATGTTATGCTGTTTTTCTTTTCTTGAAGCAAACAGAAACAAATGTTAGCCATCTAAGAGCTAAAGGACCTATGTCTGTATAATGTTGTTTGTGGACATTTACAATGCATAAGCTATCTTGTTTTATGTACACAGAACAAACAAAAATATAAATGCAAGATGCAACAATTTCAAAGATTTTACTGAGTTACAGTTCATTTAAAGAAATCAGTCAATTGAAATAAATTCATTAGGCCCTAATCTATGGATTTCACATGACTGGGAATACTGATAAGCATCTGTTGGTCACAGATCCTGTAAAAAAAGGTAGGGGTGTGGATCAGAATACCAGTCATTATCTGGTGTGACCACCATCTGTTGGTCACAGATCCCATAAAAGGTAGGGGTGTGGATCAGAATACCAGTCATTATCTGGTGTGACCACCATCTGTTGGTCACAGATCCCATAAAAGGTAGGGGTGTGGATCAGAATACCAGTCATTATCTGGTGTGACCACCATCTGTTGGTCACAGATCCCATAAAAGGTAGGGGTGTGGATCAGAATACCAGTCATTATCTGGTGTGACCACCATCTGTTGGTCACAGATCCCATAAAAGGTAGGGGTGTGGATCAGAATACCAGTCATTATCTGGTGTGACCACCATCTGTTGGTCACAGATCCCATAAAAGGTAGGGGTGTGGATCAGAATACCAGTCATTATCTGGTGTGACCAGCATTTGCCGCATGCCTTGCTACATACAGTTGAAGTCGGAAGTTTACATACACTTAGATTGGAGTCATTAAAACTCGTTTTTCTACCACTCCACAAATTTCTTGTTAATAACAAACTATAGTTTTGGCAAGTCGGTTAGGACATCTACTTTGTGCATGACACAAGTCATTTTTCCAACAGTTATTTACAGACATATTATTTCACTTATCATCCACTGTATCACAATTCCAGTGGGTCAGAAGTTTACATACACTAAACTAAATTGACTGTGCCTTTAAACAGCTTGGAAAATTACAGAAAATGATGTCATGGCTTTAGAAGCTTCTGATAGGCTAATTGACATAATTTGAGTCAATTGGAAGTGTACCTGTGATGTATTTCAAGGCCTACCTTCAAACTCAGTGTCTCTTTGCTTGACATCACGGGAAAATCAAAATAAATCAGCCAAGACCTCAGAAAATAATTTGTAGATCTCCACAAGTCTGGTTCATCCTTGGGAGCAATTTCCAAATGCATCAACATAACACATTCATCTGTACAAACAATAGTATGCAAGTATAAACACCATGGGACCACGCAGGCGTCATACATCTCAGGAAGGAGGCGCATTCTGTCTCCTAGAGATGAACGTGCTTTGGTGAAAAGTGCAAATCAATCCCAGAACAACAGCAAAGGACCTTGTGAAGATTCTGGAGGAAACAGGTACAAAATGATCTATATCCTGCTCAACAAGGAAGAAGCCACTGCTCCAAAACCGCCATAATAAAGCCAGACTAGGCCTCTCGAGTGGCGGAGTGGTTAAGGGCGCTGTACTGCAGCGCCAGCTGTGCCACCAGAGACTCTGGGTTCGCGCCCAGGCTCTGTCTTAACCGGCCGCGATCGGGAGGTCCGTGGGGCGACGCACAATTGGCCTAGCGTCGTCTGGGTTAGGGAGGGGTTGGCCGATAGAGATATCCTTGTCTCATCGCGCACCAGTGACTCCTGTGGCAGGCCGGGCTCAGTGCGCGCTAACCAAGGTTACCAGGTGCACAGTGTTTCCTCCGACACATTGGTGCGGCTGGCTTCCGGGTTGGATGCTCGCTGTGTTAAGAAGCAGTGCGGCTTGGTTGGGTTGTGTATCGGAGGATGCATGAATTTCAACCTTCGTCTCTCCCGAGCCCGTACGGGAGTTGTAGCGATGAGACAAGATAGTAGCTACTAAAACAATTAGATACCACGAAAACGGGGTAAAATAAAAAATAAAAATAAAGTCAGACTACGGTTTGCAACTGCACATGGGGACAAAGATCGTACTTTTTGAAGAAATGTCCTTTGGTCTGCTGCAACAGAAATAGAACTGTTTGGCCATAATGACCATCGTTATGGAAAAGGGGGAGGCTTGCAAGCCGAAGAACACCATCCGATCATGTACTTTGCTGCAGGAGGGACTGGTGCACTTCACAAAATAGATGGCATCATGAGGGAGGAAAATATGTGGATATATTGAAGCAACATCTCAAGACATCAGTCAGGAAGTTAAAGCTTGGTTGCAAATGGGTCTTCCAAATGGACATTGACACCAAGCATACTTCCAAAGTTGTGGCAAAATGGCTTAAAGACAACAAAGTCAAGGTATTGGAGTGGCCATCACAAAGCCCTGACCTCGATCCAATAGAAAATTTGTTGGCAGAACTGGAAAAGCATGTGCGAGCAAGGAGGCCTACAAACCTGACTCAGTTACACCAGCTCTGTCAGGAGGAATGGGCCAAAATTCACCCAACTTATTGTGGGAAGTTGTGGAAGGCTATCCGAAACGTTTGACCCAAGTTGAACAATTTAAAGGCAATGCTACCAAATACTAATTGAGTGTATGTAAACTTCTGACCCACTGGGAATGTGATTAAAGCTGAAATAAATAATTATCTCTACTATTATTCTGACATTTCACATTCTTCAAATAAAGTGGTGATCCTAACTGTTTTACCAGGATTAAAGGTCAGGAAATGTGAAAAAATTTGTAGAAATGTATTTGGCTAAGATGTATGTAAATTTCCAACTTCAACTGTATCTCCTTCACATTGAGTTGTTCAGTCTGTTGATTGTGGCCTGTGGAATGTGGTCCCACTCCTCTTCAATGGATATGCAAAGATGCTAGATATTGGCGGGAACTGGAACACGCTGTCACACACGTCGATCCAGAGCATCCCAAACATGCTCAATGGGTGACATGTCTCGTGAGTATGCAGGTCATGGAAGAATTGGGACATTTTCAGCTTTTTCATGTGTACAGATCCTTGCGACATGGGGCCGTGCATTATCATGCTGAAACATGAGGTGATGGCTGAGGATGAATGGCACGACAATGTACCTCAGGATCTCATCACAGTATCTCTGGGCATTCAAATTGGCATTGTTAAAAGGAAATTGTGTTCATTGTCCGTAGCTTGTGCCTGCCCATACATAACCCCACCACCACCATGGTTCACAACGTTGACATCATTAAACCGCTCGCCCACACAACACAAAACACGCTGTCTGCCATCTTTCCGGTGCAGTTGAAACCGGGATTCATCCGTGAAGTACACACTTCTCCAGCCAGTAGCCATCAAAGGCCCACTGAAGTCGGTTACGACGCCGAACTGCAGTCAGGTCAAGACCCTGGTGAGGACGAGGACGACGAGCACACAGATGAATTTCCCTGAGATGGTTTCTGACAGTTTGTGCAGAAAATGTTGGGTTGTGCAAACCCACAGTTTCATCAGCTGTCCGGGTGGCTGGTCTCAGACGATCCCGCAGGTGAAGAAGCCAAATGTGGAAGTCCTGGGCTGTCGTGGTTACACATGGTCTGAGGATGTGAGGCCGTTTGGACGTACTGCCAAATTCTCTATAGCAACATTGGAGGTGGCTTATGATAGATAAATCAATATTAAATGTTCTGGAAACAGCTCTGGTGGACATTCTCGCAGTCAGCATTCCGATTGCACGCTACCTCAAAACTTGAGACATTGTGTTGTGTGACAATCGGCACATTTTATAGTGGCTTTTTATTGTCCCCAGCACAAGGTGAACCGGTGTAATGATCATGCTGTTCAATCAGCGTCTTGATATCAGCGTCACACCTGTCAAGTGGATGGATTATCATGGTAAAGGAGAAATGCTCACTAACAAGGATATACCAAATTGTGCACAACATTTGAGAGAAATAAGCTTTTTGTGCGTATGGAACACTTCTGGGATCTTCTATTTCAACTCATGCAACATGAAACCAACACTTTACACTTTTCAGTATAATTGTATGTGTGCAGGTGTTGACAGTGTAAATATACACATTACTGTGGCTGATACTTCTGGGAGTGTGTTAATGTGTGTGTTAGAGTGAGCGAGAGAGGCGGAGTCATTTCCCTAATGTCTGCCGTATAACAATCCCCACTACCCCACTTGTGTCATATTTTTTGTATTCATGCACACACTCAATTTTCTTTTGTCGTGCTTCGGATAAACGTTAATCATTGCAGCTTGCAACAGGGTAATCTGTGTTGTGGTGTTATGGCATATGAGACGTGCCAACGTTGTAAATAATATTTTAATTACTATATTGATGCAATTGTCCTTTCTCCTGAGCAACATTCCCTGTCAACCATTGGATTGTGTCCATACTGAGCATATGACTGGGGAAAAGGCACGGCTCTTAGAGCCATTTCCTATGTGTCAGAGAAGTACAAAATTGAGAGTATGATTAATTTTTCAATTTCTCTCTGCGGATATCTAATAATTGTGCCCATAGATAGCCGAGGGCCCTTATTAAACATTTACATGCAAAAAGAAAGTTAGAATCAGAAAGATGGTATTTTGGATTGAATAATGTAAAATAACTGTAGGGCAACAGAGAAAAAGCTAACTAGTCGAGGTTTATTCTTGAAATGTTTTCCACCATCATGGGTACTCTTAATTACCAACTTTTATCTGCAGACTCAACACTATATTTATTTTTCCTCATTTCTAAATGCTAATTTTGTAACCTTGCGTACATCTCAGTAAATCTGTTTAAGGAATTATGTGAAATGTCAGTCTGAGGAATTCCTCTGCCAGGATTGTTTTTAATTGGTTTGTAATTGTGGTAGACAGACAATAGTTGAATTTTTTAAATTCAAGTTCTGAAAAGTAATTCAATCTTATCTTCAGCATATAAATGCTTGGCTCCTTGATCTGTAAAACAGGCTGTGTTGCACGTGGTCCTTAAGACATTGGTCACAAGCATTTTGCTACACTCGCAATAACATCTGCTAACCATGTGTATGTGACCAATAATATTTGATTTGATTTTATTCGCGACATGGTGGCTTTTACCCTTGCTTCTGGAAGAGAGACACTACTTTAAGAAGAAGCTGAGCCTTTGAGGAGGCTAAATCCACCTGGACTTCTCTCTCTGTGCTGTCTTCCTCAGTTTGCTCTCTTCCACATAATATCATCTTCATCTCAGATAGCTGTGGCACAGGGGAACTGCATTTGTTGATCAAATTTGGCTTGGCTAACACTGCCATCTCCTCCCCCAGAAGTGAAGGGCTGTGCCTGGAATGCACGGCAGAGCTGAGCCGTGGCGTGGTGATTGATTGATTCTGCCTGTCACAGGACAAGATAACCGCATCAGTAAATACTCTGTACTCCTCAGCCTCCCCCTGCACAATCACAACCGAGGGCATCACCGGGGCTACAGAACACTGATGTATGTTGGGAATTCATTGTGAGGTTGTATTGCGTCAGTGGGGGTGTATGTGAGCTCCACTTGCGATGTTAGTTTAGTCCAATCCCTGATCTACCCTTTCAAGCCAGGGTTATGGTAGACATAGAAAATTAAGCACATGTTTAATTTAACATACACACGTATTGAACTAGCACTGGCTGTTCTCTGAGGGGATTTTGATTGGCGTTAAAACATTTAGGTTTTTTTTCTCCATCTGTAGCGATGTCTCTAGCTGGTATTACACTGTGCTGGTTTCACTATGTGTGCCCATCTCCATGAGTTCACTTGAAATTGTCCTTCGTGTGGAGGCAGATTAAACTGGCCGTTCTTGCTATATTTATCTGTATCTTGGAGTGACTTTGTACTCTCTGTCTTTGCACTCAAGCTCAATGAAAACAA
This sequence comes from Oncorhynchus nerka, assembly GCF_034236695.1. Lineage (NCBI taxonomy): Eukaryota > Metazoa > Chordata > Actinopteri > Salmoniformes > Salmonidae > Oncorhynchus > Oncorhynchus nerka. Next base: position 81,980,158 of record NC_088410.1, on the reverse strand, counting down.
TAAATTGTGTCCTTATCTTTGGAGCGAAATCAAGATGGGCTCAAAGGCCTGTGAGTTATTTGTGGTTCTGGAGAAAGAAGAGAAAGAGACTGGAAAATGGACACCCATCTCACATTACAGACAGACAGACAGAGAGAGAGAAGAGGTTTTTATCACAAGAGAGATGTGCACAAGCCTGGAGTGAATGAAATCCAGAGGAGTGCTGTGTGAAATTGAAAAAGGGGCCAGTGGGATTTGGGGGTTAGGAGACTGGGGGTACTGGGGACACAGTGGGATTTGGGGGTTAGGAGACTGGGGGTACTGGGGACACAGTGGGATTTGGGGGTTAGGAGACTGGGGGTACTGTGGACACAGTGGGCCTGGCTGACTGATGGATTATCCCACACCTTCCTTTCCCTCTCTCCCACAGACTGGGTCACTACTACAAAGCCAACACTACCTGTATTGGGATAACCTACAGAAGGGCTGCTTGCATATCAGCTAGCTAATTCCACCATTATTTGTCGTAATTTACTTTCAGTTAATTTGATCTATGTATAACATCCATCCATGAAGCACTGTTGCAGTATAACCACACAGACAGACATGACTGAAAGCATCCCAAGGTGATTCCATAGAATGTCTTTTGTGACTCTACGTTGGTATACTGTATCCCATAAATAGAGGAATGCAGGGCCTTACTCTCTCCTCTCTCTTGCTCTCTGCTCTATGTAGTACATTACTGAGACTCCAACAGCAGCAGCAGCATTGTCTTTGCTTCTCCCCCAGTCTCGCTGCATCTCCCTGGGCCTGGCCTGGGCTGGGTGGAGGAGAGAACAGGATCTCTTCCTGGCAGGTGGACTGTACAGTGGGGAGCTGCAGCTTCTGCCTTTTTGCTGACTCACCACAGAACCAGAGAGAAACTGTAAACTAGAGGGGGAAATGAACGTTTATACACAGAAGTGTGTGAGTGTGTGTTCTATTTGAACCACCTGAGCTCCAGCCAGAACGCTGGTTTTGCACTCTATTTCAAACAGATGTAGGGGAGGGGAAGAAAAGCCTTACGAGAGTCCCGCAATCAAAATAATTATCCTTACAGCTGTATGTTTACAAAGTGTTTATGTGATATTCTGCAGTCTGTCTTACTGAGGTGGCTTTCATGTGTTAAACACAATAAATACCTCCATCTATTCATATTGAAGTACATTTGAGGGTGCCAATTTGAATATGTTTATGTGTGTAAAACCCTATCATTTATCAAATGAACGCCCTGGGCTCCCGAGTGGCGCAGTGGTCTAAGGCACTGCACCCCATTGCATGTGGCATTACTACAGCCCCGGGTTCGATCCCAGGCTGTGTGGCAGCTGACCGGGAAACCAGTTGTATGGCGTTTCCTCTGACAAATTGGTGTAGCTGGCTTCCGGGTTAAGCGAGCAGTGTGTCAAGAAGCAGAGTGGCTTGGCCAGGTCGCCTCTTCCGAGTCCATACGGGATTTGCATCGATGGGACAAGACTGTAACTACCAATTGGATATCACGAAAAAGGGGTAAAAGGTTTTTAACAAACGTACACCCTTGCAGATTAGCTAATTTCCTTTGCTATGATGCATAGCCACAGGTCACAGGTTTGCGTGGCGCTCCTCACAGTCCCTGCAGCCTGGCTCACATGCCCAGCATGAATCATAGGAGATGCCATGCACAGGCAGGCAGGCGGTTGGGTCCTCTTTGATGGGCAGGTTGAGAAGATATAGGAGAGCTTTGGTTTTGTTGCCATGGGGCAGCACTGCCTTAACTTGTCCTGTTGCCAAACCCCAATCACTGCTAGCTGTACTGCTGTACTGATGCACTAGCTCAACAAAATGATTGACACACAGATTATCTTGTTTTTTGTAGAGCATATGTGCAGTATAGATAATGTAGTATCCACAGGACTGCTATCACATTACATCCAGTTCTAGATAAGTGCCAACATAATTATTAATGGTATACTATAGGGTTTCGTTTTGGTGTATAAACTTCTCTGCATTTTATTTTGATAGACATGTTCCCACTGGAATAGAAGTTTAATTTGAATAATCACTGGTGCGTTACTTTGGATAACAGGGACATCAGTGTCCCAGGTGCATACAGAAGTAAATGAGGGAAAAACAGGTAATTATGCTAAACCTGTAAATGAATGAACTGCTGACCTCCAATTATAATTGATTTAATGGGGGGAATTCATATTTATCAGCCATTTTAATATGTTTTTTCTTACTTTCTATGACCTTTTTTGATAATGTAATTAATTGGTATTTTCAGGGGGAAAAAACTCAGTCCTTCAAATAGAGAGGATATCAGTGTCTGCTATGTTTACGAGCAGAGCAATTATACTTGGCAACATTTACTTGAAGTAATGATGTCATATCCTGGAATGGGAGCAAATACTTCACTCCCTGGGGAGTGATAAAGTATACAATTATCAGTTTGTTTTTCTCTATTTGCAGAAATACATAATGCAGACATGTTTTTTTACTCTGTTATGTGCACTGGGCTTTCAGACAACCAAAATGATGTAAATGAGCTGAGCTGTAACAATGTCAGCAGCTGTCTATGATTCAGAAATAGCATTGTTATGCTAGTGTCTGCACTGAGTCTGGCAATCCGCACAAGCGTTCTCAAATATGTAGAGGTCAGTGACTGTAACGGCATTCAGAGGAAGAAGGTGAGGACCAAGATGCAGCGTGGTACGTGTTCATATTTATTGAATAGAACTGAACACTAAATACAAAGTAACAAAAGGAATAACCGAAACAGTTCTGAAAGGTGATACAAACGCTAAACAGAAAACAACTACCCACAAAACCCATGTGGGCAAGAGATACCTAAGTATGGTTCTCAATCAGAGACAACGATAGACAGCTGTCACTGATTGAGAACCATACCCGGCCAAAAACAAAGAAATACAAAAACATAGAAAAATGAACAAAAATAGAGAATAAAAGCCTCTCTATGGCCAGGTCGTGACAGTGACTGTACAGAGTTGCCAGGGACAGCTTTGTGTGCAGGCACTGATTGGGTGATGACATGGGCTACTTTACATATACATTCTCTAGTGATTCACCTCTAAGTGAACCCATTGAAAGTGATTCTGTCACTGGCCTAAAGACAGAGATGTTTATGACTAGGTAAGGCATGTCCTCTCAAAGGCCCTAAAGCACTGTATCTCTATACCCTCCCCTTTAATCACTGTATCACTCATAAACTACATGAGGTGTGTGTGTGTGTGTGTGTGTGTGTGTGTGTGTGTGTGTGCTCGCACTGTGCGCACAAACGTCCTTCCTGTTTCTCGTTTTTTAAACTTAATCAGCAAAAATAAAAGCTGTTGTAAGCTGGCTCACATTAAAGAGGTGATTATTGGTAATAAATACTTTTTATTCATACTTATTACAGAGGCAGTTTTCTTGTGGGGTTAATGAGAGTAATTTGATTTGCTTGAGAGATTACATTTCCCAAGAATTAATGCGGCAATCCCATTCCAAGATAGAGCGATATCTAAGATTCTTCACAGGTCGTGTGCTGCTAGATGCACCGCTCTCACATACTGTAGCAGCTAATGGAGGTGAACAGCAGTCTGTCATTTCCCGCCTGGCCCCCCTATTCTAAAGCCCATATGCCCTTGGTTCTTGCAGTGCTTGTTGTTTGGGCTATTACTGTTTGTAGTTATGCCTGCATTTCACTTAGGGTTTGTTTCATTCTCACCATGCTGTGTATGTATGTTTCTCATTTTTAGGGGTGGACAGAACAAGTAAAATAGAATGATGGTGATGATTTATTATTGACTAATGCTAGATCAGAATCTAGAGAGATTCATCACCTAATTGCATTAATTTCAAATTTATTCAAGTTCCATCAGGACATACACTGAGTGTACAAGACCTTAGGAACACCTGCTCTTTCCATAAGTTAGACTGACCAGGTGAATCCAGGTGAAAGCTATGATCCCTTATTGATGTCACCTGTCAAATGCAGGTTAAAGAAGGATTTTTAAGCATGGATAGTATTGAGACATGGATCTTGTATGTGTGCCATTCGGAGGGTGAATGGGCAAGACAAAAGAGTTGGGTGCCTTAGAACGGGGAATGGTAGTAGGTGCCAGGTACACCGGTTTTAGTATGTCAATAACTACAATGCTGCTGGGTTTTTCACGCTCAACAGTTTCCCATGTGTATCAAGAATGGTCCACCAACCAAAGGACATCCAGCCAACTTGACACAACTTTGGGAAGCATTGGAGTAAACATGGTTCAGCATCCCAGTGCGACACCTTGTAGAGTCCATGCACTGACGAATCGAGGCTGTTCTGAGAGCAAAAGTTGGGGCAACTCAATACTCTGAATGTTTTGTACACTCAGTGTATTTTCTAGAGAAGCCAGATTTTTGGAGGCCACAGTCTGCGTTGTTTAATATTTCCACCACATGTTTATGTAAGGCCTTTAAGCTTGCCAGATAACGTAATTTTCCTCGTGATCATCTTCTCCTGCAACGTTTATTGAAGCCTGCAGCTCAGGAGGTGTCTGTTCAGAGTGCTGAAGGTGTCTCAGGCTGATTGAAGCCAGCCAATTCTGTCACCGCGCTGCGCTTTGCATGCTAATTACTACAGGATGTTATGTTAGTTAAAAGTGCTTACTTACAGTTACAGGGCCTGCATTGAATTGTTGTTACTTCACTCACACTTGTCCACGCCAATATGACTTGTGAGAGTTTGAGTAACGCCCAGTGTCCATGTTCAAGCCAATTAAACTAAAAGAGTATGGCTGCCCTCTTGTCTTTGCCCTCTTGTCTTTCGTTAGAACACTACTATGCATCATATTCAGTACAAGCTGACTGGAGATCTGTCCAGACTCAGCCAGGAGAGCACTATAGTTTATGGCCAAAGCAATCAGATTTTTCCCTCTTCCTTTATTCCTGTCTGTCTGGGATCATATTACCCGTCTTGGAATGACTTCAACGGAGACAGTGCTATTCACAGGGAGCTGCCACTCCACTGCAACTCAATCCACAGACCATGGCCAATTGGGCTCACTGTGATTTATAGAATTATTCTCCCGTAGAGTAACTCTCTCTCCATCCACACTGGGATTCCTCCACTGGCACCTCATAGACCTCATACAGGGGGTTTACGTGCTTTAGGTCCCAGGTCAAGACAAGGGAAATCAATGGCAGATGATGTATATATACAGGTGTAGGATCTTAATTTTACCAAAATAATCCTGCAGCAATAGGATTTGAACGTTTAGTCCATAATGTTGCTTGAACAGTGGTTAGGCTATTAGTTGGCCAAAAGTAGGCTACATGAAAATAAAAATACTGTTAATATAACCGTGTCTTAGAGATTTTTGTGAATTTATGTACATCACAAAGCTCATCTGCATTTCCTGTGGTGCAGGACAGTTCTCAGCAACAAAAGAGTGATCAACTTAATATCCTACATCTGTAGTTTTGGATCAGTGGAGCTATGATATAAGCATTTATTTGTATGTTTAGTATACCACAAATATATTAAGTGTAACCAAAATGCAGTAGCAACCAAGGGATGGCTTCTGTGCCATATCATTTGACTGAATTCCGTGTTTGTGAAATCAACAGCAAGGTTTGGGAAGATAGTGTTTTCTCTAGGGACGTAGCACACCATATTAAATCCTGTCCTATGGACTTCCTTACCCTGCCCTGACAGCAGTGATAGGCTGTAGGTAATGTCACTCTACCTTTTAGGTATTTCTGATTGGTGGCATGCATCATATTATGGGCAGGATTTATTTTTGTGTCAGACAGTTGACCAGCAGAGTAGTAAACCCATAGTAGAGGAATTGAGGACCAATCAACTGACAACACAGAAGCAGCCAGTGCCCTGAGCAGTCTAAATCCCCCATGTACTGTCTGATGCAGTATATCAGTCTCCTCCTGAAGCACTGCTTTGTTACGGGGTGTTGTGTGTGTAATGTGTAGGCTGCCTGTATTCATCTATATTCAGTGCAACTCAAATCAGAGATTTAGGGCTTTGCTGAGAGTAACTTGAGAGTTTGCTGCTGTATTGATGAAGTTGAGTAATGTGAATGAGAGGAAAAACAACGAGGCTTTCCCATTCTAAACACTACGCTTCAACGCTGGATACATTTCCACAGAATCCTTGCCTCACGCTGCGTTTTAGAATCATCCTTTTCCCAAGCACGACACTCCTAACCACTACCTGATGCAACTCTGCAGACGAAAATGCAATAACAAACGAAACAAGGTTTTTTCAAGCACCCGTCTAAATAGTTTGCACGCCCAATACATTTTCTGTGTTTTATCGACTTGACGGAAATTACAGCAGAATGGGCATCCCCAGGCGTTGGTATTGGCAAGGAAAAGGGAATGGCAGCAGGATGGTATAGACTGAGATCTGCCTTGCATTGTTCCCAGCTCTTTCTTTAAAAAAAATATTTATCTTTTTCTCTTCTCTTCCTCACTCAATCTCCCTCTCTTTCTTTTCCCTTTCTTTCTGCCATCGAAACGGAACCAAAGCATTGACTGCTCCCCTACTGATGTGCCTCTGTGTGACCTCCCTTTAGTGGTGCCATTCACGGGCGGTGCTGGAGCAGAATGCAAGGGGAGAGAGAGTGACGCGCTCTGATAGACTTCGCTAGTGAAGTGGATTAAATCAGCATCAGGCTAGTGGAGCTGATTACCCTGAATATGAAAATGCAGTATCTTAATGGTACATATTTTCATGAGGCAGCCCAGTTGCCTTTCATTTTGCGGCTCATATGTCTATTCTTATGAGTCATTTACTTCTTTAATTACCTTTAGCAGCAGATGCACAATGGTGTATTAATGTGAATGATTTTTACGGCCACTTTATCATACAGTGCCTAGGAAGTTGAAAGGCGTAATTGAGGTGGAAGAGCGACTCATGAGGGAAACAATATTAGTTGACAGCTTCCCTTGTAGTCGGGAGGGTGTTTATGAGTTTACACCGCTCTAAAGCAGTAATAAACATAGTATTAATTTAATAACTGCTGAATGGCGGGGACAAAAATGCCTTCATGGAGGGGAGATTTGCATTATGTTATTGAATCATGATAGGAAGTTGGTGTCCCATAATCAGACAAAACTGCATGTGTGTGCATGTGTGTGTGTGTGCATGCGTGTGTGTGTGTGTGTGTGTGTTTATCCTGCCTGTGTGAAGCCAGTGAAGCCATTCAAATTTTCTTACATTTGTCTTATTTTCTGTAGGTTTTGGCCCTGTTATTTTGATGCTAAATGACACTTGAGTGTGTGTGTGTGTGTGTGTGTGTGTTGTGTCTACAGTATGTGTGATTTTCTTTATGTGTATTTTTTGACCCAGACCTCTGAATTGAGGCCTACTTTTTTCCATCTGTTGTTAAGCTGCTAGCTAAGAAAGGCTGGAGAATCCAAACAAACGGAACCTGTTGGGCCTGCATAGCTGAGCTGACCTCCCGGGCCGCCTGTACCAGGCTCAGAGTAGATTCCGGGCCCACTGTTTACTCTCTGCTCTGCGCCTGCTCCATACTCCCTCCCCTCTCTACCCTCCCTCTTTCTCTCTCCCTCCTCCTCTCCCTTCACTCCCTCCCCTCCCTCCTCCTCTCCCTCCTCCTCTCCCTTCACTCCCTGCCCTCCATCATTAGTCCTGCTCCACAGCACCCTCTTCCATCCACACTCATGTTTAATAAGTTTACTTTTTACCCTGTTTCTCTTTCACTCCATTATCCCCATTAAAAACATTTGTCAAGCCATCGCATTACCTGTTATGGGGGGAACAAAACAAAATGTGATTTTTATTGAAGTCGGCTTGCATCTTATATAATTGCATGCTGTGCTTTATATTGTTTAAACATGGCAATTTGAAATGTTTAGTGTTGTCATAAATATTAATAGATTAGTTGAAAAGTGCAGCAAAGGAAAGGCATATAATGGTTTGAAGTGGGTACAAAACATTGATTTATTTATGTATTCTACATGAATTAGTTTGGAAATCTAAACATGGGTTAGAGAGTGTTTTTCAGAGGGCCTGTAATGCGTGAGGTTTAAACATGGGTGCCTGTTTTCCATGTGGAGAGGCTTTTTGGAAATGGCATTAATTATATACTTACAGGGAATACAGCCCTGCCTACTTTGCATTACAGATAAACAGCCATTGTACAAAAAAAAGTATAGAATTCAATTCATATAAATTGACATGATTCCTACTGCTGCTTATCTGCTCACGTGTTTAAAAATGGTCCCAAATCATATGTATTTCAATAAAAATTACACTTATTGTAAGTGAATTCCATTACTATATGTTTGCACACTCAATGCCCCGCTGATCACACATCATCCTACTTGTCCTATTCTAAAAATGTGTGAGTAACTCTCCCAGTTTCAATAAATTCCCCGCCAGTCTTACAATAGCCTGCATAATTTACAAAAATGGAAGGAACAGCTTTCCACTCTGTAGGAGGGAGTCAGCCTACTGTACTATGAACACACCAGGAGGATCCAGAGAGAAGTGGGCTTCTTGCACAGGGCTACTGAAGGCCCTTTGTTTGGATAAAACATTGCAGGGTAGAGCCAGGGCCATAAATGTCAGATGAGTTGAGACGTGTGCTCTTTCACTTAGAAAGTTAAGCGGATAACCTTGACATTTAGGCCATCACCAGGAAAACCCACAGACCTGAGAAGGGGGAGAAATGCCTGTGTCTGCTGAGCAGGACTACATTAAGGACAAACCTATTAGCTGTGTTTTTGCTGGCCGTATGAGAACCTTGGTCTCCTGTCTAGTTAACTCCAGCCACTGGGTAAACAGCGAGTACTGGACCCCGCTCTCCTCTACTCCTCTCCGCTTTCCTCCACTCCTCTCCTCTCTCTGCCATTTTTCCTCTCTCTCCAGTCTCCACAATGACCACAGGGATCCGATTACATCTGCGCGTACATCTTCTAGCAGTTAGGGTCAATTTGTTTGAAATCATTTCACATTCAAGGTCTACACTGACGTTGGAGTTGGAGGACATTGGTGAGTCGGAGGAAATAAAGAGGGCTCTCTCCTGATGGGCCTAAACAAACACACTAGACCAGAGCCACGTCACCGCACCTCTTGCAGTGGAGCCACCCTGAATGGAGCCCTCTCAGTTGTCACACAACCACTCTCTTTACCTGGCTCACATGTCTGTCAGTTGTCACACAACCACTCTCTTTACCTGGCTCACATGTCTGTCAGTTTTCACACAACCACTCTCTTTACCTGGCTCACATGTCTGTCAGTTTGAACTGGAGGATGATTGTTGCTGGTCTCTTCTTTCCGAGGAACGTAGCCTACCACTAGACGTATCTCTCAATAACCAGTGCATTTGAATTCCTCTACAGTTGAACACAAGTTGTTTGTATTTTTTGTTTACTCAAGGTCAACAGATGTAGAGAGATAAAGAAGTGCCTTTGGTCATGTCCAAAATGTGCGTGCCATTACAACATAGTAAAAAGTTTAGGGCTGAATCAAAGCAAAGACTTGTGGTAATTCTCAGATCAGGGATTTGTATGGCACCCAGAGCTGGCTTTAACAGCAGGAAACCCAAAGCCTGTAAATAATCCACATGTGCAGACTGCATATAAAGACATCTAGTACTTAGCCATTCCCTTATCACTGCTAGATAGCCCTGGGACATGAGAGCTGCTCCTGCCTTTTCAGAGGCTCTACTCACTAATATGGTGTGAAAGTAGATTTAGAAATAAGGCAGCCGCTGTTTATTAAAACAGACCAGTTAACACAGGGGAAGGTGTGAACTTTGATCACATTTGAAAGAGAATGTGCAAATGACAAGGATATCAAATTGCGTTGTCTTTGTTGGCAATAAGACCTTGTCAGATCCTGGAGGGTGTTTGTTTGTTTGTGTGTGTGTGTGTGTGTGTGTGTGTGTGTGTGTGTGTGTGTGTGTGTGTGTGTGTGTGTGTGTGTGTGTGTGTGTGTGTGTGCGTGTGTGTGTTTATTTTGTTCCTTATCCTAGCTCATACTGTACAGCTACAACTTAGCCTGTAGTACAAACAACCATAGCAGCACATTGTAATGAAGCTTCTTCAGTTGCACCTGTACATAGACAGGTTCCGCACGTACAAATATCTAAATCCAATTGGCAAGCCTCATGTTACTCATGACATGTTTTGCCAGTTAGAAATACACACAGTCCAATCTACTGATTCTGTACATTAGAATAAGTCAAAACTTGAATACGTGTATTTCTGTGTAAAACCCTAGTTAATTCTATAAACATACAGTATTTCCCCCTTTAGTTTGACATCTGCTTCGCCCTAAAGCACGGCAGTCTCCTGTTCCCTTTGCATCCTAGTTATCTGTTTGTATTATCTGTCTTTGAACTGTATCTGATCAGTTCCACCTAATATGTCTCTTGATTTGTGCTATTGTAGTGCCCAGACAACATGCTGTTCTCCTCATTTCTCTGCTCTTTAGATGCTCCGGTCTGTCATCCGCTGGCAGTTTAGCGCGTCTGGAGCTGCTTTTAGACTTGTACGTCTATCAAGCCCCAGTACCTTTGAATGTGAGATCAAAAGGAGATGAATTCCAGGGAAAGAGGGGAGAGAGAGAGAGAAGAGGCCTTGTGTGAAGAGAAGAGTGGGTGCTGTGTAAACATCACAGTGACAGCTCACAATGGGTTATTTTAGCACAGCATCAGGCCTCTCCAAGGCAGCCAGCTACAGTCGTCTTGTTAAACAACAAATCATTCCTCAGCCTCTAGCCGGCCTCAACTCGGAAACACTCTACATAGGTTCCCCAGCTAGACCTTTTTATATCCTTATTTTTCCATAATGACGGTCTTTTGACTCATCCTGTGTCTTTCGCTTTTAAAACTATTTTATAAAGTCATTGGGGAAAACAGAGCCCAAACAGTATGACTAATACTGTAAGTGATTATTTTCTGACTGCTTTTCCACTTGATCAAATATGAAAGTCTTAATGAGGTTAGTTTCTATTTGATGATCAACCTGAGATCAACGTGGATGATCTTACAATACACAATGTTCCATCGCAACGTCACAGTTACTGTATTTATGCTGATTGATGATGCAGTACTGTAGGTGTTGTGCCAGGTTTTTTTTCTGTTAATGATTCCCAGAAATATATGTCTTCACCCATTAGTATCTAAAAACTCCCATCATATCCTGTTGACTCAAGTATCTTAGTTCCAACACCCCTCTTAGTAAACCCAGACAGGTTACACCAAAGCATGCATGTGTCATAAGTTACAGAGAAAACTAAACTAAATACTACTTTTGTTTATTCATAAATGTTCCCCTGTAGTAATCCGTAGGCTTGGCTTAACTATTTGGTGCTCTGTTGTGCCATGCTGCCTCACCAGGTAAGATTATTGTGTCTTTGAAGAAGAACCTTCTGTCCTTTATTCCATTACACAGCTCTGTGGTCTATTGTCTATTTAAACTTGACTTTATGCTGCACATTTTGCATAAGTACTGTAGTGCAATGTGTATATAACTTTTAACCGTCAACTTATTCTTACCTACAATAACCTACTTGAGGTCATTGAATTACATTGATCTTGTATTGCATGCTTTAAGTGCTAGGTAGGTCTGCCACTGTAGGCGGGAAGATAGGAAGTTTGTCATACTGTAACTGAATGGGTTAAATATCATGTTCTTATAATTAGGGCTATAAATAGTCGGTTATTGTTTGTGCCTTAGCATTGCGTTGGATTTCTCTGTTTGTGTTGGAGTAGATCTCACACTGTCACAAGAAAAGGGTACACTATCTTTATGAATGTGTGGGCTGGGGTTTTCCCCTCACAAGCTATAGGCAGGGAGAGAGAGAAAAGAGAGAGAGAACATGTTTTAATGGTGGAAGGGTAAAACGCCAGGAGAGTGGCCTCTTTGTAGCCTGTGGTTATATTCTTGCCTCATGATGTCATCCCACAGGCCTGTGTTTGAGAGGGTCAACACACACACACGGTGCAGAGCAGTGCACAGCTGTTTGCCCCTGCCTCTGAGCTGGACTCCCCTCTCATCCTTTCCTTTATAGAGCATTTACAGGCCTATAGATCATCTTATCCTATCACTCTCTCTGTTTCTCTATAAGCCTTTCACCATACCCTCTTCCTTTTCCTATTTCACTTTCATACCATCTTCCATACATTCCTCTTACTCTTTCACGCGTTTCTTTACATTTCCCTCTTACGTACTCTGAGCACCTCCCCCCTCCACCTTTTCCGATTTTCGTCTTCAACATACCACTTTTAATTTGCATCTGGCAATCAACCTGACTCATCAAATAATTGACTTGAGGACTATTACTCTGCTGTGCGGGATGGGCTCGGACAGTTAGTTTAATTGTGGGAGTAATCGTCTGTGGAGTATGGAAAGTATGAGCCTAGTTATTTACTCAGATGTTTTACTGGTGTAGGTGTGAGGAGGCTGGCGGCTCACTGTGGGAATACACGCTTGCTTTTCTTGGTATCAGTGTGGTTTTCATGACCACTGTTTTTCCCGGCTCCCCGGCTTTGTTTGTTCTGGATGGCATGTTTGATTATTTATCGTGAGGGAAAAGGGAGTAGCTGGAGCAATAAACATGTGACTGCACTGTATTTTGTTTTCCACTGAGAAGGCCGTGTCCTTTAACAGATATTTGGAGCAGCAATAAACCTTTTATTTACTTTCTGGAGGGGAGTGGACAGGGGGAGAGGAGGATCAAAAAGCACCGTTCTGTGCCTCTGACTTTTTCTGTTTACTGTAATTGCAACCTACAGTATACACACGCACACTACATGTTCATGTTTTTAAATGTATGTAAATTGTTAAGACTTTTTTCTGTATTGTCTTTTCGCTACGAGTAGGACCCCAGTAAGACTAGCGGTCACCATTGGCATCGACTAATGGCGATCCTAATAAAATCAAATCTAAATCAACAGAAAATATTTGCATTGGCCTGTGGCTATTGATTTGTGTAAAATCCTGTTTGTTTTGTTATCTATCAGCAGTCCAAGAACACGTCGTTGTTTGGGTTACATCTGTTGTGTTAAAAGAAGAGTGGTCTCAAGGGAAGGGTTGAGCCCCAAGACACAATCAAATATCTGCTTTTAGTTTCAATGTTGTTCCCTTTTTTAACCCACCATCATTTTCATCTCTCTTTCAGGCTCTTCAAGTGGCTCGGCAGATCCTTCTACAGCAACAACAGCAACAGCAACATCAACAACAACAACAACAACAGCAGCTGCAGCTTCAGCAAGGCACCGATCTAAAATCCCCCAAAGACAATGAGAATCAGCCAAGCCTACAGGTACCAGAACACACTGTCATATGTTTGTTAAGAACATGCAAACAGTGTATGTTTACACCAGTCAACCGTCATATTGTTGCTTCCAAGTTGGAGACCTCAAGACAAACAAAAGCGGTTGGTCTGTTGTAAAAGTCACTTATTAAGTTGAGCAATGGAGAGCTGAACTTTCTTGATCTTTTCTATAGTACACTGTGTGCTGTTTTCATTCTGTCATGGGTGAATGTACCAAGCAACCTTCATAAACAGGAAATTAAGAGAGGCAGAGTGAGTGACGGTTGTAGGCCAACCACGTTTGCGTGTGTGTGTTCGTGGGTGTGGATTGCAATGTGAGTGTGATCAACAACATACATCTCAGACTGTGACACATTAATTATATTACTATGTAGAATAAACACAGTTCTGAATGCCTGGGGCGGCAGGGTAGCCTAGTGGTTAGAGCGTTAGACTAGTAACCGGAAGGTTGCAAGTGCAAACCCCCGAGCTGACAAGGTACAAATCTGTCGTTCTGCCCCTGAACAGGCAGTTAACCCACTGTTCCTAGACCGTCATTGAAAATAAGAATTTGCTCTTAACTGACTTGCCTAGTTAAATAAAGTAAAAATAAAGCCTAGACTCTCAGAAATCAGCCTCTTGGAAATATTTTGATGTATTCCATTTTTTAACAAAGCCAAGGAAATAATGCACACATGATGTGTGTTGCTGATCGAGGCCTGTTGTAGCAGTGGTTAATATGTGATAGAAACATGAATGGCCTGTTTAAAGGAGGATAAAGGAGAAGAGAGGGGAAGAGTAGGTGATGTTTCCAACTCTCCAGCAGAAGATATGAACCTTTAGGAGCTTTAGGTGCCCTTTGGTATCTCTCACTCTCTCGCTCTCATTCTCTCTCGCTCATTTTCTCTCTCTCTCTCTCTCTTTCCTCCTCTCCCTCTCTCCCTCTCCCTCTTTCTCTTTCATCACTACCCTCAATGGGGGCAGTAATATCAAGGAGAAACTGTTTTCACCACTTACAGCAGATCACCACTTACAGCAGATCACCACTTATTTTCAGATCACCCCTTATTTTCAGATCACTTACAGCAGATCACCACTTACAGCAGATCACCACTTACCACTTACAGCAGATCACCACTTACAGCAGATCACCACTTACAGCAGATCACCACTTACAGCAGATCACCACTTACAGCAGATCACCACTTATTTTCAGATCACCCCTTATTTTCAGATCACCCCTTATTTTCAGATCACCCCTTACAGCAGATCACCACCAGCAGATCACCACTTACAGCAGATCACCACTTACAGCAGATCACCACTTATTTTCAGATCACCCCTTACAGCAGATCACCACTTACAGCAGATCACCACTTACAGCAGATCACCACTTATTTTCAGATCACCCCTTATTTTCAGATCACCCCTTATTTTCAGATCACCCCTTATTTTCAGATCACCCGTTTGAGCCGCCTCACATGTGTATCTTTGTTTGAACGTTTGTTTCAGTGCGAAATTGCAAATTACTTCAGGGCATATTTGGTCATTAATACGAAGGACTGTTCTATATGCGTGTGTGTGTATATATATATATATATATATATATATATATATTTAATAGCCCCTTTCCCTTAGCAGCTAGGTCTAATGACAGGTACACATGTAGGATCTTAATTTAATCTCTCTTTTATCGCTGAGCATTTTCCTGCACTGCAGGAAATGCAGATGAGCTTCATGATTGACATAAATTCACTGAAAACTCACACTAACACACTAACAGTATTGTGTTTTTGAGAAAGTTCATACTTGATATGTCCTAGTGAAAAATGTATCAACCCCTACAAAAATCTCCATTAATTATAATCCACATGATCAATCACATTTCCTGTTGCCGCAGGAATCTTTTCCCACTGTAGCAAACTGACTCAAATTAAGATCCTACATCTGTAATTAAAGAGGCAATTTTGTCTCAATAATAGCTCTAGAGGATTACCTTTTAGTTGTGTTGATCTTTCAGTTGTGTTGACCTTTTAGTTGTGCTCACCTTAAAGTTCTGTTGAACTTTTAGTCCTGTTGATCTTTCAGTCCTGTTGTACTGACCTTTCAGTTGTGTTGACCTTTCAGTTGTGTTGACCTTTCAGTTGTGTTGAACTTTCAGTTGTGTTGAACTTTCAGTTGTGTTGTAGTTGTGTTGACCTTTCAGTTGTGTTGAACTTTCAGTTGTGTTGAACTTTCAGTTGTGTTGACCTTTTAGTTGTGTTGTAGTTGTGTTGACCTTTCAGTTGTGTTGTAGTTGTGTTGACCTTTCAGTTGTATTGACCTTTTAGTTGTGTTTACCTTTTAGTTGTGTTGTAGTTGTGTTGACCTTTCAGTTGTGTTGATATTTCAGTTGTGTTGAACTTTTAGTTGTGTTGACCTTTTAGTTGTGTGTGCATTTGTCAGGATTCAAATAAGTTGAAGGGATCAAACTAAAGAGTTTCCCGAGTCAGGCTGGAAAATGTATAGCAGAGGTCAACAAACACGGGAGGCTACAAGGAAGATTCCAGCGTACAGCCAGTTTTTGGTACATAGTGAAGTACTACACATTCTCTCACAGACAAAGAAAAAATACAAATTCTAAGATCTTGCCCAACCTGTCACTAAGCTATTGAAAAGAGAGCTGGCCCTTTTTTCCTCCTCTGCCCAAATCTTGTGAAGAGCACAGGCTAGTTGGCCATAGTATCTAAATAAAATGCTAAATTGCCTGCTTTGTAATGTGTCGTAGGTTATGTTACATTTTGCGAGGTTGAAACTATCATAATGAAAGCCACAAGTACAGACAAGTGTTTATGTAAGTGATAATGCCCGATAATGCCTGGTGTTTGGATAATGCCTGGTGTTTGGAGGATACAGTGATTCGGAAAGTATTCAGACCCCTTGACTTTTTACACATTTTGTTACATTACAGCCTTATTCTAAAATGTATTCAATTATTTTGTTCCCCTCATCAATCTACACACAGTACCCCATAATGACAAAGTGAAAACAAGTTTTTAGAAATGTTTGAAAATGTATAAAAATCTAAAATAGAAATATCTTATTTACGTAAGTATGCAAACCTTTTGTAGCGTCATACCCAAGAAGACTCAAGGCTGTAATCACATCCACGGTTGCTTCAACAAAGTACTGAGTAAAGGGTCTGAGTACTTATGTAAATGTAATATTTCAGTTTTTTTATTTTAATACATTTGCTAAAATTTCTAACAACCTGTTCTTGCTTTGTCATTATAGGGTATTGTGTGTAGATTGATGAGGATTTTTGGGGGGTTAATCAATTTTAGAATATGTCTGTAACCTAACAAAATGTGCAAGAAGTCTAGGGGTCTGAATACTTTCCGAATGCACTGTATTTAGTCTTGTGAGTGTGCATAGAGTCAGTGCAAGATAGGGTCAATGCAGATAGTCCGGGTAACCATTTAATGAACTATTTAGCAGTCTTACGGCTATTAAGCAGTCTAATGGCTTTGGGGTAGAAGCTGTATCGAAGCCTGTTGGTCCAATGATACAACAATTACAGTTGAAGTCGGAAGTTTACATACATCTTAGCCAAATACATTTAAACTCAGTTTTTCACAATTCCTGACATCTAATCAGAGTAAAAATTCCCTGTCTTAGGTCAGTTATGATCACCACTTTATTTTAAGAATGTGAAATGTCAGAATAATGTTAGAGAGAATGATTTATTTCAGCTTTTATTTCTTTCATCACATTCCCAGTGAGTCAGAAGTTTACATACACTCAATTAGTATTTGTCACACCCTGACCGTAGAGAGCGTTTTATGTCTCTATTTTGGTTTGGTCAGGGTGTGATTTGGGTGGGCAGTTTATGTTCTATGATTTTCTATTTCTATGTGTTTGGCCGGGTGTGGTTCTCAATCAGAGGCAGCTGTCTATCGTTGTCTCTGATTGAGAACCATACTTAGGTACCCTTTTCCCCCACCTGTTTTGTGAGAAGTTAACTTTGTCTTTGTTCAGGGCACATAGCCCAAAGCTTCACGGTTTGGTTTTTGTTCTTCGTTTTGTCGGCATCATTTTTTGAATAAAGAGAAAATGTACGCTTACCATGCTGCACTTTGGTCCAGTCCTTCAGCCAGCCGTGACAGTATTTGGTAGCATTGCCTTTAAAATGTTTAATATGAGTCAAACGTTTCGGGTAGCCTTCCACAAGCTTCCCACAATAAGTTGGGTGAATTTTGGCCCGTTCCTCCTGACAGAGCTGGTGTAACTGAGTCAGGTTTGTAGGCCTCCTTGCTTGCACACACTTTTTCAGTTCTGGCCAAAGAATGGCCACTCAAATACCTTGACTTTGTTGTCCTTAAGGCATTTTGCCACAACTTTGGAAGTATGCTTGGGGTCATTGTCCATTTGGAAGACCCATTTGCGACCAAACTTTAACTTCCTGACTGATGTCTTGAGATGTTGCTTCAATATATCCACATATTTTCCTTCCTCATGATGCCATCTATTTTGTGAAGTGCACCAGTCCCTCCTGCAGCAAAGCACCCCCACAACATGATGCTGCCACCCCCGTGCTTCACGGTTGGGATGGTGTTCTTCGGCTTACAAGCCTCCCCCTTTTTCCTTCAAACATAACGATTGTCATTATGACCAAACAGTTCTAGTTTTGTTTCATCAGACCAGAGGACATTTCTCCAAAAAGTACGATCTTTGTCTCCATGTGCATTTGCAAACCGTTGTCTGACTTTTTTTATGGCAATTTTGGAGCAGTGGCTTCTTCCTTGCTGAGCGGCCTTTCAGGTTATGTTGATATAGGACTCGTTTTACTGTGAGTACAGATACTTTTGTACCTGTTTCCACCACCATCTTCACAAGGTCCTTTGCTGTTGTTCTGGGATTGATTTTCACTTTTCTCACCAAAGTACGTTCATCTCTAGGAGACAGAACGCGTCTCCTTCCTGAGCGGTATGACATTTACGTGGTCCCATGGTGTTTATACTTGCGTACTATTGTTTGTACAGCTGAGCGTGGTACCTTCAGGCGTTTGGAAATTGCTCCCAAGGATGAACCAGACTTGTGGAGGTCTACAAATTTTTTCTGAGGTCTTGGCTGATTTCTTTTGATTTTCCCATGATGTGAAGCAAAGAGGCACTGAGTTTGAAGGTAGGCCTTGAAATACATCCACAGGTACATCTCCAATTGACTCAAATGATGTCAATTAGCCTATCAGAAGCTTCTAAAGCCATGACATCATTTTTGGGATTTTTCCAAGCTGTTTAAAGGCACAGTCAACTTAGTGTATGTGAACTTCTGACCCACTGGAATTGTGATACAGTGAATTATAAGTTAAATAATCTGTCTGTAAACAATTGTTGGGAAAGTTACTTGTGTCATGCACAAAATAGATGTCCTAACCGACTTGCCAAAACTATAGTTTGTTAACAAAAAATGTGTGGAGTGGTTGAAAAACGAGTTTTAATGACTCCAACCTAAGTGTATGTAAACTTCCGACTTCAACTGTATGAGATATGCAGTGAGCTGCCACCTGATGTGTGTAGAGCTGTGAAGATCTATCTGTAGTGAAGACCTATTCATCTCATCAGCATCCACATTAGACAGACAGAGAGAGAGAGATGCACAAGCTCTGCGACTCACTCCAATTCATTTTATACAAGTCAAAAATAATGAAGCACAGAATATCTGAAACATCTGAAAAAAATGACCTGCATAGAAGGGGGAGAGAAAAACCAAGCAGGAGAATCCTTGATCAGCGTGAAATGGCTGTTGTGTTTTATATCTCCAAGAAGAGGGGGTGTTTTTACCTCCAAACCCCCCCAATGTAATGTGTAGACTAGATACTGAATGTGCTGCTTGCATACTGTTTCCCAGTGCCTTGAATCATATTAAATCATACAAACAGCTGTTAGCAGGCTGGAGAGCAGCTTAACATACTTAACTGGTCAAAAAGCCAGTAAATTACTGACAGAATGACGTGTAATTAAAAGTCTATGCCACTTTACCTCGCGCTTCACACCTACAGTGGCGCGGGACGAGAGCGAGCAACTCCCACCCCGCTAATTAGCATTATCAGTGAAATGGTAGGGTTTGACTCATTAGTTCCATGTGCATTTAATTAGAGGCTGGCTGAAATTGGATTTAACTTATTACTTTTTCATGGATCACTTTCTTGTCATCACTTCAAATTGGATTGCAGCCCCAGGTAACTAATTATGCCAGCCGCAGGATCAGGAGTGGAGAAATAGGTCATTAGGCACAACACTGTCGGACCCTCGCTGATAGTCCACTCGCACCGCAGAGGAAGAAGGGAAAAAAGGCTTGTTTGTGACATTGCTTTGGAGCCTGCTCAGTTAACTATGCCACACTGCAAGGGTTCCTGGGTAGGCACCCAGCGCCTACATTAGAATATGTGACATGCAACTGGGCTGAAGATGTTATGTCAACATGGTTCCAGTGCCATCAGTGTAATGCCTAGATTAGACTTGTTCTGTTCCAGGTCTGGATGGTGGCCTTGATGGGCCTTCATTTTTCATGTCGCTAGTACCATTAGGTACTGTGAGGTGCTGCAGGCTGCAAGCCAGCCTCTCTTTTCTATATGAACTCTCCATTAAGAAAGTTGACTTTTATTTGGGGCGGCAGGGTAGCCTAGTGGTTAGAGCATTGGACTAGTAATCGTGAAGGTTACAAGTTCAAATCCCCGAGCTGACAAGGTACAAATCTGTCGTTCTGCCCCTGAACAGGCAGTTAACCCACTGTTCCTAGGCCGTCATTGAAAATAAGAATCTGTTCTTAACTGACTCGCCTAGTAAAATAAAGGTTACATTTTTTTTTTTAAATTGCCACTATTAGCAGGTCAGAAAATACAATCCTGAGAATGTTTGTGTAGTTGGACTAAAAACAGATAATGTTAATGGCCTTGACAAATAACCTATCCCCCTTTATAATTATTATATTTTTGGTTGTAGACAGATTGTTTGAGCACAGGCAAATGCAACACATAAGGGCGGCAGACTACTGAAAAAAATTCCCTTGTTGAATCTTTTGTGTGTTCTCTGAAAGCAACTTGTAAAGATCACTTCTTTCTTAGTTCTACTGAAGCTGAGTCCTTGAAGCTGGTGAGCAACGGAAAACAAGAAAAGAGAAACTGCTTTTGTATGGTTTCTTGACTTCCTCTGTTCACTGAAATGATGCGTTGGCTTTCTTTTAATATTTAAATGAAATGATCATGATTCATTTGATAGGTCATCTTGTCAGCATCATCTCATCAGATTTTGCATTGAACATATTCATGATATCAATGGAGCAGTGCTTGTTATTCTTCAGAAATAAGACGGGGAAAAAACACGAACCCATCATCTACCGTAAATTTTTGCCAGGTGAATCTCTCTCTCTCCCCCTCTCTGTTTTACAGAGGGCATCTCCAGGTCAATAGATAATGTATTTTCAGTTTGACATGATGAAAGCCTTTTAAGTTTTGCCCCCCTCCCCTCCGCCACTCATATCCTTCATTTGTGGTCTTTGGGGGAGTGTTGTGTGACAGAATGCAGGGGCCACACCTCTCTCTGACAGGGGAGGAGAAGCCGCCAGCTTGCTCTGCTACTGTTGTTTGTGGTAGACCTATGGCATCATCCTGACACATGTACACCACAGTGTTCCAATCTGTAAATCATTAGACTGCCGGCTGGACCTCCACCAGCGCTCTAAAGCAATCAGAGGCAGCATTCCGAGGAGCTCCCTCCTGCAGCCCAGCCGCCCCGTGGTTCGGAGCGCTATCCGTGGCCCACTACCGTGGCTAGGTGAGGTGACAATGAGCCCGGGCTCGGCCCACTCTGGCTCCCTGCCAAAAGGAGGAAGGCCAGCTGAGACAACGGGACAATTGAGGCAGACACAGCCTCTCTGTGATGAGCACCCAAGCTGTGAACCTCACCCTAAATGAACCAAGTTGTTTGTTTTAAACAGACACGTTCAGGTTCAGACAATCAAGACCAGAGTGGATGGATAATCCTTTCAGTGGTCAGTAAGCAGAAACTAAGCCTACTCCTAGTGTTGAATGAGGATTGAAATGGGAATGTTCTGACAGATACTGTGCTATAAGGCCATGTCTAGACTTCACAGTTCAGGCAGCGTTAGTATTCTGATCGTGGAATACCGAACGAGTCATGCATTTACACATACTGTACATTCAAATGTGTCTACAGTGTCCACAGTGTGTCCAGATTCCCTTTTCCCGCGCTATATTCAAATGGCAGTATGCATTCTACAAACGGTGGAATAGGCTAAATATGATAATAAAATAACAACTGATGGCAGTAGCTAACTACTGTAGCTAACTAACCAGCTAACCTCTGTAGCTAGCCAGCAAGCTAGCAAGCAATGCTAAAGGGATTGCAAACAGGATAACATAACATATTTCCTCCAACATTATAATGAAAGGTGCCTCTCGGTCCCAAAACCTGTTTTCTGGATACTTGTGGGAGTGCTGATGACATTGCCCACTGTATGCGCTTTCGGTAGCCTGATTGCATCCAGACTGAGGTGAAATACACACACAATGCACCCATGACCACTTCCAAATCTGAACACAAAGCGACTTTTGTGCGTCTAGACCGGTCTTTTCAATGCGATCTTCATATTCTGATAGCAGAAGTCGCATGTAAGTGTCAAGTGTAAACACGACCTAAGAGACATCAATATTCTTCAGGTTCATCAGCACAGTTTTTAGGTTCAAAATCAAATCACATACATCTGTGCGTGTGTGTATGTGCATGATTCCGTGTGTCTCTGTCTTTGAGGTGATTTAATATGCCAGGAATGATCAGCACAGCGCTGATCCCTGCATCTGTGTGGAACCAGGGATCAGGATGTCTTTTTCACCGCTTGTTTTTCTTGTCATATCGTAACAATGTATTATGTGTACTGTATATATTAGAAACAGGTTTGGATCATTCTGTCAGAATGAAGTCATCCCTTGTATTTCCAGGCAGTCTGTTTCAGCCTGTTAGTGAGCCTCAGCCATGCGATGACTGTCGGTCTGACTCCGGACTCCAGACACAGGGCTTTAAGCCACTGCCATTTGCAGGACCTTTTTTTATTCTGAGGACTGATGTTTCCCTTCAAGCTCTATCCCCCTCCCTGTCTCCCTGTCTCCCCCTCCCCCCAATCTTGTATCTTCGAATCATTCTCCGCCACAGTATCTTGATTTCAGCCATGTGTTGTTTGAAATGATTCACTCCCCCTTTTGGGTGGTAATGGGTGGATGCATGGACTGTAAGGACAGAGCATTAATAAACACCAAGAGCCATATCAAAAACATCCACTCATGCATCTCTACATTTAATTCACCTCGTTTTTACCAGGTTAGTCTTGTTGAGATAAAAGTATATCTTTCAAGAGAGACCTGGACCAAGGCAACTGCATCAACACATCAGTATCAGATAAACAGGCACATTAAATATAAATCACATCAATACAACAAGCAGTACGTCAGTAACTAACATGTTCACGACACAAGTCAGAAAAACATCAGAGTGCAATATGTCAAGCATCAGAGCTTCACAACGACATGCCTCAACAACTCATTCATCTATTTGTATTGTGTGTTTCTCTAGGGACACGAGGTCCTGAAGTTTTACATTGACTTGGAGGGACTTTAACTACTAGGGGGATAACTGACCAGCCTGTTTAATTGACCAGCATAACTGACGCTTAACTGACCAGCATGCTTTTTAAGATTAAGATTAGGAGTATTGTGTACACTGATAGTTTCAGTTAGTGCTATCTACTCACCCTGTTTAGAGAGGGTCTACGTTCCTAAAACCATATATGAGAGATGTTCTGAATTGAATGACACAGTCCGTAGATATATGTACGTCTATATTTGTGTTGGGCACTGAAGAGTACATGTTTATAGTCCACACCCTGGTAATTCATGTACTGTAACTATGACTAGTTCCTGGATACCAAATAGTTGGCATGGATGTACTCGTGCGCCCAAAATGTACTCAAACTAACTATTTTTAGATGTAATCATAGCTCCCAGACGTGTCTTTTAGAAATCCTGTAGGATAGAGATGACAGTTCCACTGCTCATTTCATTTGGCATCATTCAACTACAGGATTATTTTTCCTGAACAAAATGTCATGATGAGGCACTGTACTTCTTAATATAGTGTCTGATTCAAAAGAAGAACTCTATATGAATCAATCATGATAGAATACGGCACAAAATTCCCCCACCCCCCTGAATTGATGTTGCTCATCGCTGTAGATGTTCTTGTTTTGACTAAGTGAAAACCACAGCAGACGGAACACAAAGAAACACAAACCTCGTTCTGCGCTGGCTGGCATATCACCTCAAGGAAATATTTAGCAAATACAGACGACACAATGTGTTCTTTAATGTCTGAAACCAATAACATAATACATCCTTGTAACACATTGCAACAGGCATGACTTAATATGAGTTCACCTTGGCCAATAACCCTGCCCGTTTCAGATGAGGCTAAAGTGCAGATGTCAGGGGATAGAGAGAGGAGTTAAAGAGGTCTGTACACATTAGTTCAACCCAAATCTCAGAAGAAAGATTCTGAATTTCCAGTAAGTTTGTCTTTTCAGATACAGCAGAGACTGTACACAGAGCTGCTGTTGTTCGAGAAGTCGTTCACCTGGGGTGTAATCAATAGTGCACACAATAGCAAACAGTTGCAAACACTTTTATGCAAATTCAGGTAGGTTATTCCCCATTTCATTCCGTTTGCTTCTGTTTGGTTCCTAGTGAATACATCACTGGTCTGAAGATACCTGGGTCTGTAAACAATGGTTTCCATTTCTCAGACTATCAGACGTTAACTCATACTTTCACTGTAACACAGGCAGGAAATGGAGTCTTTTATTATGTCATCTCACTGTGTCGTAAGCACAATAATTCTTTCTGGATCATCATGAAGAGGATGGGTGAAAGATAAAACTGAAGGCTCAAGGATATTGATGATTCTCTGTGTTGACAAAATATGTTTGGTGAAGAAATATATATGTATCACATCGATACACACCTATGTGTAATTACTGTGCACAGTGCAGGCTCAGGCAGAGGAGGAGGAGAGTAGAGTGTGAGGGAGGGGAGGCTTGAACTGTATGTCTGCTAAATTTATCATGAGGCCTTTGGGAGCATTGAAATGAGAACAGTGGCCTATTACTGCTTAGAGAAGGTGTTTTATTGAGAATATGCCGACATGCCACCCCAGGGAGAGTGCTGGGGAGAAGAGTGTGGCCAGAGCCGAGATCAGTGTGTGTGTGTCTGTGTCTGTGTCTGTGTCTGTGTGTCTTTGTCTGAGCCCTCTGAGTGTGTCAGATTGAAAGTAAAGAGCCTTTTCTTCTTCTGCTTAATTATTCACTAAGATATGTATTGGAATTGTCACTTTTGACACTTGAGGTCACCCAGTCAATTATTTATATAGGTCACCCAGCTTAACAAAGCTTGTTGTTAGTTATTAGCAGATGAGGGCAGTGGTTTGTTACTGTATGTATGGACTATGTTGATTTGTGTTCTGGAATGTTCGTATTCCATGAGCATTCCTTCATCCTTAGCCAAGCTTTTATGGACATTGATATGAACATTTTTTTATGGCCATGTTTGAATTGGTTGTGCATGTTAACGTGTTAATTAACTGAGTTATGTGTTAATCCTGACTAAAGGTTTGTTTTAATGTCTTAGTATTTGTGTCTGAATGTATTTCATCCTTTTGATTCTTCTCAAACTGAAATGAATAGTTGTAAATAGTATATTTTCAGATACTACAGATTTATCATGGTTTAAAAGCAATTATTTAAAAAAAGAGTAAAAATGTATGTATAATAGTTTTTTTGGTATATTTATTTATCTCCTTTCTCTCTCTCTCTCCTGTGCAGTTCATGCATGTCCAGTAGAGGGCAGGGTCCTGTTTCCCCTTGTTCTATTTTATATACCTGCTGTTGAACCATGTGATTCTATTAAGACAGCTAATTCTTATTATCGTGACTGAGTATCTGGAAAAAGATAGATGTGGTATCTGGAAAAAGATAGATGTGGTATCTGGAAAAATAAACAAGTGATATCTGGAAAAATAAAGAAATGATGTAGTTAATGGAAAAGCTGTTTTTTACTCATAAAACAATATACAAAAACACACAAAAAAACATTTATATTAAAAGGTATTTATTTTAGACGGAAAGGCTTTTTTATGGTATTGCCCCCAAAAAATAAAAAATCAACAAAGCATCTAAATTGTTTGTTGGCTGTTTGTTGTTCTCAGAATATAAAATTATTTTGACTCTTTGTCCTGACGCTGTAAACAATTCCATTTACCAGAACAATAAAGTGTCTGATAGCAGGCTAGATTCTTTCTTTCAGCTGGATAGCTGTGTTTACTTATCTGTTGTTTAATTAAAGGGCTTCTTTTCTTTAGGCATCCATTGTTTCAATAGGTCAAAGGGTTAACAGCCGTCAACTTTGTATTTTTTTTCAAAGGGGCCCCACACAAAGGCATGGGTTCACCTGCAGCTCAGCCTGAGGCTCCCTATTGTGTAGGCCATTTGAATTGATTATGTTTAGGGGGCTGGTTGTGATTGGTGGAGAAGGGCGTGGTTGATTGGATAGTTTTGTATCTTGTCAGCCAGGGAGCAACCTTGCACGTGCAATCTGTCTGTATCCGGAGGAAGCCTGGAGACGCCACAGAACAGTAGTGTCCGCCTGCCTCTCTGCCTGCCTCTTTGCCTTTCATTCTCTCTCTCTCGCTCCTCTCCGCTCCACTCAACACTGCACGGCCCAGATCTCTGTTTACCCTGCCAGCTAAATGGAGTTTGTCAGGTTTGTCAATATGATTGATTCTGCAATTTTGCCAGCTTTCTTGTATAAAACTTGACAATGTCATTTGTCCAGGGAAAAGATGGGGGCTTTTATCTATCTGTGGTTGATGTTCTATCATTGTAATTGGTTAATTTTGTCATGCAGTTTGTTTAAGGAGAGAATGGATCCAGGTTTTAGTGTGTTCTGTAGATAGGGACAGAGTACAGGCTTTCCCTGAAGGCTGTTACACTACAAGTATTTAGTGATTTGTGGGGAGATGCTGTGTTTTTAAAGATAGGCTATGTGTTGTTTAGATGTTTGTGTTTACCTGCTGAGAGTTGCTGATGCCATTCAGAGATATACTTTTCATTTGCTGAATTGTGCTTCAACAAATGAAATGTTCAAATGTTTTGTTAATAATTTTGTGTATTTAGATTCACTTTACATTAAGCAACACTTTACATTAAGGTAAAACTTTACATTAAGGTAACACTTTACATAAAGTTGCTCATATGCCAGTTTAGATATACTGTAGTTACGATTCTAGTTATGTTTGTTTCTTTATTCTGACACTGTACTAACCAGATCATCAGGCTCTGGTACTACAGTATGTGTTGTTAAGATATGGAAAGTTCTAGGAAAGGCTGTATTTTAGCAGTGAAGTTGTTTATCACATATTATTATTTAATATATTCTGCATCCCAGTGTGTCACTAACAAGCAAATGTAGCCCTCAGCTTCAGTAGGGCATGCTGTTATTGTTTACTGTTAGTTATACATGAGATATTCCCAGTTTGTGTGTTTGTGAGCTGAGTGTGTGTTTGCCGGTCAGACCTGGCTCCCACTCAGGCTATGGACAGTGTCCCTGTCAAGGGAAGGAGGCAGTGAGGTGATGGGGGGTTGATCCTCTCCTCACTCTGTCACTTGAAATTAAGGGAGAGGGAGGCACAACTCTATATTTGACACTGCCACTACGTAACCATTTTAGCCAGACTCAATCATTTGAAATATCAGAACTGACATTTTTCCTGAAACCTTTTTTTGTGTGCGTGCACACGCACGTGAACACATGCATACGTGGGTGTGCTTGAGCCTGCATGCGTGTGTGTAGTAAAGGGGGCGGAGAATTAAATGAGAGATAAAGTTGAACCTTTCTACACCAACTTCCCTCTGTTCCCTGGTGGTAGATTTGAACCCCATGAAACACCCCTTAGATATTAGACTGAAGACTGTTATTTACTTTGTCATGCTGGTTTAACTTTTAATGTGAGAGAGCCTTCAGTCTTCCAAAACAAAAACATTTTAAATTAATATATTAACACATGCTTAAAAAATAACAACATTTTCCTCACTTTTGAGGCTAATGTTTTCACCTTCTACCCCCTCCGACATGTTTGTACTGAGCTCCAGACTGTGTCTGAACAGCCCCGGCGATGAGAGGGTGTATCTGTACTGGTAGAGTTTAGAGACAGAGGGTGAATTTCTCTGGCAGAGAGAGGCCGGTGGAGGTTAACATCAGATGTGAGGAAAATGAAGCCTAAACAGCCAGTGTGCACTGTAATGCTGTGCAGCTGCACTGGCTGGGCTGGGGGTGCAGTTTGGGAGAGCTGGAGTGCGAGCTGATTGGGATGACATTTTGTAATCAAAGTTGATTTATTGTTCATTAGTAGTGCATTAGCCCTTTCAGGCAGGGCCATTATTTGTGCAACGGCCTGTCAAGGCGAGAGGCTGCCAGCACCTGTCATTTTTAAACCATGACATAGGCAACCAGATATTACCCTGTACCCAGAGAAGCGGGCATGGTGGCAGCCAGCGAAAGCCCACAGAGCTCTGGGATATCCTTTACAGGAGTGGCCACTGCTTTGTAGTGTGGAGGGAGTGAGTGAGGGGGAATAGTTTACCGGTGATATAGAAAACCACCAGCTGCTCTCTGCTGTTCTCCTGACTCCTCGCTGGATTGAGGAACGTTTTGACATGAAAACAGCTTTTGTTGCGTTAGGTACATTACTGCTCATTGCTCTTGGTCACGGTGTCTCTATATCAGATAGGTGGATTATGTCGACACAAAAGATGTTATATATTTCAAAGTATAGAGATAGTATGTTACCAGTATGATTAGGCTACATGGTGTATAGACAGTGATATGGTGTAACAAAATAAACCAGTCTATATTTGCCACTTGTCCCGTCCTGCTCTGCTACTAGAAAGCATTATGTAATACTGTGTTAATTACTGCTGTGCTCCTCAAATAACATAATATATGTTTTCTTTGTGGAAGTAGTTGTGGGATGATTCAGTAGGCTGTATCCAGATATAAGAGGTGGCATATGTGTTGGATCTAGATTTATCTCTGGATGGTTTTCACACATTCTGTGAACCAGCTGCTGACTTCTCCCCTTTTTATTATTATGAATTGGCCACGTGGTTTTTCTGACTCACAAAAGACAACAGCACAAGCCAAGTTTAAAAAAGCCTACACAATTTGTGGCCCCTTGTCTGCCGTCATGGAAACAAGGATTAGGTTTGCATTGCTGGTGTGCAGAGTATGGAAACAATCTGCATGAGGATGTGTCAGGCATTGTCTTTGGGTACATTTTCATTTGAAGGGGATTTTAAAGGCTGTGATCTTAATTAAATCTCAACTGATCCAAATAATGCATCTGAAGGCATGCAGGGTTGCGTAATGGTGCTGAGCTGATAAACCATAAATCACGGGCACACGGAGGTACACAGGATGAGAAGAGGGGGTAGCACCCACTGGGTCTCGGACCAGGTGAATGGGCTGGTGAATGGTGCTATTGTAGGCACTAGAGTTGTCATCTCCTATTTTAATTTTGTCTCAACCTAGCGTGGTAAGTGCTTGAAAGGTCAGAAAGAGTGACAAGATATGTTATCAGTGAAAATGGAATGGAAAGCCTCATTAAAAAGGCTATCAGTGAATACAGTGGAACATAAAGACAAACTGAAAGAAATTATCCTTTTATTCAGTAATATGCTCTTACTACAGCGAACTACAGGACATGGCCCCCAAGTTTGTGTGTGTGTGTGTGTGTGTGTGTGTGTGTGTGTACACACATGTGCCATGCACTGGGCACCTGCAGTGGCGGCTGCCCAGAGTGTGGGAAAGAGATGACACCACGCAGCTCTACTGTTATTGTTGGGGTGAGAGGCTCGCTCACTTCCCAGTGTAGTTTGTTTGTTTTACGGAATGCTGGCCCAGCTTAGCTGAAACCGTGTTTGTTTGTGGTTTAAAAGTTCATTAAAATGCAATCTTGAGTTTTGTTTTTACAGTTGTTGCGTATCGTTTCAATCCCCCTGCAGAATATATATAGCAAATGTGCAGAAAACATGACTGTGATTATCCAGTTTATCTGAACTGTAAACTTTTTTAAAGCAGCTTGAATTTGGATGACAGAGAGGAATTAGTGAGAGCTTAGCCAAACCAGGATGGGTAACGTTAGCTCTGTCTCCTTGTGTTCTTCGTCATGCATGGGTAGTCTGGGACTACGTACATTGGTTATTGTGAAATTATTATTATTATTATGATTATTATTATTATATTTGTTTGATAGTAATACACACAAATACACCAAAAATACAATATAAGAAACAGTCTTTGGTTGATCCTTTTTTTCCATCAGAGAAAACATGCTTGACATGTTCTCTAAACCGCTATCCACCTTCAATATTTCAATAAACCTGAACGATGAGGAATGAGTAATTCATTCCGATCTTGTCGTAGACTAATTATGTTCATGCATCACTTCAATACAATGCCTCCCGTGAAATCCTCCTTTCGGAGACATTTTCATGCTCGAGATTATACGCTATTCAAGACGGAGCGCCATTACTATTCAAATGTCTCAGGCCAAGGTAAACCAACAGTATCAAACAGGCTGGCCTCTGATTTCTCAAGGGTTTGTTATTTTCTACTTCTCCATTCTATTTGATGTCCTTACAAAACAAGATCACACCAGGGAGAAAGATATAAAAATTACAACAAAAAAAAATTCTTCATCTAACCTGGTCCTTCATGGCTGGTTTAATATCAGCGATGGTCTCATTGAAGTTGGCTTGTTTTTCCTTTTTCTATTCTCCTTAATTGCCCCTGTATCACCAGGAGGGAAGGGAGGGAGGCTAGCTTCATGTCTCATGCCTAGGTCTGCTTCCCCTCTCTCTCTTTCTCTCTCTCTCTCTCTCGCGCTCTATTTCTCTCTCTCGTTCTCTGTCTCTCTCTCTCACCACGCTTTGACCTTTGGCTTCTGGGGGAACGCTGGTTGAAGAGCGTCTTCATTAAGTGTGAATCTGTGAATTCCCGACGTCGTCAGATGTGTGGCCGATGTTTCCTCATTAGAATATCATTTCCATGCTTGTTCTCGGTGGTGACGCACAAAGAGAAGTTGACGTAGTGTACTTTAAAGGCAGCAGAGGCTCCCATCACTTTGTGGCCTACCTTCACTCTGAACACGCTCCTGCTCTGTTCTCCAGGCAGCACGGCATCAGACGCTGCCTGGTACACTAACCTCTCTCAGACAAAGAACAAATATTTTTAAACATCGCTGTAATTACGTACTGTACAACCATGCGCTACAATTTACTGAGCACAAATACTGTATGGACTTTAAGTGCCTGTGTGTGCATGTTTGAGTTGTTGCATGCTTATGTGCATGTGTGCGTGATTGTGTTAGTTGCTCACACTGCAGCTGTGTGAGAACGTTCCAGGTTTGAATGTTTATATACGCGAGGCACCTGGAGAGTGCCACACCTTACTGAAATCCATAAACGTCAGCTGTTTCTGGCATTCCCAGAATGTCTTCTTTTTCACACCCACATATTGGTGTACAAGTAGCTGCTGAAATAAACTCTCCTAGTATTAGTTCTCTGTGAATTATCCAGACCGACAGAGAATTCTCCCTCAGACTCTCTTCAGATGTACATATATTTCTGTGGATCATCTGGAGTCGTGAGGTTAACCAGAAATAAGTGAGGATGCCATATGGAGAGCGTTCTAAATGGAGAGTGGCGTACTGTGTTTGTGTTAAATTGGCATGATACACCAGCCAGGGGCCACATTTTTCGGTTAAAGTGCTCCTTCCCCTCAATAGCCCCCTGTCTCAGTGAGATTTTCACTCATTCAACACACTGGATTAAATGGTAGTAGTTACAATGATCAATAGGTAAGAACCGTACATTCCTTCTTGCTGCTAATGACCTCAGTAGTAATGTGTAATAAAATGTGGGCTGTAATAGCCGCTTGCCGGTGCTCAGCCTGCCGTCTCTTGGTGTCTAGGGGTAGTTACAGTGGACCAGACCCCCCCTTCCATGACAAAGAAAGGTGTGAGGCTGAGTGAACCACAGGATGTGCTGCTCAAGGTGTAAAAATATTAAAATTAATTTAATGAAATTCCAATCCAATTTGTTTGTAAAATATTGTGTTAATTATATTTTTCTATGCTGGATCCCTATGTTAGACTCTATAAAACATGTACTATCAAAGATGAATAATACAAATGGTTAACTACATGTGAAAATAACCCTGGTTACATTTACTGCCCTAACATGACAATAAAAGTAGAGCATGTCAAATCTAAAGTAGATAGTTTCTGTAATGTAATGTAAAGCATCAAAGAAGATACATGATTATTTATCCTTGGTGTGTGAGGTAATTGTTAGTGGTGCTGAGGCAGGTCTATATCTATCGCATCACGTAGAGGGCTTATACTGTAGCGAGACACGCTGCCCGCTTGACCTTCAAAATAGTTGATCAAAATTAGTGATGCTGAGAAAAAAGGACATCAGTGCATAATGACTGTGAAATTAGGAACGGGGGTCGTGGCTATGCAAATGACAGGAAAAGCCATATGAAAAAGTCCAGATGGATAGTAAGACATAATACCGGAGGAATTCACATAGCATTTTCATCCTCTCATCGCCTCCCAATGAAAATGAGAAATGTTAAGTGCGTTGAGTCCTAGGTGGTGCGTGACCTCCTCGAGTTTCCCCTACAGGAGGACAAAACACCCCTAATCTCGCAGCGCGGAGCAGCTCTCAATGAGGTTTACAGAGAGCGTCAGCGCCACCGCGTCCTGTTTGACGCTGCTACCCTTTCCAGTACCGTGAGAGTACAAGCTGATCATTATGACCCATTTGGTTTTTGTTTTCTGTTCTAGTGGGGGAAATGAATCAGGTGATATGCATCCTGCGTGTACCAGAGAACGCCTCTCCTGCTAGATAGATTGGAAACAGCTAAAGGACATTCAGAGATGCATGGACATTTCAAAAGGCCGTCATTGGCTATGAGGTCACAGTACAATTTGGGTAACCTTGGTGAAGACTGACTGTCAGCCCTAAT
Source organism: Oncorhynchus nerka (assembly GCF_034236695.1). NCBI lineage: Eukaryota > Metazoa > Chordata > Actinopteri > Salmoniformes > Salmonidae > Oncorhynchus > Oncorhynchus nerka. Next base: position 81,947,681 of record NC_088410.1, on the reverse strand, counting down.
GTCCGCTCTATCAGCCGGCCACATCAGCCTCGGAGACGCAGAGCACGGGTTTACCACACATACACACACACCACGGCATGTTAACAGTTGCAAATGTGAGACGGCTATCAAGTACATCTCAGTAGCTGTTTGTCACTAAGATGTCAGTGAAAAGGGCTTTTAATGGTATGGCACATCACAGCAGTGAGTGGCAGGATCCAGACACTCTGAGAAGCCACAAAGCCGCCGGAGCAATTAAGGCAGCCTGACAACTGTGGGGAACTGTGAGGTTCTTTCAGTGTCATAACAAATCACTTGTTTTGAAGAGTCATCCACTCACACCTTTCTGTTGGAGTTAGTTAGGGGCCTGTGTCAGTATGTATGTCCTCCTCCTGTCATGGCGCCGCAGCTTTATTTGTACATTAAAGAAATTGCTGTTGACAATATTCTAATGAAATGACATGGTTTATGCACACAGGTTCGTTGTAGCCTACAGTGTGTGGCCTATCTTTGCATTTGCTGGTGTAGTAGCAGATCACCTCAGCAGAAACAATCAAACCTTGGACAGCCTGTTAGTGTTAGGTTGTGTGTGTCTGTCTGGGCAGGGCTGTTGTACTGAAGGTCGGGGGGGGGAGTTTCCACAGGCTTACTGCAGGCCATCTCCTGTCATTACTCCTGTGTCTAGTATCGTGTCATTACTGCTCAGGGGGTGTAGCATCTCTTGCTGTGATGACACTCCAGGTGATTTTTCCAGTACAGACCAGAGGTGTTGAGGGGCTATCCTGGGCTCTCATTTCAGTGGCTGTTATAGTGTGTGTAACTCCTGACAAGTGATCTGGTTGAGCTGCTGTAGTCTATACTGTCTCTGCTTGGCCTCCAGCTCACTTTTTGTTGTTGTGGTCATATAGTCCTATAAAGCATGTATCCTGGCTATGTCAGTCTTATACTACACCACTGTCTCAGTAGACCAGGTTAGTGACTGCTCTGTCTACCCCCCCCTCTCTCTCTCGTAGGTTCCAGTGTCAGTGGCTATGATGACACCCCAGGTAATAACGCCTCAGCAGATGCAGCAGATCCTCCAGCAGCAGGTCCTGAGCCCTCAGCAGCTCCAGGTGCTCCTGCAGCAGCAACAGGCCCTCATGTTACAACAGGTAAACACACGGGACATTCATACTGTACATAAAACACATCAACATCCTCACACCAACCACCATACTGTGCACTGGCGTTCCTTCTGAATATGAGACTGTATCAAATAGAGAACAGCCAGAGTGCTGAAAATATGCCTGCGGCCCACTGCTGAGTTTAGTTTGGCCCTGATGGATTGATTGGTTGGTGAGCTGTCACTCAGACGTAGCTCCCATGTCTTTTGCAGCAGCAACTCCAAGAGTTCTACAAGAAGCAGCAGGAACAGCTCCACCTCCAGCTCCTCCAGCAGCAACATGCAGGCAAGCAGAGTAAAGAGGTAGGCTCACTATGATGACATCATCACCTCCACCGCCGCCATGCATGCCATCGCTTTACTGAACTCGTATGTTGCCCCGGTGGTACGATCCTCAGCCAGCCAAGCCCAGAGCCCAGAGCTCAGAGCCCAGAGCTCAGAGCAGTATGTGGAAGGCATGTCTTCTCTCACTCTCACCATCTGTTCAGAGGCTGTGGTTTTTAAGAAGAAAAAAAGAGAGAGAATCAAGTGTAGTTCTGCTTCTGATTAGCATGTCAGGCACGATGGGTAAATACCAGTAATAACTGAATAAACCAGGAATACTGATGATCCCTCTTCTTCCAGGGGATGGGGCTCGTACTGCTTCTCGGGCAATTAAATAAATAACTACATTTTGTGCTGTTTAATCGTTTGTTCTCTCCAGTAAACAAGTGTCTTACAACACAGAGATTGCCCTTCACCCCCTTGTAAGAAATACTGAAAGGAAGGAAAAAGAAAGGCAGAAATCTGAGAGGCTTGCTTGGTAATTAACATGCAAATGGAACGGGAAGAGAAGGTGTGTAATTGTGAGATATCAGTACGCTCCCAGCTTTGTTGTGTTGCCCACGCTCTCCTTTTTCCCGTCTTTTTCCCTTCCCTCCCCCCAGTTCAGCCGGACTGGCTCATCAGCGGCGGCTCAATGCGTGTTAGTGACTCGCGGATACAGGCATCACTCTGGACAAATAAATTATTATTGTGCGGTCAAAAGAAGTTTAAAGACAATCAGGGAATTTTCTATCTGAGAGCCACGTTTGGGGAGGGTGGGGGAAAAAAGCATATAAATGAAGCCAAATGTTAAAAACACATTCACGCACATGCTCTCACACACACACACACACACACACACACACACACACACACAATGTTGAAGCTACCGACTTCAAAGTCCCATTTCTCTAATTAATGAACTGCAAGCTTCAGTTTGGACAAGCTGTGGTGTGATGCTCCCATAAATCAACGTGACAGCAGAGCTCCTCGGCCTCAGATAGGGCCTGTCACCAAGTGGCATCTGATGTAAACATGACTGGAGCTGGGGGGTTTGAGAGGGAGGGGGGTACTAGTCAGAAGGAGGTGCAATTGATCAGCTGAACGGAGATCTTTTGAAGTGTATTATGTATGATCACAGGAAATGGATGCAGCCTCGAGAGGCTCTCCTGCTCTCCGATGTGTTGCTTTTTTCCCCTTTCTATTGCATTTCTAGCTGCTACAACCATCAAAAGACAGAATAAGAATCACGCTGCAACTCCCCTGTGGCAGGCAGACAATAACCCCCTGTTGTTGCTTTGTGCCTCTTTTATTTTAAAGACATCAAAATGTAGTTTTTCAAAGATCTTTAACTTTATATTTGAAGCTTGACAATAAAGGGCTGCCACTGCCACTCTTTATCCTTGTCAGGAACTGTTTTTTTCTCTCGTGCCACTTCTTGTTAACCTCTTATTTGGTCTATTGGGCCGGGGGTTTTAATGTGTCTTCGCGCTGGGAGAGCACAGGAGCTGCTGTCAGCTGAAGAGACCACAAGAAAGAAATCTGAAGGGGAGAGAGTTAAATTCAGTTGCAATTTAAAAGCCACCCTATATTTATTTAAGGCACTGATGAAAGACATTGTTCCCTGTGAACTCCCGCCCCCGTAGTACCATTAGCATTGTCTTATGCTGTCAGACAGACGGGAGCTACAGTACAGAGAAGTATCCCATTGAAGACACAAGAAACTTCTTACACTGTTGTTGAAAATCAACACCCTTTCAAAAACAGGCTCTTAGATGGGAAGAATCAGAGGCTATCTGCATCACTAATTACACTGAAGCCTGCATGAGCTCTTCATCAAATTTGCTTCAAATCGTCAATATAGTTTAGGTCATAAACCATAGAAATAGGTGTTTATGAATGCACCCTCTCATCTAGCCCCATGCTTTAATGCTAGCCCATGAATATTCCACTACATAATCCTCCTGATCAGACTAACGTATATGATTCCTGGCCGTGACCTCACTCTCCGAGGGTGTCTCAGGGAGAGTAGGATATGCAAAAAAACACTTTTCCATTTCGCAGGTTACACACTTGTACATGTGAAACAGGACAAATATAAGCGCCCCCTATTTGACCTTTTGTAATGAGAAGGCCTCTCCACATCAGACCAGTGTAGTGTACTGTACTGTGTTCAGGGCCTGTGGGGCAGGAGGCTGGATGAGGGGAAGGGAGGGGAATCCCAGCCCGGCAGACCTTTGACAGGCAGACCAGGACGTGCGGAGGGGGGAACATTTTATCTGGATATTTCAGCGGTTTCTGAGCCGCCGGCGGGTGACCTGACAGCAGCGTTGCACCGAGACCTTTTTGTATGCGCTCAGTTGTGAGAAGTAAACATAGTGGTGTATCCTGTGTTTGGTAACAGGGTGCGGTTCACAGCTTGGCAGCCCGGGTTGCTTTTAATGCCCGCCTTGACAATTGGCGCTGTGTACTCATATACAGCCTAATATCCTGCCCTCTCCCAGGCTTATTTTGTTTGGCCGTCCTTATGTGTCATAGAAAACATAACAAGGTGAGCTTTGTCTTGATTGATCGTTATCTCCAGTTGTTGTTTAAGGAATAATAATCCATATTTTGATGGTGAAGCTGAGACTGGGGTCACTCCTCCATTCCTCCACTCCGCTGTTACCTACTGTACCCACTTGTTTTGATTTGGAAAAGATTGGGGATATATTACATCATTTCCTCCTGTTTATTGTTCTGACTACACCTCTCTCTCTCTCTCTCTCTCTCTCTCTCTCTCAATTCAAGGGGCTTTATTAGCATGGGAAGCATATATTAACATTACCTTAGCAAGTGACATAGATAATATACAAAAGTGAAATAAACAAATTATTAAAGTTAGTCAAAAATACATATTTCAATGAAGACACTGACTTTCTCAGAATGCAGATGAGCAAGACTCTGATCTTCAGTCACTCTATGATTCAACTCTACTTGCTGCAATTACCTGAGAGCAGTGCCACGCCTGAGAGAGTTGGGAGACTAGCTCGTGTGGTTATTAAACACTTTGATTTAGTCACACGTTGTTTGCTGAATTATGAATAGGTGTAATTAAAATCCCATGGCTCTTATTATGAATGATTAACTATGTTGTTTAATTGTTTGTCATTTGCCTCCACACTTCTGGTTAATTAAGAGAAAGAGGGACATATACTGCACCTGTCCTGAAGTGTGCTCAGACAAACCCACATACTGTAGTGTGCTGAATGTGTTAGAGTTTAGGTGGTAGGGTTTGATGTGATCAAATCAAATCAAATTTTATTTGTCACATACACATGGTTAGCAGATGTTAGTGTAGCGAAATGCTTGTGCTTCTAGTTCCGACAATGCAGTAATAACCAACAAGTAATCTAGCTAACAATTCCAAAACTACTACCTTATAGACACAAGTGTAAGGGGATAAAGAATATGTACATAAAGATACATGAATGAGTGATGGTACAGAGTGGCATAGGCAAGATACAGTAGATGGTATTGAGTGCAGTATATACATATGAGATGAGTATGTAAACAAAGTGGCATAGTTAAAGTGGCTAGTGATACATGTATTACATAAGGATGCAGTAGATGATATAGAGTACAGTATATACGTATACATATGAGATGAATAATGTAGGGAACATTATATTAGGTAGCATTGTTTAAAGTGGCTAGTGATATATTTTACCGGCTAGTGATATATTTTATTGGGATTTATTGGGATGTGTGTGTGTGTGTGTGTGTGTGTGTGTAAACATACTGTATCCTGTATGTATTAACCTAGGGCCTAACGTGCAGAAGCAAATGTTCAGGCATACAGTATACACTGTGATCAGCATGTGTTTGTCCGTTGTATCATCATGTGTTCTTTAACTTGTCTATTTCTGTGTTCAATCAATATGTACAGTTCGTAAAAGTATTTTTTGTTTGCCCTGTATTACCTATGTCCTGTTTGTTTGCTTATTGTGTGTGTGTGTGTGTGTGTGTGTGTGTGTGTGTGTGTGTGTGTGTGTGTCGTCCTCAGCAGCAGCAGCAGGCCCAGCAGTTGGCCTTCCAGCAGCAGCTCATGCAGGTCCAACAGCTCCAGCAGCAGCACCTGCTCAACCTCCAGAGACAAGGCCTGCTCACCATCCAGCCTGGACAGACCGCCCTGCCCCTGCACTCGCTCACTCAGGGTCAGTGCTCTACTCTACTGCGAAACACACCTCCACACGGGATTATACTGCGTACCACACCTGCCCCCAGCACCCTCCCCACAAACATACACACACACACACACACAGACACACACTCTCTAAAATACCCTACATTCACTTTGTCCCAATGATAAACATCATATTGCATCTGCTTTGACTACAGTATTCACCTTATTTAGTGCCCTCTAACTCTTGTTAGAAGTGTTCCCCATCTACCCCCTTGTTTTATTTATACTGCCTGTACTGTGTATCTTCCCTGTACCCCCCACCTTGACTACCATGGTGTAGAGATGCCCTCTCCCCTCCAGCCTCTTTCTCTGGTCTCTCCATTCATAAATTTTCCTTATAATTACATCATACTGGGTGTTGACCAGGGGGAAATGCCTCCTTAGGCTAGAGGAAGAGTGGAACTGATGAGTACGGTTACATGCACACAATAATACCATTATTGTGGATAATCAGATTAAAATAATAGTTTCTTTAAACATTTACATGTTTTGCAAGAAGAATGATTTCCTTAATAATCCTGTTTCCATGGAAACATCTGAAATGAGGCTGCTGATGAGACTTAAATAAATGCTGAAAATCAGCATAAATGTTGTACCACAGCAAACATGTTCTTTTTGCGAGCCTTTTTGAGTTGGGACATGTAAAGTTTGTATGTGAAAAGTATGTCTGAGATGCGTACGTTCAGTGTTTCCCAACTCACTTCCCTTTACGCTACCTGTGATAGCACATATGCTGATCAAATACACAGCTGGAACGCCAATTCAGCTGTTTCCATGTCCTGATAACTCAAAAGGTTGCTCAGAAAAGCAGGTGTTTTAAGCGGCGTATGCTTACTTTGGTTTTGACCTCACGCCGATTAAGATAAGCAGAGTAAGGTGTTTACATGACTAATGCCATACGCAGCCGACAGCCATAATCAGTTTCATATCCAATTATTAGTGTGCACATAAACATACTCATTGTTACTAAACTGCCGCTTAACCTCTCATTGTGAAATATCCCATAAGGGGATGGTGGTGTGAGTCAATGCTTGTTGTTTAGCCAGGAAGTTGATTTCTTTATTTGTTTTTAATATTTTCTTAAGGAGCAGCCCTATGACAAAGCCTCCATACCATTTTGGAACATGACATAGACTATTCATTCCAGGCTAAGACAAACAGTTTTGAAAAAACAAGATAAGGCGATAAAGTGGAAGGGCTGGGGAACTTAGGTAATGGGCAAACAAAAACAAGGTTTGTACAATCATGTTATTGTTTGGATTGTGTATGGAATCTGACGATTGCCATAGGCACAGGCGTGGGCCACTGGTGTGCTGCCTGTTAGTGTACGCTTATGAATGACCTTGTTTTGGATATCTGGCAAACACACACACGCCCTTTTGAGTAAAGCATTACACCAGTGATATGGCAGTTTACTGTTCTTTATGGAATAGCACAACAGTTACTGAACATCCTGTTGACTGTTTGCTTACGCTTAGTGTCATCAAATATCTCTTAGGCTGTCTCACATCATGACTAGTAGCAAACAGGACACTATAGCCATATTTTGTCAGATGACAGTTTAAGATACAAATAAGGTATCGTTTCTCTTTGTTATTATTTATACAATCTGTAATGAGGAATTGAACCTTACCACACAGAATGTTGGTTGGTTTCACTATTTTACTGTGTTGATCCTGGCTAGCCCGCCCTTGGAAACCATTGATGGTAAGACAGCTGTTAAAACACTTGCCATCAGGCTGAGTTTCCCTTCCTATTCTACACATTTTCTGCTTGACTGTTTGAAGTTATTGATGACCTTTCTGTTTTCCACATCACTAAACTCTTTCATGCATCAGCAGCCGAGACCTACAGAGCTGAGATCTAATCTACTATATTCAGCACGTAGTAAGCAGCACTGCAGAAAGAATGTGTTCTGCTGCTCTGTTTGGACCATGGTGATTATGTGTTTGGACTGAGCCAATGAATTAGGATGACTTTTATACACTGAGGTGATGATCAGACAGAGATATGCTTTTTTCCCTCTTTATTCAAATTCAGATATCACAATCAAATGATTAGAAAATTCATTTTCTCATTGCACTATAATTGTATTGTGCTCTCATGGTGTTCTGGGAAAATACATTTAACAAAACATTTAACAGCCGCCCTGAATGGAGGAGGAGGCGTGTAATGCATATTGTACATGTATAAAATGTCTTATTTTTTGTATTGTATGGTCTTATGCTTACTGGAAATGTTGATAGAGACCGTAAAAAAAAAATCATTATCAATAGACATGAATAATCACATAGAGTTATCATTTAATACCAGAAGTCATTTAGTACCATAAGTGAAGGAAGTCATTTAGTACCATAAGTGAAGGAAGTCATTTAGTACCAGAAGTGAAGGAAGTCATTTAGTACCAGAAGTGAAGGAAGTCATTTTTTATTTTTTATTTTATTTTTATTTTACCTTTATTTAACCAGGTAGGCTAGTTGAGAACAAGTTTTGCAACCTCGACCTGGCCAAGCCTAGTGGTTAGAGCAGTGGTTCTTAACCTTGTTGGAGGTACTGAACCCCAACAGTTTCATATGCGCATTCACCGAACCCTTCTTAATTGAAAAAAAAATCAAATTCAAAACATAGGTATATATTTGACTGGTGCACAAAATGAACCGTGCATCAACATCACTGTGTTCAAAGAACAAAATCATCAAAACATTTTCACACAGATTATCATTTTTACACAAAAACAAAAACATAATATTAAATAATATTTACTGCAAATCAGTGTGACTTCTGCTGTTGCCTTTCAGAGACCAGTTCAGAAATGCACGGCTTCACCTTGGCAAGTGCCACTCTCATGTCATTTTCGCAACAAAGTCTGTTCCTTTTCTTCGTTTTTATGTCCAGCATCCTCGAAAAGGATTCCTCGCAAAGATATGTTGTAACAAACGGTATGAAAATCTCCAGAGCTTTCTTAGCAATAACAGGGTACGTTACCATTTGTTGACACCAAAACGTTGAAAGCGTTGTTGTTCTGAAGAGTTGCTGTTGAACCTGGCTCTGCTGAATTTCAATGATTTCATCGAGGTATTCATCATTGACATCTGTTGTCTCAACACTAAACGTGAACGGCTGTCTCACCCATGCTGGATATGACTCTCTTGTAGGGAAGTATCCGTCGAGAGACTTTGCAAGCTCATCTAAGTGCGTGGCAATTGCTTGCTTCAGTTCAGCGGGTACAGAAATGTCTCCGATTCCAGATACATCTTCGATCTTACTTACACAGTCGTCCAGCAGGGGAAAGTTTGCGAAGTTATTGTTCTCTGTTCATCGTTTCCATAACAGTAGCTTTTTTTGAAAAGCCTTCAGGTTTTCCTCCGCTTCGATGATGTTGACTCCACCGCCCTGCATCTTTTGATTGAGATGATTGAGAGCTGCGAAGATATCAGCCATGTACGCTAAAATGAGAATGAACTCAGAATTTTTGAAGCAATCTGCATGACAATGTTGGTGCTCTTGCAAAAACAGGGCTAATTCCACACGCACGGCAAAAACACGATTCAGCACCTGTCCCCGGGATAACCACCTAACGTTAGAATGGTACAGAAGTACCTCGAATTCAGAGCCCATTTCTTTACACAGCTCACTGAAGATGCGATGCCGCAGAGCACTAGTTCGCACATAGTTCACGCATTCCACTACAATTTTTAATACTTCTGCCAGTTTTGGAGGCAAGGTTTTTGTTGCCAACGCATGCCTGTGCAGAATACAATGCGTAACAATGATGTGTGGCTTTCACTAGCGCACCAAAACCAGTCTTACTTCCCAGCATGACTGGAGCTCCGTCCGAACAAACTGCAGAAACCATATCCCACGAAAGATTGTTGTCTTTGAAGAAGTCATCCACAAGTTTCTTCACATCGGCTGCCTTAGTTGTTGTTGTAAGAGGCTTACAAAATAAAAATTCTTCCTTTATCACGTCGTCTTTCACATAGCGCACGAATACAGCAAGCTGGCTTAGATTGGAAACGTCTGTGGTCTCGTCGAGTTGAAGGCTGAATTTTGCCGGGCTTGAAATCAGATCTGCAACTACTTGAGCCAAGATGTCTTTGCTCATGTCCTCTATTCTGTCGCTGATGGTGTCATTTGAAAGAGGAATTTGGGATAACTTAACTTCGGCCTCATTTCCCAGCATGATATTCGCCATCTTCAACACAGCTGGTTTTATGAGTGTTTCACCAATGGTGTGTGGTTTGCCCTGCTTTGCGATCAGGTAAGCAACTTCGTACGATGCTGTGAGGATCGGTTTGTTGATGGGTACAAAGCCAAGAACAGGCAGAGTAGCCTTTTCATCGAATCTGGCTCTCTTCACCTTGAATTCAGCGAGCGTTGTGTTCTTGTATTTTCCATCTCCATGCAGCTTAAGGAAGTGTTCTCTTAGTTTTGCCGGTGCTAGACTAGAATTGCTCAACTTGGCATTGCAAATCATGCAGTTGGGACACTGACTCCCATCACGTTCGGTTATACATGTAAATCCATATTGTACATATTCGTCCGACCACTTTCTTTTTTTGTTCGACATAGTAAGTATGAAGGGATTAAAATATTAAGAAAGAAATCACAAGACGTACCATCACCACAGTCACAAACTGAGCGCACCAAATTTCCTGCAGCACAGATAGGCCAAGCGATGTAGCGTGATCACCTGCAGCCAATGATGGCCAAGCGGAGCGTGTCATCAGGAATCATATGAATCGGATGTTTGTCTTGACCTCCGCCGAACCCCTGAGACTGACTCACCGAACCCCTGGGGTTCGATCGAACCCAGGCTAAGAACCACTGGGTTAGAGCATTGGACTAGTAACCGAAAGGTTGCAAGTTCAAATCCCCGAGCTGACAAGGTACAAAATCTGTCGTTCTGCACTTGAACAGGCAGTTAACCCACTGTTCCTAGGCCGTCATTGAAAATAAGAATTTGTTCTTAACTGACTTGCCTAGTAAAATAAAGGTAAAAAAAAAGATAAATCAAAGCAGTGTGACACAGACAACAACACATAGTTACACATGGAGTAAACAATAAACAAGCCAATAACACAATAAACAAGTCAATGACACAGTAGAAAATAGAAAGTCTATATACAGTGTGTGCAAAATGCATGAGAAGGTAGGCAATAAATAGGCCATAGGAGCGAATAATTACAATTTAGCAGATTAACACTGGAATGATAGATGTGCAGATGATGATGTGCTAGTAGATATACTGGTGTGCAAAAGAGCAGAAAAGTAAATAAAATAAAAACAGTATGGGGATGAGGTAGGTAGATTGGGTGGGCTATTTACCGATAGACTATGTACAGCTGCAGCGATCGGTTAGCTGCTCAGATAGTTGATGTTTAAAGTTGGTGAGGGAAATAAAAGTCTCCAACTTCAGCTTATTTTTGCAATTCGTTCCAGTCACTGGCAGCAGAGAACTGTAAGGAAAGGCGGCCAAATGAGGTGTTGGCTTTGGGGATGATCAGTGAGATATACCTGCTGGAATGTGTGCTACGGGTGGGTGTTATCGTGACCAGTGAGCTGAGATAAGGCGGAGCTTTACCTAGCATAGACTTATAGATGACCTGGAGCCAGTGGGTCTGGCGACGAATATGAAGCGAGAGCCAGCCGTCTAGAGCATACAGGTCGCAGTGGTGGGTGGTATAAGGTGATTCGGTAACAAAACGGATGGCACTGTGATAGACTGCATCCAGTTTAGTACCAGAAGTGAAGGAAGTAATTTAGTACCAGAAATGAAGGAGGTCATTTAATACCAGAGGTGAAGGAAGTAATTTAATAACAGAAGTGAAGTAAGTAATTTAATAACAGAAGTGAAGTAAGTAATTTAGTACCAGAAGTGAAGTAAGTAATTTAGTACCAGAAGTGAAGGAAGTCATTTAGTACCAGAAGTGAAGGAAGTAATTTAGTAGAAGCTTGAAGAGTGTGACTTGGATGATAACCAGTTGTTCTCTTTATCTGGACTTTAATTTGTTTCTCTTGCGGTAAATTCTTTTGACATTAATGTTCAAAGTCTTGGAAGCAGTCAGACAATATCTGTTATAAATTACAACAATGTGTTTGGGGAGGATATAACTCTCATAAATATACATTTGATCCAGCGCCCACCTCCCCTCCTCCCCCCAAAAGCCTTTCCTATTGACCTGTGGAGAGTGAGTGAGACAGCAGTGCACGCTCCGCTCTCCATTCTCCCAGGTGCAGCTGCCAGGGTTGTGTGTATGTGTCGCTGCTCGCCCCTCTCCGTGCCTCCCCTGATTGGCTAAAGTGTGTTTTGTGGCTCCATGGCCTCCCAGGCTGCGCTGTAACAGACTGAGCTCTCATCGCTGGAGAACATCAGTTAAGTTGTCCAGGAGAGGGCAATGGGACAGTGACAAGACAAATGCAAAAAATGTGGCAAAGTACGAAGCCGTTGTCAGTGCAGCAGCGGCACATCAGGGACAGCGGCAGGTAATACGCTCCCCCAGTCAGTGATTGATTTGGCCAGCAGCGGCACATCAGGGACAGCGGCAGGTAATACGCTCCCCCAGTCAGTGATTGATTTGGCCAGCAGCGGCACATCAGGGACAGCGGCAGGTAATACGCTCCCCCAGTCAGTGATTGATTTGGCCAGCAGCGCGACATCAGGGACAGCGGCAGGTAATACGCTCCCCCAGTCAGTGATTGATTTGGCCAGCAGCGGCACATCAGGGACAGCGGCAGGTAATACGCTCCCCCAGTCAGTGATTAATTTGGCCAGCAGCGCGACATCAGGGACAGCGGCAGGTAATACGCTCCCCCAGTCAGTGATTGATTTGGCCAGCAGCGCGACATCAGGGACAGCGGCAGGTAATACGCTCCCCCAGTCAGTGATTGATTTGGCCAGCAGCGGCACATCAGGGACAGCGGCAGGTAATACGCTCCCCCAGTCAGTGATTGATTTGGCCAGCAGCGCGACATCAGGGACAGCGGCAGGTAATACGCTCCCCCAGTCAGTGATTGATTTGGCCAGCAGCGGCACATCAGGGACAGCGGCAGGTAATACGCTCCCCCAGTCAGTGATTGATTTGGCCAGCAACGGCACATCAGGGACAGCGGCCGGTAATACGCTCCCCCAGTCAGTGATTGATTTGGCCAGCAGCGGCACATCAGGGACAGCGGCAGGTAATACGCTCCCCCAGTCAGTGATTCATTTGGCCAGCAGCGGCACATCAGGGACAGCGGCAGGTAATACGCTCCCCCAGTCAGTGATTGATTTGGCCAGCAGCGGCACATCAGGGACAGCGGCAGGTAATACGCTCCCCCAGTCAGTGATTGATTTGGCCAGCAGCGGCACATCAGGGACAGCGGCAGGTAATACGCTCCCCCAGTCAGTGATTGATTTGGCCAGCAGCGGCACATCAGGGACAGCGGCAGGTAATACGCTCCCCCAGTCAGTGATTGATTTGGCCAGCAGCGCGACATTGGTAATAGTTCCTGCAGCATTAGGAGTTAACATATTTTAGGCCTAAGGGATGCATATTACTAGGCCGGTGATTACAGGAACATAAACAGTGGTGCACCAGAGGTCTCTGCCGGATGGAACAATAAACTAATAGCGGTGTCACCGTCCCCCCATGGTATTGGCTCTGTGTGAAAAGCAACAGCAGAGTTGAAAGAGCCCGAAGCATAGGGGCTATTTTTTATTCTGTGGATGATGACCTGCAACTGATGTCATTATGCACCTTAAATCAACATTCTGCTTGCTTGAACAGGGTCACCTGGGTACGGAGGTACAAGGACGGGAAAAAGTTTAGGAGCACGTCCTGTCTGGGTGCCTAAGCTACCTGCAGCGGTAAAATTGAGTTGCCAGGCCGGTGATCAATCAAGTGTCCCAACAACATACATTTTTTTTAAGTGCTTGTCTGTTTTTCCAACCTATAGTGTGTGGAATAGTTTTGTTGAAAAATGGAAAAAGGGATTAACTAATCCTGCATTTGAAAATACTAGATATACAGAAAAGGATTTAGAGATCAGTGTTATACTGTATGTCTACCATAGATTTAGACATCAGTGTTATACTGTATGTTGTACTCTGTCTACCATTGAAATCAGATGCTGCCTTCTCAGGTAGAATAAAAAGCTGTTTGTCCAAACCTAGAATATAATACTATTTGAGATTTTCATAGCACTACATTTTATTGTCATTCAAGGTGTTCTCTTGAACGACCCTGGGTTTCCAGAGATCCAATGAGGACAAGGTAGTTTAATAAGAGAAGGGCGTGGGAGTGGAGGATAGAGGGGGAGAGAGAGAAATAAAGGAGACCGCTTGGTCCCAGTCCGTTACCTCTGTCATCAGTGGAGTCTATGGGAGCTGTTTCATCTGAGTAAACAGTGGTGTCGGGGTCACCAGGACTGGCTGGTAATTGAGGGAGAGTGGGCTGCCCTGTCAGCCACACAGGCTAAAAATACATCGCCCACTGTCACTGGGCACAAAGTGGGGGGAAAATTATTGTTCCCGCTGTCGTAGCACAGGACACTCGCTCTACCAGTGACCTTCCCCATCCAGACAAACCATCATCATAGAAAACTTTCCCTCCAAGGATCCTTCCCTCCATCAAAACAACAATGTGCCTTTAATAAGACAAGTGAGAAGCAACAAATGTAGGATTAGCATGCTTTTGTGCAAACAGAATCATTTGGCATGTTTTGTCTGTCAGGGCTGTGTCCTTCGATGAAGGTACATCAAGGAGTAAGACAGAAAGAGAGAATGAGAGAATACAGGGCAGGCAGAATAGAGGAGAGCACGTGGAAAGGTTATTGATTTGTCCTGCAATCATTTCCTGCTCTTTGATATGCAAACGATCTAGTGTGAATTTACAGCAATCCTATCAGACTCATTTCACAGTTCTTAGCCCCTGTGTCTCTCCAGAGTCCTTCGCATCATTAGGCCAATGTTCTCCATTACGAGCATAATTAAAATCTTTTGTAGCTTATCAAATAAAATATTTTTTGCTGATCTTATTGAGATCTTCATCTTACAGTTATTTTCCACAACAGGAATAAATTAAGACTAAGCATTTTGCAAAATGTATTACGATCTGGCGCTTGAAAGGGCCACTTCTGGTATCTATAGAGCGAGCGATAAAACATCTGGAGACTATAAACCCACCCGAGATAAGCATGTGCAAATCATCTTTCATTTGCCATTGCTCATTTTGAGAATAGATTTAATTAATTGTAATGTTAAACGAGTGGTCTTGCCCATCGCGCTCCTATTAAATTCACAAATGTGCACACATTCCCATATTGGATATTTTAATATGCTATGAAAAATATGGATTAACCAAATACATTTCTGAACCATAATACAAACGGCTAGAGAACATACCCTTACGGGCGGAATATTATTTTTCTTATCAGCTTTTGCCTCATTTATGTCAAATGAAAGCAGGCTTCTCCTGCTAGTGGTAACATACACTATATATACAGACACATATACATTGTGTGCAAACAATGGCTAGGTTCTCTCAGACATGGAAACTGGGGTGTACAAACACAGCATTATTCTTCCTCATCCCCAATCTGGCCCAGGGTGTCAGGATGGCTGTCAGACAGCAGCACAGAAAACACGCTCTCTCTGTGTATGTGTTCCGACACAAGAAAATGTCTTCTGTCTTCAAGAGATGTTTCTCTTTAGAAGGCTGCTGTGTTAGCTGCAGTGTGCTTGACTCGTTAAACGAGGTTTAAGTCTTCTGTGTCAATTGGAGGCGGTGCAGAGCTTTAAGTATTTTGCACATTAATGCGCTTTTCAGAATATTACCCCAGGGTCCTGTTTCTGAAGGAGGTGGGGTGGTGTGGGCTGTTTTGGTTGTAACATTGCTATTGTAAACTTTTTGTGTGTGTTCTGCCTCTCCTCTTGTACAAGAAATGATGGTGATTATTCAGATTTCATGCCTTGTCTGGATGTTAATTATTTACTGTGGGCATGAAATGCGCGTGAATGCCAGGGATTTGTGTATACAAACACGCTTCAGATCACAGAGAGAGAGCGGGAGGGTACAAGAGCTCTCAGTGCATTACCCTCTAGTGGGATATTTTCTCATTAATACTCAGCTTTGTTTACAGGCCCTTTGATTTAATTACGTGACGAAGAGAGTTAGATTAGCTGTTAATTGATTTAATTATCCAATTTGTTTGTTTCAGGCATAAATCCAGCAGAGCTTCAGCAGCTGTGGAAGGAGGTGACGAACTTGAAGGAAGAGAACAGCAACAACGGCAACGGCCGCCGCGGCCTGGACCTGTCCTCGCCACAACTCCCCAAGAAGCCCCTCCTCAACCAACACGCCTCCACCAATGGACAGTACATGAGCCATTCTCTGAAGAGAGAAGGGTGAGTTTCTCTCTTGTCTGTCGTCCTCTTCCTCCTGATCCAACAGCTTTAGTGTAACACGCTGGGCACAATAGGTTTTAAATTTCCAGGGAATGGGTTGTGACTGAATGTATCACTAAGGATGTTCTGCTCATTGATTTAACAACCACAGATTATGATATTCGCCACAATCTGACCTCTTTTCCTAAACTGGGGTGCAACTAGGCATACGTGTCCTTTCTACTTTATGAAACCAAACTGGAACTCATTATGTGTGACATTCTCTTTACTGTCATCTTTGAATAAAGAAAACAGGAGGCCTACATATTCCTCATTTAAAACTGCAATTCCTTGAAGGGGCCTAAGTTGATGGACATGTTCCCATAGGGCTTTGCCCACAGATGAATATTAATTTATAGTTTGTAAGTACCTTACTGTTTTCATTAAGACACAAGCTTGTTCTGTGTGTCAGAATGCACCTGGGAATTGCAGTGAAACACCTGGGAGTGATTTGGACTTTAGATTGCAGTAATGGAAATGGGATCAGCACACTATTAATTAGAGGGTCAAGGGTGCTGTTATTTCAGTTGCACTTAGGAAACTGCAGCTGTGACGTGCAGTGCTCTGTTTGGTTAAATACAATTCAAATTACCAACGTCCTCTCAACAACAGAAAAACACACACACACACACTGCAACCTTCGCTTTCCTTCCGGATAGGGACGTTTATGACAACTAGCCTTCTGTAGGTGTGACAATGAACTGTAGTGTCTGAATTGCTCTGCGTCAATATGTTCAGAATGCATTCTTTATGTCAAACAGACTGTTTAATATGATTTTAAAAAAATACACTATAAATATTTGAAAAGAATGTTGATACGTTGTAAGATCTATGTTAGAAAACTCCTCTTTTCACTGGATGCTTGACGTGATATTTGTACGTTTTCAGAAATATTTCCCTGAGCCACTGTGTCTTTAAGGAAGGAATTAATTTGGCATCCAACACATTGACTTGTTTTCTTGCACTGAGGCGCTGATCTCTGAACTGCTGGTGAGGAGCCTCCAGGCGCCATGAGCTCACTGCACAACATCTGACTTGTGTTTCGCTGATCAAAACCTATGTGTCATTATGAAAGCACTGCAGATGAAAACACGTTTAGCACTATAAACCATCAAGCCCAGGGAGGTGGAGAGAGGTTCAAACACAGGCAGGCAGATAGATAGTGTTCTATGGTGGTAGTGGAGATCTCACACTGCTCTCAATCGTAATGAGGGAACTTGGAATGCCTTATTTGGAAGCAAATAAATGCTATATGTTTTACTGATTATGGGATACTCGTTCATCACATACACTACCGTTCAAAAGTTTGGGGTCACTTAGGAATGTCCTTGTTTTTGAAAGAAAAGCACATGTTTTGTCCATTAAAAGAACATAAAATTGATCAGAAATGCAGTGTAGACATTGTTAATGTTGTAAATGACTATTGTAGCTGGAAACGGCTGATTTTGTATGGAATATCTACATAGGCGTACAGAGGCCCATTATCAGCAACCATAACTCCTGTGTTCCAATGTCACGTTGTGTTAGCTAATCCAAATGTATCATTTTAAAGGGCTAATTGACCATCAGAAAACAATTTTGCAATTGTGTTAGCACAGCTGAAAACTGTTGTGCTTATTAAAGAAGCAACAAACTGGTCTTCTGTAGACTAGTTGAGTATCTGGAGCATCAGAATTTCTGGGTTCGATTACAGGCTCAAAATGGCCAGAAACAGCTTAATTAAATAGTACCCGCAAAACACCAGTCTCAACGTCAACGGTGAAGAGGTGACTCTGGGATGCTGGCCCAGTTGAGGACTTGTGAGGTGTCTGTTTCTCAAACTAGACACTCTAATGTACTTGTCTTCTTGCTCAGTTGTGCACTGGGGCCTCCCACTTCTCTTTCTATTCTGGTTAAGGGAATAGTACAGATACTTAACTAGTCTGAAGAAGGCCAGTTTTATTGCTTCTTTAATCAGAAAAACAGTTTATAGCTGTGCTAACATAATTGCAAAAGGGTTTTCAATGATCAATTAGCCTTTTAAAATGATAAACTTGGATTAGCTAACACAACGTGACATTGGAACACAGCAGTGATGGTTGCTGATAATGGGCCTCGGTACGCTTATGTAGATAATCCATACAACATCTGCCATTTCCAGCTACAATAGTAATTTACATTAACAATGTCTACACTGTATTTCTGATCAATTTGATGTTATTTTAATGGACAAAACATTTCCTTTTCTTTCAAAAACAAGTGACCCTGACTTTTGAACGGTGGTGTACATTTATTTAAAGATAATGTGAGACATTTTAGGTCAAGTGGTATGACATCAGTATTTTGACACTCCTTTCATATATTTTGATTATAAGGTCTCACAAAATGTCCATATTTCGCTTAAACGTTACATGGAAACAAAGATAGACCCCCCCCTGTCCTTTTCACACACTGTTCCAGCCACACGCGCGCACACACACACACACACACACACATCAAGCTTCAGTGACACCTCTCCTAGCTCACTGCAGACAGTATCCACAGGCTCTGATGCATCCAGTCTGCTCAGCCAGTCAGTTAGCCAGTCAGTCAGCGCTCTCGTCCCTATGGCTGAAGATTAATCGGAGGGGGAAATATTGACACTCTCTCTCCATCACACGTCTTCAGATGTGAACCAACAACAACAACCATCAGTGGGAAGAGAGAAACAACAAGGCCCAGCTGAAGGCTCCATGAAACATTGGAGAAGACGTGTGTGAAAGGCTGCCCCCGACGCCTTGCGCTCCCTGACAGAGATGAAAAAAGACGTCAACAGCAGTTTAGCACACGTTCAAGTGAAGGAGGCAATCTGGGGTTGAATATTCACAGTAGAAACCCAAACAGGTGATTTCTCACCCGTCTCTCTGCTGTGGATGGCAAAAAAGGTTTCCAAACCCGGCTTTAAAATATAGATGACTGACATAAATGAGCATTAAAAAATCCCCATTAAACACTGCATGATGCTTATTTAAATTCATACAACCAATAATCCTGCTTGTGTTCATTTCCATGTGCTTAAATCATATAACTATAAAGAACATTATTCCTCTCTTTTGATGATGCAGACACCATTCTAATCAGAATCCTTGGGAAGAATAGAAAATTAAGGAAATATTATGTGGCGTGATTATTCCATGCAAGGCTGTGAGAAATGTCTGTTATAATCCAGGGATTTGAATAATCAGGTTTTAGATAATGGCCTGGGCTGCGTGTAAATAGAGAGCATCCACTCATCCTCCTAGCGCTGAACTTAATGAACTTTTAATTGATGTGGTTTTGTAAGTCCTTTTGTCATGCAACAGAAACAAGCCACTCTGCTGATGGACCTGCTTTCCCGTCCGGGCTCAGATTGGTTTACAGCTAGCCCTAAGTACCATGTAGTTAGTTTCATGTGTCATATAAAATCTGCCCAGGCACAGCGACGCCTGCAACTAAAACCTTAAGTGCATCCACAGGCATTATTCACAGCCTTTTCACTTCCGTCTTAAGGAAGGAGGAGAAATTCAATCACTGCCGGGGCAGATGAGACGTTGCTCCAGCTTTTAGCAGCCTCAAAGAGCCCTCACTCACAGACAGGGATCCTGACTGAATCACACCAATATGGTGAAGATATGTTTGTCTGTCATTCATCCTGCTCTGAGTTTCGGGATGTGAGGAGAGAAATACCCCTGTGAGCCAGGTCTCTTAGTTCAATGATTTGCTTATTTCAATTAAATGCATCCAATCTGTATCTGACTTAAATTCCCCATCCCTATGCTGCGCTCATTTTGTGTGTGAGAGAGAGAGAGAGATGGAGAGGGAGAGACATGGAGAGAGAGAGAGACATGAAGATGGAGAGGGAGAGACATGGAGATAGAGAGAAGGAGAGAGAGAGACATGGAGATGGAGAGGGAGAGACATGGAGAGGGAGAGACATGGAGATGGAGAGGGAGAGACATGGAGAGAGAGAGAGACATGAAGATGGAGAGGGAGAGACATGGAGATGGAGAGGGAGAGACGTGGAGATGGAGAGGGAGAGACGTGGAGATGGAGAGGGAGAGACGTGGAGATGGAGAGGGAGAGACGTGGAGAGGGAGAGACATGGAGATGGAGAGGGAGAGACATGGAGATAGAGGGAGAGAGAGAGACATGGAGATGGAGAGAGAGAGATGGAGATGGAGAGAGAGAGACATGGAGAGAGATGGAGAGAGAGAGACATGGAGAGAGATGGAGAGAGAGAGACATGGAGAGAGACATGGAGATGGAGAGAGAGAGACATGGAGATATGGAGATGGAGAGAGAGAGACATGGAGAGGGAGAGACATGGAGATAGGGAGATACATGGAGAGAGAGAGAAGGAGAGAGAGAAGGAGATGGAGAGGGAGAGAGAGAGACATGGAGAGAGAGAGACATGGAGATGGAGAGAGAGAGACATGGAGATAGAGAGAAGGAGAGAGAGATGGAGATGGAGAGAGAGAGACATGGAGAGGGAGAGACATGGAGATGGAGAGAGAGAGACATGGAGATAGAGAGAAGGAGAGAGAGATGGAGATGGAGAGAGAGAGACATGGAGAGGGAGAGACATGGAGATGGAGAGGGAGAGACATGGAGATAGAGAGATGGAGAGGGAGTGAGAGAGAGACATGGAGATAGAGAGATGGAGAGAGAGAGACATGGAGATGGAGAGAGAGAGACATGGAGATGGAGAGAGAGAGACATGGAGATAGAGAGAGAGAGAGAGATGGAGAGAGAGAGAGATGGAGAGAGAGAGACATGGAGATAGAGAGGGAGAGACATGGAGATAGGGAGAGAGGAGAGAGAGAGAAGGAGAGGGAGAGAGAGACATGGAGATGGAGAGAGACATGGAGATGGAGAAGGATAGACATGGAGATAGAGAGATGGAGAGGGAGAGAGAGAGACATGGAGATAGAGAGACATGGAGAGGAGAGATGGAGAGGGAGAGAGAGAGACATGGAGATGGAGAGAGAGAGACATGGAGACGGAGAGAGAGAGACATGGAGATAGAGAGAAGGAGAGAGAGATGGAGAGAGAGAGACATGGAGATGGAGAGAAGGAGAGGAAGAGAGAGAGACATGGAGATAGAGAGAGAGAGACATGGAGATAGAGAGAAGGAGAGAGAGATGGAGAGGGAGAGAGAGACATGGAGATAGAGAGATGGAGAGGGAGATGGAGAGAGAGAGACATGGAGATGGAGAGGGATAGACACGGAGAGAGAGAAGGAGAGAGAGATGGAGAGGGAGAGAGAGAGACATGGAGATGGAGAGAGAGAGACATGGAGAGAGAGAGACATGGAGATGGAGAGAGAGAGACATGGAGATGGAGAGAAGGAGAGAGAGATGGAGGTGGAGAGAGAGAGACATGGAGAGGGAGAGACATGGAGATAGAGAGAAGGAGAGAGAGATGGAGAGGGAGAGAGACATGGAGATGGAGAGAGAGAGACATGGAGATAGAGAGGGAGAGAGAGAGACATGGAGATGGAGAGAGAGAGAGACATTGAGATAGAGAGAAGGAGAGCGAGATGGAGAGGGAGATGGAGAGGGAGAGAGAGAGACATGGAGATGGAGAGAAGGAGAGAGAGATGGAGATGGGGAGAGAGAGACATGGAGATGGAGAGGGAGAGACATGGAGATAGAGAGATGGAGAGGGAGATGGAGAGAGAGAGACATGGAGATGGAGAGAGAGAGACATGGAGATAGAGATAGAGAGGGAGACATGGAGATAGAGAAAAGGAGAGGGAGAGAGAGAAAAAGTACCGGTACACATCCATCTCTCTCTATCTCCATGTCTCTCTCTCTCCATCTTCATGTCTCTCTCTCTCCATCTCCCTCCCTCTCCATCTCTCTATCTCCATGTCTCTCTCTCTCCATATATCTCTCTATCTCCATATCCCTCTCTCTGCACTCTTAGAAAACAGGGTTCCAAAAGGGTTATTTTGCTGTCCCCATAGGAGAACCCTTTTTGGTTCCAGGTATACTGTAACTATTTTTGGTTCCAGGTAACCCTTTTGGGTTACCTGCAGAGTGGCAAATATTTTTTACCTGGAACCAAAAAGGGTTGTCTTATGGGGACAGCCAAAGAAACCTTTTGGAACCCTGTTTTCTAAGAGTGTAGAGAGAGGGATATGGAGAGAGGGATATGGAGATAGAGATATGGAGAGAGAGAGATGGAGATAGAAAGCGAGGGAGAGCTGGAGAGAGGGAGAGAGAGCATTCTTCTCACATAGCATTTGTCCCACTTACTTCCCAGCAACCATCAGTAACCACAGCTCAGGGACTTCAGCTCAGCAATCTGTTAAGGAGATAAATCATCTGATTTGGCACGACACGCCCCTTTCTTGCCTTTAATTTGTTTTACACACGTAAAATTCTAATTAAATAATTACGGGGTAAACCCTTGATTGGCGGGGGGTCTGGAGAGCCCTAGGGAGGCCACAGAAGAGCAGGCAGTCATCGATACCCACTCTGAGAGATGATAGACCGTGTTGTGACTGGCTTTCCAGACAGGCCATGTCCAGACTCTGACCCAGCTTGGTAGAAACATCAATCCTCTCTCTGTTGGCTACCAATAATCACACTGAGTGCCCTAGTGTACTTTATAGTCCCTAGGATCATGCCTTGTTGATGATATAAGTCACCGTCCTCAAAAACAGACAGATTGTATGCTGTGGTTGTCTTTTTGCCGGCATTATGGTATGCCTATGTGTTGTTGGTGTGTACGGATAAACAACACCTGGAAGATTTGGCCATGTTCCGTCTAGGTAGAGAAGCTTTTTGTTCCTATTCTATACAGGATGCAGATGGCATGGTTTCCCTCATTGCTGTTACAAGATCATTAGAGTTATCTTCCCCCAGGCAGCCTGACAATAATAGCATCCTGACAGACCTGCCCAGGGTGCGAGTCACATTTAACTCCACCACAGGATCTGAGAGAGAGAGAGCTGAGGAGAAGAGATGTTTTTTCTCTCCTAGTGCTGAATGAGAATGAGGTCACAATAGGGAGAACCCCCCCCCCCCCCCCAGAATCCCAGGCACTTCTCCTATTGCACTAATGTAGCTGATTTGGTGTCAATTCTGTCATTTACCACTGTCTAGTCATCTGCTGTTTAAAAGGTTCTTTCTGCCACAAGCTCCTTCAGAGTTCTGTGCTCACTGACTCCCAGCACACACTCCACAATTCAATATCTTATTAATACACACTTAACCAACAGGGCTACTCGGAAATCATTTTAAAAAGCATCTCTTTAAATATAAAATCAGCGCAACATTCACCAGTCCACACATTTTCTTGTTAAAAAGTCATTATAATATTTATTCTACCATCTATTTATTAGCTGTATCAAAACAGAGGTCTTAATGCATATGCATAATTCATATATATTTTTTATATTTCAGATTTTTTGAATGTTAAACACATTCATGAATGCTTCACTGCTCCATAATTGCAATGCAATTATCACATGTTATGAACAATGTGAACTCTTAAGCAAGTAATTATAACACAAGAAAACCTGTGACGACCCTCTTGAGGTAAAGCTTTGCTACTTTATTTTTAATGCATTGCAGATGGATGCGTTAGGAATGGTTCAATTTTGCGAGGGATTTTTAACAGTCATCCTAAGGAGAGCAAAATATACACAGAGCATCTCCATATGAATCTGTGAGGATTTGGGTCTAATGAATCTTCCTTTGCCCTCTCCCTTCTCAGCCTCCTGCAGAACGGGCCAGTATGTAAGCTGCAGTGGTGTGCTAGACTACAGGGCCACTAGAAACACAGGTGGTAATGATGCAGGACAGTCCCCCAGGCTCTTGTAGCTGAGACTTGTGTGGCTTGTACAGTGCCTGTCTCCATATGGTAGACTGTCTCGTTCTCTACATGCACATGCCTCTGCATCCTACTGTTTCGACTTGCAACGCTATATGTAAGTTGTTGTATAGTTTGTTTATCTGGACGGTCCTGGTATTTAGAGCTGATGTTGTGAAGCCGTAAAGCCGCTCCTCCGACGTGCGCGTTTGGCCCCTGCTGACGTCGGTTGGTCCGTCCGTTGACCGGTAAATAAATTGCTAGCAGACGGGAGAGTGTTTGGTGTTTACTGTTTGTGCTTGACGGGAGGCTGGCAGATGGATTTGGGGGCTTCCTGTTGTCTGTTCCTCCAGGTGGGTTCTGGGAAAGGGTTCAGCAGTAAGGTCTTAGGGAACCCCTGGCTGCCTGGATCAAAGTGGGCAGCTACTCGGATCACTGACAGTAAATAATGACATATTGATTGCTTTTAGTCCCTCTCACAAGGACTGCCCCTACAAGGACCACCCCCTCCAGCCAGAGAGGAAGCAGAGATCACAAAGCTACACTGATTTCACACTGCCCGCAAAGGTCAACTCAAAGGAAGGCTTTTGTGTTGAGACAACACAAGGGGAATTCTCACCAAACCCATCAACATCCTCAATTTTAAGTGGTGTACTTCTGTAACATGCCAATGAAACATTGTTCGCACTGACACTGTTAATAAGTAGGAATTAATGTTTGTGTTTATCTCTTTGTCTGTCTCTTACAGATCCACGCTAGACGACTACCAACACTCTCACCACAGTCACCCGCTTTATGGGCACGGGGTTTGCAAGTGGCCTGGATGCGAGGCGGTGTTTGAGGACTTCCAGTCATTCCTGAAGTAAGTTTCATAGCTTTTATGCTGCATCTCACTGTTCTGTTTTCTTCGTCCGTCAGACATTCCAGTATCTTGTCTATGTTCCCCCTCTGCTTGGCCCTCTTCTTGGGCCGATTAAGGCTATGTTTCCCCTGGGGCTTAGTGACACTACAGGTGTAACGGGTTATTTGTGTGTGTGTGTGTGTGTGTGTGTGTGTGTGTGTGTGTGTGTGTGTGTGTGTGTGTGTGGAGATGCTAGGTGTGTTGTTGTTCCTCTATGATAGTGATGGGGTGTGGTCTCCACTGGGCCCTGCAGGGGCCTCTAATTCCTGTGATAAGTGCAGTCCCCATGGTGATTCTGGCCATTTTTCCCAAACAAACAACGGGAGAATGTTTATCTGTGGCAGCCAACACTCAGGGAGCTCCGCATGTTTGTCCTTGTCACTGGACAGGGATTTGTGCTTTTGCTTTCCTCACTCAGCTCTTTCTGTCTTTCCCTTGCTTTCTTTCTCTCTCGTTCTGTTTGCTGTTCTCTTCTTCTCTCCTGCTGTCTTTCTCTTGCTCTGAATCTCTTTTTGTCTCTCAACTGCCTAACTAGCTGTATCTCTATTTCATCCCTTAATAACAGTACCAGAAGTAACTTATTTTCACGTCTTGTACTCAGTCAGATTCAATAGTTCTACTCATCAAAAAACTCAAGCAATACCATGCCCACTGGACCCTCTCAAACTGAACCAGTCTCAGGGTTTTGGCTTCTTCTCCTAATTCATATCCACTTTGAACTGGGCCTTCGTTGTACTGTATCCCCTGTATAGGCCTAACCCTGGTTTACTAAGTAACCTTGTGTGCAGTGTTCTATGGGTAATCCAACACATAACACCACCATGGCTACAGAGACAGACGATGAAAACATCTGTGCTGTGGCAGCAGATCAATGGGTGTCTGTTTCCCCGGATTAGTAGCACTTTAAACAAGATATGACACAATCCCATTATCCTGGGCCTAGCAGTCACAGCACACAGAGGTCCCTCACAAACACACAGGAGATCGGTGGAAGCTTTACGGTCACTTACAGTTCTGCTGTTCCTACTCTGTGTTTAACTTCTCATTTCATCATATGCAACCAGCCACTTCGAGAGAAGGTGGTTTTAAAAAGTGCCCTAAAATGTTTGCAGCACCACAAAACACGTTTGAAATCATTTTTGATGATAATAATCTGAGCTACCTTGGATTTCAGTTTACAGAGAGAAATCACAGAAAGTTTGAGTCGTTTTTTAAAAACTTTGTTCATAACACATTTCACCAAGTTGTTCATTACCAATTAGAAAAACAGATCTCTTTTTTTCTCCCTCAACATTTCAGTTTTGTGAGTGTCCCCTTCAATCAATCACTATGCATTGTATTCTGACATTGCCTCACCCTTTGTTTATAGAAGGGAGAGTAATTACAATCTGTGCACCAGGTAAAGCTACCTTAGAAAAATAGTATCTAAGTCACTCTGCTATGTTTTTACAACTGTGGTTATCATGGCAACATCTTGTTTACTTTAGTTGCCTGCCCAAACTGCTTGGAACATGTTAAGAAAACATTGGAAGATTCACCACAAAGCTGCCTTTGTTTAACAGCGGGCAAGAGAATGAGCAGCTCACCAAGGTGTTAAGTCTTAAACCCTTAACCACTTCCACATGAAACCCAGAGACATCTCCAAGAGAATCACAAATACAAACAAACAATAAATCAGGCATATGCTAATAACACCTTAATAAAAGATTATTAGGGTGGATAGATATGGTGGAAGTGAACCGGAGGAGACAGTAGAGACAGTGTGTATAAGAGACAGCAGAACACTGAGTATTGGAGAGTCGGAAAGGTAAGGAGGACTCTAACGTCAACCAGATTTCAGCTCGGCATGCCAGCAGTAACAACTAACACGGGACTGAAGTGTGTGTATTTATTATGCATTTTAAAGACAACATACCTACATGCACTATATTGATAAATAAAAAGGGTCAAATCCTATTCCTGTTTTCAATCCAGTGCTGTGTGGGGTGGGGTCGAGTCACAGCAGATATTGGTGAGGGTCAAGAACTCCTCTTCAGTGACCATTCAAAGGTCACAGCTAGTGAAACACTGCACTGCCCTCTAGTGCTGCACCCTCTGCTTCTCTCTGGCAATCATAAAACTAACTGACTCATACCACAACACTCTCTGACAATTGCGTAAGAAATAATAGGCTATTTGGTGGATATTACTTCTTTTGTAAAAAATGTTATTTTTCATATTTCTCAACACGTGTCCTAAAAATAGTTTCTTAAAAATCATAGAAAAATATTATTGAATATTTCATATTTGAAAAATTTGGTTTTAACTGATGTGCCAATAGTTTTTATAAAAAAACTATGAAAATAGACATTCTAATTTACACAATGGTCAACTATATGGACATGTGGCATCGGGCTGGTCCAAAGTAGCGGGTCCAGTATATCTAATTAAAACCAATAAAAAAGGAAAGCTGCCTAAAGCTCCCTGTATCCCCAGCTAGCTCCCTGTATCCCCAGCTAGCTCCCTGTGTCCCCAACTAGCTCCCTTTATCCCCAGCTAGCTCCCTGTATCCCCAGCTAGCTCCCTGTATCCCCAACTAGCTCCTTATATCCCCAGCTAGCTCCCTATATCCCCAGCTAGCTCCCTGTATCCCCAACTAGCTCCTTATATCCCCAGCTAGCTCCCTATATCCCCAGCTAGCTCCCTGTATCCCCAACTAGCTCCTTATATCCCCAGCTAGCTCCCTATACCCCCAGCTAGCTCCCTGTATCCCCAACTAGCTCCTTATATCCCCAGCTAGCTCCTTATATCCCCAGCTAGCTCCCTATATCCCCAGCTAGCTCCCTATATCCCCAGCTAGCTCCCTGTATCCCCAGCTAGCTCCTTATATCCCCAACTAGCTCCCTGTATCCCCAGCTAGCTCCTTATATCCCCAACTAGCTCCCTGTATCCCCAGCTAGCTCCTGCATCCCCAGCTAGCTCCCTGTATCCCCAGCCAGCTCCCTGTATCCCCAGCCAGCTCCTTGTATCCCCAGCTAGCTCCCTGTATCCCCAGCTAGCTCCCTGTATCCCCAACTAGCTCCCTGTATCCCCAGCTAGCTCCCTGTATCCCCAGCTAGCTCCTTATATCCCCAACTAGCTCCCTATATCCCCAGCTAGCTCCCTGTATCCCCAACTAGCTCCCTGTATCCCCAGCTAGCTCCCTGTATCCCCAGCTCCCTGTATCCCCAGCTAGCTCCCCCCAACTAGCATCCCCAACTAGCTCCCTGCATCCCCAGCTAGCTCCCTGTATCCCCAGCCAGCTCCCTGTATCCCCAGCCAGCTCCCTGTATCCCCAGCCAGCTCCCTGTATCCCCAGCCAACTCCCTGTATCCAGATGCTCTTCGCATGGCTGCATTAGGAGCCATTTGAATATTTCATTTCCTATTAATTATGCACTGTGGCTCTCCATGTCATTAGAATTTTAAAAAAAAGTAATGTAACAAAGGATGAAAAGAAGCAAGGTGCATGGTTTCTGTGAACAGAGACATTCTAAAGCTCATCACGTAGGGCACCCTTTATTGAAGATGTGGTCTATGCCGTTTAAATTGAAGTTGAAATGTCTTTACTTACTCCTTTTTTTCTTTCAAATTTTAGTTAGACGTTCTGAAATGTTTACCAGTTTCAATTCCCAACCTACTTAATTAAATGGCCTTTTATTTAATTAAGATAAATGTAAAGCTGAGAGTGGACAGAATTGATTTCAGCAGCTATGATTTCAACAGTTATCGTCTACACTTTCCTTAGATATGCCTTTTCTAATTTCTGTCTTTTTGTCAAAATAATACAATTGAAATACTGAGTGTATATATATATATATACAGTAATTCAGTAATTACAGTAATTCATATATATAAAACACGGCCATCTGAAAAGCAGTATATTTTTCCATAAAGATTTTAATTCCCCAAGGTTGAAAATAGCCCACTAGAAGCGAAACCTTCACATCCAAGCAGAATGCCATCCATTTTCCCCTCCTTCACATGTCTCTGTTTTGTGTGTGTCTGTGTGTTTTTTAATGCACAAACGTGTTGTCTGTATGTTAAGCAATCAGCCCACAACAAAACTGCCAGGGAGGCCTTTAGATTTATTGAGCCATCATATCAGTCCGGCCTGTCACTGCTTCTGCAGCCGGTCAGGTCTGGCTACATTTGATTTGCAGTAAATGACAGAAAAAGTGCATTTGAGAAGACAGGCACGTCGCACACCATTCCTTCCTCCACCGGCGCTACTGTGAGTGCGTAAGAGGCATGCCTAGTGACAGTGACCTATATGGTCACCGAAGATGTGATATAATTTATGATATATATAATATATTGGATCCATTAGCGAGCATAATGAAGTAGTGAAATGAAAGGGTATTTGTGAAATCAGTTCAAACATCCTGCTCGGATTATGATTAAATGATTAATGAAATGCCCCTGCATAAGCATTTTCAAACAGTAATTCATGCAGAGGCTGATAAAAATCCTCCAATCATATTTCCTTCACTTGTGAACCTTATCTCTACCATTTTATATAAATCACGGAAAAAACCCTGTCTGCTGCTGGGCAAGCTACTTATTTAGATTAGTTATAAACGTGCAGAAAAAGAGAACATCTTTGCAGAATAAAATAATCATGCATAATTATATTCATAATGCAAGTTTTTGACAGATTCCATCTATCTTCTTCTTGTTGTCCTTTGCCATTCCTTCTGGCTTCATTTGAGATCTCTAAATCTTGATGACATAATTAACCAAAAAATACACCAAAATAAGGAGAATGTGCCGACCAGAGAAGGATGGTGCCATCTTTAAAGAGAAAGGGTGCACACTGAAGCACTGCATAATTTACTAAATGAAACCAACCTGAAATTCTTAAGTCATTTTTCTTATCTATGAAGTTAAGTTTGAGCAGATATGGCCACCTCATGAAATATGGATTCCATTCTTCTTTGCTTAAAGGATTATTCCTTTTCAGGTTATGCATATATTGTTCTACAAATCCTGGTAATATTTGGGTAGTTTTATACTTCTAGATCTGCACAGTCTTTACCCATTATTATATGTGCGTGTGTACACCAGACATTCCTACGTTATTTCCACAGTACCCGTACAGAGGAATTACTAGATCACGTAATCACATAAAGCATGATAGGATTTGTGTCAAATTGTATAAAAGGCTTCAGTTAAACCATGTGAAGACACACTGAGCTAAGAATCTTTGTTTTCTCTTTTCTCTCAGGCATCTCAACAATGAGCACGCCCTGGACGACAGGAGCACAGCCCAGTGTCGGGTACAAATGCAGGTTGTACAGCAGCTGGAACTGCAGGTATTGTTTCCAGTTTTGTTTTCGCCCAAAATATTTGTGGCTCCTTTCCTGACACTTCCTCTGTCTACTGCCCCCTCCTTGTCTCGCAGAAATGAACCATGGGTCACACATGGAGGGGGGTGGAAGAATGAAATGATTTTGTACATTTGTGAGTAACCAGTCATTAAAAATGTGTTATGTATGCATGACAGCCAGGCAAAGATATATGAAGGGCCCCGGGGCTAAGTAGAGAGGATAATTACATTTAGAATTTTACTGGGTTTTATAGATATTTATTACTTTTAACTGTTTGGCACCAACAATAAAACACTTATTGAAATGCTCAGGCAGCAGCCAACGATGGGCTGTCGACTGGGTTTATTGGAATAGGAAGATGCAAAATTTCGCACAAATAACGGCGATCAGAGATATTAATGTAGTCATCAGTATGAGTGGCCTGATAGACACTTCTTCCCTAAGACGGACCCTGGAAATATGCAATCAGTATGTACATTAAGTATAATGTACATTAAGTATGCACTTATGGAAAATGGATGGGACACTGTTGGCCCATTAGTGTGTGTTGGTAAAGGTCTGTGGAGAGGTGGGTTTGAACTAACTGGTCACTATAAAACCGTCCCTTCTAGGCTGGAGTCAGATGTCTCTGTGGAAGGTTTGCATATGTTTTATTACAACTGCAAGGTAGACATAACAAACCATGCCATTAACTAACTTATTTTTGTCTTTTTTTTTGTTGCTAAGCAGGCTTTCGAATCAATGGCATGTTTATGTCTAGCATATGTGCTGTATTCAGTAGCCTTAAGGTACAAAGTTTCATGATTAACAGAATTGTAACCTTGAACGATGAGGTTACAAGTTCAGTTCCTTCAGCATTGCACCACACTACCGTCATACTCATTATTTCCGCTCTGGTTGTGTGTCATTGAGAGCGAATCATAGAGTGAGAATTTATCAGACACGTCCTCCTCCTAACACAGCATATCTCTATAATCTGACCTGGCAGCTACTGTAAAACAGAGACAACAGTTTAGGACATGCAGGCAGATCCAGAGTTTGTTATTTGCAATGGGACACAAGGTATACAGATATTCTATGGTAATTTGAACAGTTTCTCACTGCAGGTATATAATCCAGCAGCAACAGGAAATGTGAACTATTATATGGATTCTAATTAATCAACATTTTTGTAGGCGTTGATACATTTTTCATAATGGAAAATTCTCTACGACAACAGAGTGATCAAATTAAGACAAAACATTTGTAGTTTGACCTTGAAGAAGAGACATGGCACGGTAGACTCGTGCATGATGACTAAAGTATCAAAATGCACAAAGGTTTATCGTCACATCAGCCTAGCATATTATAAAACTACTTCCTACTGGATATTTGACAAACAGGGAGAAAGAACATCATGTGTTGGATTGTACTACAGAGAATTCGATTTTTGTTCGTAAACGATTTAATTTTTTTCCTTCTCGTTACAGCTAGCGAAAGACAAAGAGCGTCTGCAAGCCATGATGACGCATCTCCACGTCAAATCCACGGAGCCCAAACCCACCCCACAGCCAGTGAGTAGCAGCTCTGTCATGTGCCTGTTTTCCTTCATTATTCTTCTCTCATTTGTCTAATTGTCTCACAAATATTTATTCATTTATATCCTCATCTCGTCATTTATCTGTTAACGTCTCTGGGATATGTGGAACGGTAGCGTCCCACCTCGCCAACAGCCAGTGAAATTGCAGGGCACCAAATTCAAAACGACAGAAATCTCATAATTAAAATTCCTCAAACATACAAGTATTTTACACCATTTTAAAAATAAACTTGTTGTAAATCCAGCCACAGTGTCCGATTTCAAAAAGGCTTTACGACGAAAGCACATAAAATTATTATGTTAGGTCAGTACCTAGTCACAGAAAAACACAGCCATTTTTCCAGCCATAGAGAGGAGTAACAAAAAGCAGAAATAGAGATAAAATGAATCACTAACCTTTGATGATCTTCATCAGATGACACTCATAGAACTTCATGTAACACAATACATGTATGTTTTGTTCGATAAAGTTCATATTTATATCCAAAAATCTCAGTTTACATTGGCGCGTTACATTCAGTAACGTTTTGCTTCCAAAACATCCAGTGATTTTGCAGAGAGCCACATCAATTTACAGAAATACTCATCATAAATGGTGATGAAAATACATCTGTTATGCATGGAACTTTAGATAAACTTCTCCTTAATGCAACCCATGTGTCAGATTTAAAAAAAGCTTTACAGAAAAAGCACACCATGCAATAATCTGAGTACAGCGGTCAGACAACAAAACAAGCCATACAGATATCGGCCATGTTGTGGAGTCAACAGAAGTCAGAAATAGCATTATAAATATTCACTTACCTTTGGTGATCTTTATCAGAATGCACTCCCACAATAAATGTTTGATTTGTTTGATAAAGTCCATCATTTATGTCCAAATGTCTAGTGGAAGCCTTAGGAAGTGCAATATGACCCCATAGACACTGTATATTCGATAGGCAATAACTTGAAAAACTACAAACCTCAGATTTCCCACTTTCTGGTGGATTTTCCTCAGGTTTTTGCCTGCCATATGAGTTTTGTTATACTCACAGACATCATTCAAACAGTTTTAGAAACTTCAGAGTGTTTTCTACCCAAATATACTAATAATATGCATATATTAGCTACTCAATACTGCCCCCCAGTCCCAAAGAAGTTAAACAAAAGCAGTTGCTCATTTGAGAGGAGACGTTGATATTGTTTTGATCACATATGTTGACATCCCAGATAACATTTTGTTCTGATTATTAACTCGGAGCACATGGTATTCCATAGTGTCTGAACTGATGTTGGTATGAGCAGCAACATAAACCTCTGTATCATAGTCCATTGTAGCTCAGTTGGTAGAGCATGGTACTTGTAACAGCAGAGTAGTGGCTTCAATTCCTGGCACCACCCATATGTAATATATGTGCATGCTTGACTGTAAGTCGCTTTGGATAAAAGTTTCTGCTAAATGGCATATATACAGTACCAGTCGAAAGTTTGGACACACCTACTCATTCAAGGGGTTGTCTTTATTTTTACTATTTTCTACATTGTAGAATAGTAGTGAAGACATCAAAACTATGAAATAACAGAGTTGAAGTCAGAAGTTTACATACACCTTAGCCAAATATATTTAAACTCAGCTTTTCACAATTCCTGACATTTAATTCTAGTAAAAATTCCCTTCTTAGGTCAGTTAGGATCACCACTTTATTTTAAGAATGTGAAATGTCAGAATAATAGTAGAGAGAATTATTTATTTCAGCTTTTATTTATTTCATTACATTCCCAGTGGGTCAGAAGTTTACATACACTCAATAAGTATTTGGTAGCATTGCCTTTAAAATGTTTAACTTGGGTCAAACGTTTCGGGTAGCCTTCCACAAGCTTCCCACAATAAGTTGGATGATTTTTGGCCCATACCTCCTTGCTCGCGCACGCGTTTTCAGTTCTGCCCACACATTTTCTATGGGATCGAGGTCAGGTCTTTGTGATGGCCATTCCAATACCTTGACTTTGTTGTCCTTAAGCCATTTTGCCACAACTTTGGAAGTAATCAAATCAAATTTTATTGGTCATATACACATGGTTAGCAGATGTTAATGCGAGTGTAGTGAAATGCTTGTGCTTCTAGTTCCGACCGTGCAGTAATGTCTAACATGTAATCTAACAATTTCACAACAGCTACCTTAGTGTAAAGGAATGAATAAGAATATGTACATATAAATGTATAGATGAACGATGGCCGTGCGGCATAGGCAAGATGCAGTAGATGGTATAGAGTACAGTATATACATATGAGATGAGTAATGTAGGGTATGTAAACATTATATAAAGTGGCATTGTTTAAAGTGACTAGTGATACATTTATCACTCATTCCAATTTTGAATTATTAAAGTGGCTAGAGATTTGAGTCAGTATGTTGGCAGCAGCCACTCAATGTTAGTGATGGCTGTTTAACAGTCTGATGGCCTTGAGATAGAAGCTGTTTTTCAGTCTCAATCACAGCTTTGATGCACCTGTACTGACCTCGCCTTCTGGATGATAGCGGCATGAACAGGCAGTGGCTCGGGTGGTTGTTGTCCTTGATGATCTTTTTGGCCTTCCTGTGACATGTAGTATAGTAGGTGTCCAAGAGGGCAGGTAGTTTGCCCCCGGTGATGCGTTGTGCAGACCTCACTACCCTCTGGAGAGCCTTACGGTTGTGGGCGGAGCAGTTTCCGTACCAGGCGGTGATACAGCCCGCCAGGATGCTCTCGATTGTGCATCTGTAGAAGTTTGTGAGTGCTTTTGGTGACAAGCCAAATTTCTTCAGCCTCCTGAGGTTGAAGAGGCGCTGCTGCGCCCTCTTCACGATGCTGTCTGTGTGAGTGGACCAATTCAGTTTGTCTGTGATGTGTATGCAGAGGAACTTAAAACTTACTACCCTCTCCACTACTGTTCCATCGATGTGGATAGGGGGGTGTTCCCTCTGCTGTTTCCTGAAGTCCACAATCATCTCCTTAGTTTTGTTGACGTTGAGTGTGAGGTTATTTTCCTGACACCACACTCCGAGGGCCCTCACCTCCTCCCTGTAGGCCGTCTCGTCGTTGTTGGTAATCAAGCCTACCACTGTTGTGTCGTCCGCAAACTTGATGATTGAGTTGGAGGCATGCGTGGCCACGCAGTCGTGGGTGAACATGGAGTACAGGAGAGGGCTCAGAACGCACCCTGTGGGGCCCCAGTGTTGAGGATCAGCGGGGTGGAGATGTTGTTTCCACCCTCACCACCTGGGGGCGGCCCGTCAGGAAGTCCAGGCCTCAGTTGCACCTCAACCCAATTGAGATGGTTTGGGAGGAGTTGGACCGCAGAGTGAAGGAAAAGCAGCCAACATGTGCTCAGCATATGTGGGAACTCCTTCAAGACTGTTGGAAAAAACATTGAGAGAATGCCAAGAATGTGCAAAGCTGTCATCAAGGCAAAGGGTGGCTAGTTTGAAGAATCTCAAATATAAAATATACTTGGATTTGTTTAACACTTTTTTGGTTACTACATGATTTCATGTGTATTATTTCATAGTTTTTATGTCTTCACAGTTATTTTACAATGTAGAAAATAGTACAAATAAAGAAAAACCCTTGAATGAGTAGATGTGTCCAAACTTTTGACTGGTACTGTATATGTATTTATATATCTTTTTTTTTTTACATATAGACATTTCTTTTAATTGAAAAACCCCCTCAACATCTTGTTGTGAACATAGTATTTTGTTGATTCCACCAAATAAGCTTCAGAAAGACAATGTCTCTCAAGTTAAGAGCAATTCTGATGGCTGTTCAATGTCTTATTTTGCCACATTCATCGGACCATAACACCATCCCTACTCTATATGTCATCATACCATTATGTGACTTACTGTTCAATCCTTATCTTATAGGCTGTACCACTTAACATACAGCTTACATATAGCTGCTATTTTGTCCTGTTTTAGAAAGAACCCCATTACCATAGTTCAGTCATTGTGACAGTTCATTCATAGTGCCTCAAGCATGAGGGCCAATACACTGTGGGGCTGAACACAGCGGCACACACACATACACACACACATAGGTCCTCTCCTCTGACGAGTTCCTTCCAAATCCCCAATCATTTATTTCCAGTCTGTCTCTGTACGGCGCTCTACGTAGGCAGGCGGGCGGGCAGGCTGGCGGGCAGGCGGGCGGGCAGGCTGGCGGGCAGGTAGGCAGGCAGGCAGGCAGGCAACATAAAGCTCCTGGAGATGTAGAGTTACAATAGGTTGTCTGTTGCAGCTTTGCCTCTGTGACACACACGGATTGTGTAGATTAGGCTTCGAGGACGAGGGCTTGACACAGGGACATTTGTATATGAAAAGTGGCTAGGGCAGCAGATAGCATCTTGACTTCTCTACTTCTCCTTTCCCCTGTATCAGGGCTCTGTGTTAAAGCTCAGGGGGGACACTGCTTTTTTTTTACACCCTTTTTTCTCCAGTGGCAGTGCAGTGCATGCTGGTAGCTACAATGATATGCTATGATAAATGTGTCTAGCCATGGCGTGGCTCGGTGGCTGCATCATTGGGGCAATCCCACAGGTCAAGGCCTGAGTCTCAGCTGGAGCTCTCAGTTAGACTATAACTGGAGATGCCCTCTGAGTTAGATCAGGCTTCATACTATAGACTGAGTTAGACCAGGCTTTACACTATAGACTGGGTTACACCAGGCTTTAGAATATAGACTGAGTTAGACTAGGCTTTAGACTGTTCAGGGAGTGGGTGTTGATGGGAGAAAAAGCTTACAACAGAAATGAACGCCTAATGTCTTCACCCTATTACAATTAAAGTAAAGCATAAGGTTTTATTTATTCGCACCAAAGTCAACAAGTGACAGACAAAACAGTACAGGTAAAAAACAGATCAAAACAAATATAATATAAATATAAAAACAATATACAGTTGAAGTCAGAAGTTTACATACACTTAGGTTGGAGTCATTAAAACTTGTTTTTCAACCACTCCACAAATGTCTTGTTAACAATCTATAGTTTTGGCAAGTCGGTTAGGACATCTACTTTGTGCATAGTACAAGTAATTTTTCCAACTTTTGTTTACAGACAGATTATTTCACTTATAATTCACTGTGTCACAATTTCAGTGGGTCAGAATTTTACATACACTAAGTTGACTGTGCCTTCAAACAGCTTGGAAACTTCCCGAAAATGATGTCATGGCTTTAGAAGTTTCTGATAGGCTAATTGATATAATTTGAGTCAATTAGAGGTGTACCTGTGGATGTATTTCAAGGCCTAGCTTCAAACTCAGAGCCTCTTTGCTTGACATCATGGGAAAATCAAAAGAAATCAGCCAAGACCTCTGAAAAAAATTGTAGACCTCCACAAGTCTGGTTCATCCTTGGGAGCAATTTCCAAACGCCTGAAGGTACCACGTCCAGATGTACAAACAATAGTATGCAAGTATAAACACCGTGGGACCACGCAGCCGTCATACTGCTCAGGAAAGAGACACGTTCTGTTTCCTAGAGATGAACTCACTATGGTGCAAAAAGTGCAAATCAATACCAGAACAACAGCAAATGACCTTGTGAAGATGCTGGAGGAAACAGGTGCAAAAGTATCTATATCCACAGTAAAACGAGTCCTATATCGACATATCTTGAAAGGCCGCTCAGCAAGGAAGAAGCCACTGCTCCAAAACCACCATAAAAAGCCAGACTACGGTTTGCATCTGCACATGGGGACAAAGATCGGTGTGTTTACGGACATATTCAATCAATCCCTATACCAGTCTGCTGTTCCCACATGCTTCAAGCCTAATCAAGCCTACCACTGTTGTGTCGTCCGCAAGGGTGCGTTCTGAGCCCTCTCCTGTACTCCCTGTTCACCCACGACTGCGTGGCCACGCACGCCTCCAACTCAATCACCATTGTTCCTGTTCCCAAGAAAGCTAAGGTAACTGAGCTAAACGACTACCGCCCCGTAGCACTCACTTCTGTCATCATGAAGTGCTTTGAGAGACTAGTTATTCATTATATAACATTTAACATTTACATTTAAGTCATTTAGCAGACGCTCTTATCCAGAGCGACTTACAAATTGGTGCATTCACCTTATGACATCCAGTGGAACAGTAGTGCATCTAAATCTTTTAAGGGGGGGTGAGAGGGATTACTTTATCCTATCCTAGGTATTCCTTAAAGAGGTGGGGTTTCAGGTGTCTCCGGAAGGTGCTGATTGACTCCGCTGTCCTGGCGTCGTGAGGGAGTTTGTTCCACCATTGGGGGGCCAGAGCAGCGAACAGTTTTGACTGGGCTGAGCGGGAACTGTACTTCCTCAGTGGTAGGG
This sequence comes from Oncorhynchus nerka, assembly GCF_034236695.1. NCBI lineage: Eukaryota > Metazoa > Chordata > Actinopteri > Salmoniformes > Salmonidae > Oncorhynchus > Oncorhynchus nerka. The sequence continues at coordinate 81,909,613 of NC_088410.1, read as the reverse complement.
AGGCGAGCAGGCCAGAGGTGGATGAACGCAGTGCCCTTGTTTGGGTGTAGGGCCTGATCAGAGCCTGGAGGTACTGAGGTGCCGTTCCCCTCACAGCTCCGTAGGCAAGCACCATGGTCTTGTAGCGGATGCGAGCTTCAACTGGAAGCCAGTGGAGAGAGCGGAGGAGCGGGGTGACGTGAGAGAACTTGGGAAGGTTGAACACCAGACGGGCTGCGGCGTTCTGGATGAGTTGTAGGGGTTTAATGGCACAGGCAGGGAGCCCAGCCAACAGCGAGTTGCAGTAATCCAGACGGGAGATGACGAGTGCCTGGATTAGGACCTGCGCCGCTTCCTGTGTGAGGCAGGGTCGTACTCTGCGGGTGTTGTAGAGCATGAACCTACAGGAACGGGCCACCGCCTTGATGTTAGTTGAGAACGACAGGGTGTTGTCCAGGATCACGCCAAGGTTCTTAGCGCTCTGGGAGGAGGACACAATGGAGTTGTCAACCGTGATGGCGAGATCATGGAACGGGCAGTCCTTCCCCGGGAGGAAGAGCAGCTCCGTCTTGCCGAGGTTCAGCTTGAGGTGGTGATCCGTCATCCACACTGATATGTCTGCCAGACATGCAGAGATGCGATTCGCCACCTGGTCATCAGAAGGGGGAAAGGAGAAGATTCATTGTGTGTCGTCTGCATAGCAATGATAGGAGAGACCATGTGAGGTTATGACAGAGCCAAGTGACTTGGTGTATAGCGAGAATAGGAGAGGGCCTAGAACAGAGCCCTGGGGGACACCAGTGGTGAGAGCACGTGGTGTGGAGACGGATTCTCGCCACGCCACCTGGTAGGAGCGACCTGTCAGGTAGGACTCAATCCAAGCGTGGGCCGCGCCGGAGATGCCCAACTCGGAGAGGGTGGAGAGGAGGATCTGATGGTTCACAGTATCGAAGGCAGCCGATAGGTCTAGAAGGATGAGAGCAGAGGAGAGAGAGTTAGCTTTAGCAGTGCGGAGCGCCTCCGTGATACAGAGAAGAGCAGTCTCAGTTGAATGACTAGTCTTGAAACCTGACTGATTTGGATCAAGAAGGTCATTCTGAGAGAGATAGCGGGAGAGCTGGCCAAGGACGGCACGTTCAAGAGTTTTGGAGAGAAAAGAAAGAAGGGATACTGGTCTGTAGTTGTTGACATCGGAGGGATCAAGTGTAGGTTTTTTCAGAAGGGGTGCAACTCTCGCTCTCTTGAAGACGGAAGGGACGTAGCCAGCGGTCAGGGATGAGTTGATGAGCGAGGTGAGGTAAGGGAGAAGGTCTCCGGAAATGGTCTGGAGAAGAGAGGAGGGGATAGGGTCAAGCGGGCAGGTTGTTGGGCGGCCGGCCGTCACAAAACGCGAGATTTCATCTGGAGAGAGGGGGGAGAAAGAGGTCAGAGCACAGGGTAGGGCAGTGTGAGCAGAACCAGCGGTGTCGTTTGACTTAGCAAACGAGGATCGGATGTCGTCGACCTTCTTTTCAAAATGGTTGACGAAGTCATCTGCAGAGAGGGAGGATGGGGGGGGGGAGGAGGATTCAGGAGGGAGGAGAAGGTTGCAAAGAGCTTCCTAGGGTTAGAGGCAGATGCTTGGAATTTAGAGTGGTAGAAAGTGGCTTTAGCAGCAGAGAGAGAAGAGGAAAATGTAGAGAGGAGGGAGTGAAAGGATGTCAGGTCCGCAGGGAGGCGAGTTTTCCTCCATTTCCGCTCGGCTGCCCGGAGCCCTGTTCTGTGAGCTCGCAATGAGTCGTTGAGCCACGGAGCGGGAGGGAGGACCGAGCCGGCCTGGAGGATAGGGGACATAGAGAGTCAAAGGATGCAGAAAGGGAGGAGAGGAGGGTTGAGGAGGCAGAATCAGGAGATAGGTTGGAGAAGGTTTGAGCAGAGGGAAGAGATGATAGGATGGAAGAGGAGAGAGTAGCGGGGGAGAGAGAGCGAAGGTTGGGACGGCGCGATACCATCCGAGTAGGGGCAGTGTGGGAAGTGTTGGATGAGAGCGAGAGGGAGAAGGATACAAGGTAGTGGTCGGAGACTTGGAGGGGAGGTGCAATGAGGTTAGTGGAAGAACAGCATCTAGTAAAGATGAGGTCGAGCGTATTTCCTGCCTTGTGAGTAGGGGGGAAGGTGAGAGGGTGAGGTCAAAAGAGGAGAGGAGTGGAAAGAAGGAGGCAGAGAGGAATGAGTCAAAGGTAGACGTGGGGAGGTTAAAGTCGCCCAGAACTGTGAGAGGTGAGCCGTCCTCAGGAAAGGAGCTTATCAAGGCATCAAGCTCATTGATGAACTCTCCGAGGGAACCTGGAGGGCGATAAATGATAAGGATGTTAAGCTTGAAAGGGCTGGTAACTGTGACAGCATGGAATTCAAAGGAGGCGATAGACAGATGGGTAAGGGGAGAAAGAGAATGACCACTTGGGAGAGATGAGGATCCCGGTGCCACCACCCCGCTGACCAGAAGCTCTCGGGGTGTGCGAGAACACGTGGGCAGACGAAGAGAGAGCAGTAGGAGTAGCAGTGTTGTCTGTGGTGACCCATGTTTCCGTCAGTGCCAAGAAGTCGAGGGACTGGAGGGAGGCATAGGCTGAGATGAACTCTGCCTTGTTGGCCGCAGATCGGCAGTTCCAGAGGCTACCGGAGACCTGGAACTCCACGTGGGTCGTGCGCTGGGACCACCAGATTAGGGTGGCCGCGGCCACGCGGTGTGGAGCGTTTGTATGGTCTGTGCAGAGAGGAGAGAACAGGGATAGACAGACACATAGTTGACAGGCTACACAAGAGGCTACGCTAATGCAAAGGAGATTGGAATGACAAGTGGACTACACGTCTCGAGTGTTCAGAAAGTTAAGCTTACGTAGCAAGAATCTTATTGACTAAAATGATTAAAATGATACAGTACTGCTGAAGTAGGCTAGCTGGCAGAGGCTGCGTTGTTGACTATGTAGGCTAGCTGGCAGTGTCTGCGTTTTTGACACTACACTAATCAAGTCGTTCCGTTGAGTGTAATGGTTTCTACTGTGCTACTGTGCTGCTATTCGGGGCTAGCTGGCTAGCTAGCAGTGTTGATTTACGTTACGTTGCGTTAAAAGAACGACAATAGCTGGCTAGCTAACCTAGGAAATCGCTCAAGACTACACAATTATCTTTGATACAAAGACGGCTATGTAGCTAGCTATGTAGCTAGCTACGATCAAACAAATCAAGCCGTTGTACTGTAATGAAATGAAAAATGTGATACTACCTGTGGAGCGAAGCGAAATGCGACCGGATTGTTGAGTGCGGAAGTTCTGTTACGTTAAGGACGACGAATAGCTGGCTAGCTAACCTCGGTAAATTAAGATAATCACTCTAAAACTACACACTCTAAACTACACAATTATCTTGGATACGAAGACAGCAAAGACAACTATGTAGCTAGCTAACACTACACTAATCAAGTCGTTCAGTTGAGTGTAAGTTGTGCTGCTAATCGGTAGACGGTGGACTAGCTAACGGTAGACGTTAGCTAGCTAGCTAGCTGCAGGGCGGTGTAGACTGCGTTAGGACGACGAAATACGATAATTACGCAATTATCTATGATACAAAGACGACTATGTAGCTAGCTAAGAAGAAAAATTGCTAAGATTATACAAATCAAACCGTTGTACTATAATGAAATGTAATACTACCTGCGGACCGAGTGCAGATGCGACCGCTCGCTCCAACCCGGAAGCTGTTAGATATAATTTTTTTATTATAAAGCTTACTGGGACTAGTTTCCCAAAACTGCGGTTTGAGCCAGTCACGGGTGTTTGTTTACAAAGAAGCACAAAGTGCAAAATGGGAGCTTTGTGAGGTGAGTCACTCTTGCAGCGCAACTTAAATGAGGTGATCAAGTTACACTAGTATGAAATCCACTACTAATGTTTGCCAACTATATATCTTATAACTATTAAGTGAACTATCTAAGATGTGCCTAATAAATTCTCTCCAGCCGGGTTTTGCTAACTTGCAAGATCAAGCTTCCTAGTAACAGCAGCAGAGACAATCCCCTCATAATATTTGTTTTGTGTGTGTGCTGAAAACTGCGTTTTGAGATACTTGCATAACTTTATGAGCTGGGTTGTTTGTCTTAAATGCATGCGCTCGTTAGCATTTACCTAGCTTCCGCTATGAGAATTCCTTAGTACTTGTTAGCATTTTGTTAGCATTCTGGTAAGTTATGTTTGTTTTTTGTTTTTTACATTTGAAAAAAAAAATAGCAACCCTTGTGTGCAATACCGGTAATACCATGTCATCTGGATACCTCCCAACCCTAGGTAGGCTGTCTGGGAGGTATGTGTATTTGTAGATGAAGGTGCATAAATATATTAATGTTGTGGATAGACAATATATTGAGTCTCTTAAACAGAGGGGCAGATGGAGCCAAGGAGTTAGAGGAGGTGCACATTTCTTCTGTATGATGAGTAACTTGTGTAGGTAGGAAGCATATGTACTGGCCCAGACATTATTGCAGTAAATGAGATATGGGTAAATTAGGCTGTAGTATAGTGTTAGGAAGCAAACCCGATGAACCAAACCACTAATCTTTCTGATGATAGCAACGGACTTCACCACTTTGCAGCAGTCCATTTCATTCACACTAATTGAGATTCTGGATTTTTTTTTTTTTTTTTTTACAAAAGTTGCATTTTTTTACATTTTAAGATTTTCTTTTATCTGGAACCATTTAGAAAACTTGGCCATGCCTGAGTTGGCTTCATTGATTAGTGAATCGAAATTCTTGTGTGATAAAATTAAGTTATCATCAGCAAAAATAATGTGAATCGTGGATCTTAGAAACAATACCGGTTTCCATTGATTAATTAGGAGCACATACACTATATGTACAAAATTATGTGGAGACCCTTTCAAATTAGTGGAGTTGGCTATTTCAGCCACACCCGTTGCTGACAAGTATATAAACTCAAGCACACAGCCATGCAATCTCCATAGACAAACATTGGCAGTAGAATGGCCATACTGAAGAGCTCAGTGACTTTCAATGTGGCACCGTCATAGGATGCCACCTTTCCAACAAGTCAGTTCGTCAAATTCCTGCCCTGTTTGAGCTGCTGTAAGTGCTGTTATTGTGAAGTGGAAATGTCTCGGAGCAACAACGGCTCAGCCACGAATGGTAGGCAACACAAGCTCACAGAACGGGACCAAGTGCTGAAGCATAAAAATTGTCTGTCCCTGGCTGCAATTCTCACTGCCTAGTTCCAAACTGCCTCTGGAAGCAACGTCAGCACAATATATGTTTGTCGGGAGCTTCATGAAATGGGTTTCCATGGCCGAGCAGCCTCACACAAGCCTAAGATCACCATGCGCAATGCCAACCGTCGGCTGGAGTGGTGTAAAGCTCGCCGCCATTGGACTCTGGAGCAGTGGAAACGCGTTCTCTGGAGTGATGAATCATGCTTCACCATCTGTCAGTCCGACGGACAAATCTCGGTTTGGCAGATGCCAGGAGAACACTACTTGCCCAAATGCATATTGCCAACTGTAGAGTTTGGTGGAGGAGGAATAATGGCCTGGGGCTGTTTTTCATGGATTGGGCAAAGACCCCTTAGTTCCAGTGAAGGGAAATCTTAATGCTACAGCATACATTGACATTCTAGACAATTCTGTGCAAGCCGGGTCTATTCGCCAAACATCAGTGCCCGACCTCACTAAAGGCTCTTGTGGCTGAATGGAGGCTAGTCCCCGAATGGAGGCTAGATGTTCCATCATCTAGTGGAAAGCCTTTCCAGAAGAGTGGAGGCTGTTATAGCAGCAAAGGGGGGATCAACTCCATATTAATGCCCATGATTTTGGAATGAGATGTCCGACTAGCAGGTGTCCACAAACTTTTGATCATGTAGTGTATCTACAGCACACGTCATACAGTACACTCTCCTACATAAATGGTCTAATTAACAGTTAGCCTAGATTAAATACCCAGCAAGCATATACTGTACATACACAGTGTCAACTGAATAGGATTGTGTTTATTCCTTTGAGCTTGATTGGAAAAAAATTCAAGACAGAATGCAGCGCATAAACTGTGTGTGTGTGCGTGTTTTGTGTGTGCTAGTAGTGTATGTGTTAGTAGTTGTCATTGTGTGGTTGTGGGATTGTGTGTCTGTAGTTGGTGTCACTAAGCATTCTTGTCAGAAATCTGACCTTTTCACAGTACATAATTAAAATTAAGAAGGGAATTTTTGTTTATTTTTTCTTTAGCAGCTTGGCGAATCAAAGCCAGTATAATTAGATCACCCATTACCATTTAATTCATTTCTGTGTGAAGTCTCATTTTGTCTCTGCACTGGAGTGAGCCCAAATGGTGAGGGAAACAAAGGCCATGCTATTACCAGGCTGTCTGGCCTATTGTTGAGGGCCACTCACTCTTTATGGCTGGGGAATATGGATGAAACATGAAACAAAGACTGCTAGTCAACAGGAAAATAAGTCAGACGCCCAGCCTATTGATATTATTGTGTCAGAAAACAATAAACCCAAGTGTGATTTATTTGGGTCTTGATTTAGAATAACACACTTGTACAGTAGTGCATTTACAGTAGTGAATCTACAGTATACAGTGATGTGTTAATGGACATTTTTTCAGGGGTTGATCAAGTCTGAAATTTGAAAGTGGAAATTACATACTTCTGAGGCTTTCTTAAATACACTAGAATTTTTACATTCCCTGCATTGCAGGAAAATGATCCTATAACAGGGTGATCAAATTCAGATCCTTCATGTATTTGTGAAGAACTATTTCGGCCTCAGAATTGTAAATTAACATTAAATGCATACATATCTCTATTGATGCAGAAAAAACTGACACAATTCCTTTGTTTTAGCAAGTGAAATGCAAATGAATACAAATACAAAAAATGCATTTAATTTAAAAAATCACACTAGCCGTAACCTGGTTAAGTCAATGATGAATTAAGCAGTGGTGCCAGCCATGCAGCTAGCCCCAGATTTCTTTATTATATACTTGTCTATCATATGGGGCCATCTCAATGGTAATGACTGCTAATAGGGTTGTGGTAATTGGGTGGCCATGTAGGCTCCATGTGATGGGGGTGAGATGTTAAACACTGTCTGTTCACTTTCACCTTCAAGCCCCCTGCCTTCCTTGCATCTCCAGTCACCCACAACCATTATCAGCAAAAATTTGACATCTGATACCTCCAAAGCAATTGACAGCTTCGACTTTTCATTAATTTGTTAGCAAAGTCCGCAAATGATTGTCAAAGAGGTGACGCCTCCTGCCCACTCTCTCTCTCTGTTTTTTCCTCCCCTCTTTCCTCGCAGACTGAAGTGGTGTTTAATTTGGAAACTGGCCTCCTTCGGGCAAATTAGCAATTATAACAATTTTGTGGGAATATGTATATGTGTCATTAGTATTCTTGCAAATTAATAACTGGAGCAAAGGGTCAGGCTAGAATTTTCCACTTGACTGCTGCTCCACTGTGGAGGCAGTGTTTGGAAGCAGACACATCTGCTGGAAGCCATGGTATACCTTTGGAGCACTTGGCTTAATTAGTTTACCTTGTAGACATTATTACTAATATCTCTCCTCACTCCCTTTTCACACCCCACCCCTCGAAAGAACAGCAAACCCTCTCTCTCCCCCTTATACAAAATATTCCGGAGCCATTTTGCGCCAGCCAGCGTAGCCCTGATGATGGGGTCATTTAGATACAGCATTTAATCATCACATCACCTCCATAAGCATCTCCTAATTAGAGTCCTTACAATACAATTTCAGCTTGTAATTAGCCCAGATTGTCTGCTTCCTCTACGTGGCTTATTAGTGGTTGCTCAGCGGGAGGTGAGAATCTCACTGTCATTTGTCAGGGCTGTTAGTGCCGCCCATCTCCCCTCACCCTTGCCAGTCGCCCATCCCCAGAGAGGGGAGGGGGTTGGTTGAAGTGTGTGGGTGTGATCTGCCAGCAGATCAAACAAAGGGAGGCAAACAGAGAGCAGGAAGCTGAGCCGAAGGAGGAGGAGAGGAGAGAGATCCATGAGGAGGAGGTGAAAGAAGTGAAGGATGGAGAAGGAGGTGGAGAGAGAATGAACAGGACATTTAGCAAACGTTCACGGATCATCCTCAGGGTGGCCCATAATTAAAGCTGTGATCGGCCTAGCCAATGAGGCGTCTTGAGACACTGGATAATTAACAAGCTCTTGTCTGTCTGTCTGTCTGTGTTGGGTTTTGTTTACTCTCTCTCCCAGCTCAACCTGGTGTCCAGCGTCACCCTGTCCAAGACAGCCCCCCATGAGGCCTCACCCCCCCTGAGCCTGCCCCAGACCCCCACCACCCCCACGGCCCCCTGACGCCCCTGTCCCAGGCCCACTCCGTCATCACCCCCAACAGCATCCACCACAGTGTGGGCCCCATGCGCCGACGTTACTCTGATAAGTACAACATGCCAATCTCCCCAGGTACTGGACCCATATAGCCCCCATACAATTTCAATTCTATCAGACTGCAAATGGAAATGTTGTGTCTATAATAGCTACTAACTATGGCTTTTGTCTATGTCCGTCTGTATGTTGTGGTTGCTACCCTTGTACAGATATTGTCCAGAACAAAGAGTTCTACATGAATGCTGAAGTCAGACCTCCCTTCACGTATGCCTCGTTAATACGCCAGGTAAGGATCCTCTGCTCGGCTGGCTCCGATCTGCTCTGGGCTGGTAACTTGTAATGCATTTAATCTGTCACTTAAAGGAATAGGGCCTTTAATCTGCTTCAGTGGCTTCCGTCGTTAACAGGGCACGCAGCAGATAAATATTCAGCCAAGACACAAACTGCTTATTTTTTCTCTATGCCTCCTTGTTAAATTTCAAATACAATTTAGACGTGCAGCGGAAGATTAACCATCTGCAAATGAGTGGAAGAATGCGCTCGGGACAGCCATATATAACAATTACTTTTGATTAAGCATTACAGTGAATGTGATTATGAAATTCATTTCACACAACAGTAGGGATGAACCTGAACCTGTTCTAAGATGGCCAGTCAATTATCGGCTCGCAGTAATCTGTGATCTCAGGAATTCATCTGAGCCTGGCGTAATTCTGAGCCTGGCGTAATTCTGAGCCTGGCGTAATTGCTGGCCTGTAATCTGCCTGAGAAATGTTTTCGCTTCCCTCCATTTACACTGCCAAAAGAAATATATTCAAATTGCAAAATTTGAAAGGGAACCAGACAGTGTTCCATAAACAAAGCAAGAGGGTACAGAGCGTGCACAAAATCACACAGACAACCTGCATGCCACTTGTGAATAATGTTTGTTTTTCAGAGGGAACAAAATGTTAAATGTTGTTTCTGTCTCTTGGTCTTTTCCAGGGTATCCTTGAATCCCCGGAAAAGCAGCTAACACTAAATGAAATTTACAACTGGTTCACACGAATGTTTGCATATTTCAGGCGCAATGCTGCAACATGGAAGGTAAAATCAGTCTTCACCTTAGACTAATATAAAGGGCAGGGATTGTTGTGTTGATCTTGTGGAATTATACTGAACAAAAATATAAATGCATTGTGCAACTATTTAAAATATTTTACTGAGTTAAAGTTCGTATAAGGAAATCAATATTCACAAAACAAAGCAATGTTATGCTGTTTTTCTTTTCTTGAAGCAAACATAAACAAATGTTAGCCATCTAAGAGCTAAAGGGCCTGTGTCTGTATAATGTTGTTTGTGGACATTTACAATGCATAAGCTATCTTGTTTTTTGTACACAGAACAAAAATATAAATGCAAGATGCAACAATTTCAAAGATTTTACTGAGTTACAGTTAATCTGAAGAAATCAGTCAATTGAAATAAATCAATTAGGGCCTAATCTATGGATTTCACATGACTGGGCAGGGCTGCAACAGGTCATGGGGGGGGCATAGGCCCACCCACTTGGCAGGCAGGCCCACCTACTGGGGAGCCAGGCCCAGCCAATCAGAATGAGTTTGTCCCCACAAAATGGATTTATTACAGACAGAAATACTCCTCAGCCCCCCCCCCCCCCCATACCCCCAGACGATCCCAAAGGTGAAGAAGCCGGGTGTGAAGGTTCTGGGCTGGCGTGGTTGCGCGTGGTCTGCAGTTGTGAGGCCGGTTGGACGTACTGCCTAATTCTCTCAAATGACGTTGGGGGCAGTATATGAGAGAAATTAACTGGAAACAGCTCTGGTGCACACTGCTGCAGTCAGCATGCCAATTGCATGCTCCCTTAAAAGTTGAGACGTCTGTGGCATTGTGTTTTGCGACAAAACTGCACATTTTATAGTGGCCTTTTATTGACCCCAGCACAAGGTACATTTGTGTAATAATAATGCTGTTTAATCAGCTTCTTGATATGCCACACCTGTCAGGTAGATGGATTATCTTGGCAAAGAAGAAATGCTCACTAACAGGGATATAAACAAACATTGAGAGAAATAAGCTTTTTGAGCATATGGAAAGTTTCAGGGATTCTTTTATTTCAGCTCATGAAACATGGGACCAACAATGTACATGTTGTCTTTATATTTTTGTTCAGTGTAAATGATAGTGAAATATATCAAGTTTAAATGCAATGAATGAGCCTGTATCCAATTCATAACCTTGCCACATTTATTATATCTAAATGGAGCCACTCCTAACGCAAACACTGTCCGTTGCCTTGCAGACAAATTATGAGGGAAAACGTTCATTCTTGTAAAAAATCCCCAGCTAATATTTGGAGATGTTTCTGGTGGTGGGTGGCATCGGTTTAACACACCAATGTGCTGCCAGGGACTCCTGGCCGAGACCCTCCCACAGAATTTAAACTGAGAACACCTTATTTATTTTCCACTGGGCCACACACACACAGGCAGACAAACCCCAGAAAAAAAGAGAGGGCAGACAAAAAGGAGAAGGAGTAAGATAAAAGAGAGTGATGAAGCATTGAAGGCTACCCTCATACGGCAGGGAGGGCCTGTAGTGTAGCGTATCCACAGTGCAGCTGTGAGTGAGACCCCCTAGCCCCTCTCCACGGCTCACTGTCCTCTCTCAGCTCTCTAACTGCCTGTTTCCCCTGCCGCTGACAGCCCGACCATAGGGGCACTTTTGAGTTATAAAGAAAAATCCTACACTGTGACACACTCCTGCATATTGGCGTGCATACACACACACAAACACACTAATGTACTCAGATGACAAGGGGCCAATACATTTACAGAGTTCTAATCTCATGTGTCAGTGATTGGTTCATTTAAAAAAGGTAACCTTCATACTCAATGGTCTCATGAAAAAGCTTATAATGTAAGCCAACAGCTAAAGCTTTTGGAAATGTGTCTTCTTCCTTATTGTTAAATTGTAGGTAAAGTCATAACTGAAACTAACAAGCCTAACAGACTGGTTTATTTGATCAAGGTCTTTGTTCAGTCTCCGTTTTTGTTATCAAGGTCTTGGTGACTCTTCTCAAATGGCTCATCATAACTTAAGGCTCTGTGAATGATATCTTTAAAGGATGTTGATGAAATGAAACTGTATTGCCATAGTAACTGGAAAATATTTCCACAATCTTTTTCTTGTTTGAAACTTTACTGCCGATAGATCACTGATACTTGAAAAAATGTACAAGGTTCTATCACGTATGTGCCTGTCTAAATGTTTCTTCTCTGAAATGAAATGTTAATGATTAGACATTTTCATGTGTTGATAGAATTTTTCTCTCCCTTCTTTTTTTAAACCAACTGCAGAATGCAGTCCGGCATAATCTTAGTCTTCACAAATGTTTTGTGCGAGTAGAAAACGTTAAAGGGGCTGTGTGGACAGTGGATGAACTAGAGTTCCAAAAGAGAAGGCCACAAAAGATCACTGGGTAGGTCTGCTATCTCTGGCCGACTCTCGTGTCTGGCTGGTTGTGGATCTATGGGAAGAGGCTGCTCCATCTCATTGTCTGTGTGCCACGATGCCCCCCAAAGTCCCTGCTTGCTTTGGTGTGCAGCATCCCCCATGCTTTCAGTACTCTGCCCCTGGTGTCGCATCATCACCCACATTGGCTTGTACTTGTTTTCATTTTGATCCTTACCCTTTCCTCCCTTGTCCCTCTGTCTGTCCCTGTGTCTATCTGTCTGTCTGTCCCTGTGTCTATCTGTCTGTCTGTCCTCTGTGCTGTTGTGTTGTGGTCACTGCATATGCATCTGGCTGCCCTGCTGCTTGTCTCCCACCCAGGGTACCATCCGCACCAACCTTTCCCAGCATAAGTGCTTTGTGAGAGTAGAGGACGAGTTTGGGTCCTTTTGGACTGTTGATGATGAGGAGTTTAAATGCGGCCGCCATATACAGCGAGGCCGGCCTCAGAAATACACAGCTGATGAGAACTTTGATGAGCTCCTAGTACAGTAAGAACGTCTGCCTGGCCCACCCCGCCTCTTGATCCCCAGCTCCTCCCCCCACTACCTGCATGCTCTGCCTCTGTGTTCCCATCATGCCGCTGTGTTTAGCTCTTCCTTTTTACATCATGCTTTTACAAAAACTGCTTCTATCAACTTGTCTTGTCTTCCTTACAATGAAAACAATTCATTTAAATGAGTCAGTGCGTTTTCATTGTGTGATACAATTACCAGCATTTTATTAAATGAACTACGAGCATTTTCTAAACTAAAGTTGTTGTCTGCAGAAGTCCAGCCTTAGTGAAGAACATCCAGACCAGCTTGGGCTATGGTCCGGCTCTCTCTGCAGCCTTCCAGGTAAATATGAATACTGTCTCAGTATCAAGCTCTATTTACCTTGTACCCTTTCACTGTGAGGGGAAAGAAAGGCAGGAAATAATAAACATAACACTGTCTCCACCTCCGACTCCTGGTCACTCTTACTTGTTTTTGAATGTAGTGTTGGTGGGATGGAGAGAAGCTGAAATGTGCTGACAGTTCTCTTCCGTTTCACTGTTTTAACACTGTGCATGCTTTTCAGGCTTCAATGGCAGAAAACAATATACCTCTATACACTACTGCTTCCATTGGAAGTCCTACCCTCAACTCGCTGGCGAATGCCATCCGAGAGGAGATGATTGGAGCGATGGACCATGGAAACAGCAACGGCAGTGACAGCAGCCCAGGACGGTCTCCCTTGCCAGCTATGTGAGTGGCTCCTTACTTTCTATTTACAGTATATGTTTAAGACTGAAGGGAAGGAAAGAGTTCCAGCTGGTCACTGATTCAAATAGATCCCAAACAGAATGGATTTGATCAAACATTATTATTTTTTTTAACATTTGAATCCTCCGAAACATGACCCATCAAACCATGCTTCTTAACACCCGCCCCCTTAACCCAGAAGCCAGCCGCACCAATGTGTCTGAGGAAACACAGTTCAACTGACGACTGGAGTCAGCCTGCAGGCAACCGGCTCGCCACAAGGAGACGCTAGAGCGCGATGAGCTTAGTAAAACCTCCTCGGTCAAACCCTTGCCTTCCTATGGGACTCCCAATCACGGCTGGTTGTGATACAGCCCGGGATTTAACACGGGTCTTTAGTGACACCTCTAGTACTGCGATACAGTACCTTAGACCGCTGCGCCACTCGGGATGCCCAAACACATTTTTTGATCTAGCATTTTAATATCACCAAAAATGCCTTAAAATTGGATGTTACATGTAAATAACATATTTAAGGAACATGAAACAATGCTAAATAAAATAAGGATGACATTGGAGCGGTTGAATGAAGGGTCAGAACCGTGACTATGGCTGTAGCCTTCCCTGAAAAAGGAAACTCCAAAGCCAGGCAGGCTGGGAAGAAAAGACTGGAGCCCTCTTGTTATTTCAACACAAAATTTATAACTCTCCTTTATTACGGTTTAAAAAATTGTCCTACTGTCGGCTGAGTCCCGCCATAATCACCCCTCCAATTAAAAAAAAAATATTTACAAAATGCCAGAACACAAAGTGAAAGAGCTGTTGTCTCCTCTACACTGAAACATGGGTTAGAACACATTCAAAACCCTCTCGGTCGTCGAAAAAAAAAAAAAAAATCATAATTAGTCTAGAAGAAATAGTCCAAGGTTCCCATGTAGGAAAACTGTGGTCTGCCTGGAAACCGCAGTTCCCTATTCACTTGTTGTATAGCACTGTTTTCTATGTTCTAAGCCTAAAATAATATGGGGCAGGCAGCATAATTTCCAGATGTGGGGCAGACCACCGATGTGCAGCTCTGCTAGATTTAGGGATGGCCCTGTGAAATATCTCAGCTAGAGGGAAATTGTGCCTGAAAACAAAAAGGTGCAGTAATGAGCTTGTGGCGAAATGGAGGAAAGTGCCATCCCTAATCACTGTGAACATAGCTTTGGGCATCGCTCTGGAACAGGAAAGGCAGAGACAGGATGGGTGTGCTGGCCCAAAGGCTGCCTCATCTCTCTCCCTCTCTTTATCTTGAGGCTGATAAAACCCATATACTGAGCTATTTTCACAATGACTGTATGTGGATAAGCTTTATATAAGAACAAAATGCATCAGAGCGTAAAACTTTAGTGCATTCGTGCAAAGCACCATTTCTTCTATCTTCTATGAAGCAGCATGCCTTCAAACAAAAGTTCAGGTTTACCTTCTAGCACCTCTATTGCTCTAAAGCCAGCTCCCTCTCTCCTCTCCATTCTCCAAGAGACACACCTCACACAAGCTACAGAATCACTACATCCTCATCCCACACAAACCAAACCTAGCTCATAGACCCAACGTCTCACAGGTCTTCACCTGGCTTACAGACAACTACTGGCTATGGAGTGGTCCAGGCCTTACATGTGTTTACCAGCTGTCTAGCTCAAAGCCCTGCATGGTGTTAGACAGAGTTAGACTTTTACTACAGAGAAGAAACCAGGGCTTTTCTCTTTTACAGGCTGACTATAATCAGGTATCCAGACCCAGCCAGCTAATTAGCAGAGTGTGGAGTCAGCATGCAGTTCAATAGCATAATAATAACAATTTCATGTTTGCCCTGCAGCCAGGGATTGAGACCTGAGGCGATGTGACTTGTGAAGTTACTTTGATCTGAAACCAATAGAAAAGCTAACTTTACTTTTTCCCCTGTTTTATAATCACACCTACACTAAAATGTGTCAGCTTATTAGCATAGAAATGTCTCCATCAAAATATTTGCATATCACATGAGACATTTGTGGGTAAATAAATGAGATGAGTCTGGGGGGACAGAGAACATGCTTGTCCCTGGTCGCTGTTCAAAATGGGCTCAGCGTCTCCTACTGACGCCGTACAGCACGGGGTTGGCACTACAGGTTAGAATGGGAAATATCCTGCAGCTTCTCATAATGTTTTCATTTTTTCCCTCCTCTCTGCACTAGTCGGGCCTCCTTCCCGTGCGCTTTATTCCTGCGGTGTTTCTGTAATGAGAAATGTGGCAGATCTCGTAGAGCCCCCTTTGCCCAGGCAGTGGGCTGGGTTCATGTTTTGCCTTGTTTACAACTGACAGTGTTATTATTCTCTTAAGGGCTCCTCTTTCTTATCACAGTGTTGTGTTGAGCCTTTCTGCTCTGCTCTCGCGCCTTCCTGCCAGCGCTTTTCTTCCATTATTGACACTTGGTGAAAATATGCATTAATTTTGGAGTTTAAAGCATGTATAGCGGTGTCTGGTCGCTGTGTTTGCTTGAAGTTGATTAATGATAGAAGCCGGCTCGGGGTCGTCCTCTGGAGACCCGCCTCGCAGGTTGTGCATGTTAACGAGTAGGAAGAGGAACACACAGCGCTCGCTGTCACTGATCTACCGCCACCAGGAAGCTGACAACAGCCCACTCTCTCCCTCCGCAGAGTCCATTCTCCTCTCTCCCCGTCGCACATTGTTAATCTTCCTCATTTATCAGTTCTAAGTGAATACCCTGTTGTCGGCTGCTATGAAAATAAAGCCTGCAGGTTTCCTGGGATTGGAATACCTTAAAAGAAGGTGAAGTTATCAACACCAGCCAAGAGAGGCCCATCTCAGAGATTCATTCGAGCCACTCGTTTGTTTTTGTTCCTCCTTTCTCTTTTAAATCTGAATCAATACATGTCTGTGATTCTCTTTTGAGGAGGGAATGAAAGGTTCAACAAGGGATTAACCAACTAAAGATAAACTGGAACATTCACTGTCTGTTTGTGTTCTGTTTCCATGCAGGCATCACATTAAAGAGGAACCGCTGGACCCGGAGGACCACGAAGGCCCCCTCTCCCTGGTGACGACGGCCAACCACAGTCCAGATTTCGATCACCACAGAGATTACGATGACGACCAGGGCCACGATGACATGCTGTAAGGTCGGGCCCCCAGGGGCCCCTCCCAGAGGCAGAACTAACCTTAGTCATCTGTGAGACGCCACAACGTCACAGATCATACAGATACAAGACTGCAGTCTCAGTCCTCTGATGACAGCTATCAAATGTTTCCAATTGACTTTTAGTGCCATTAAATACATAGTGAAAAACACAAGAAAGAGAATACATCCCACTTGGGAGTATTTTTGATTTATATCTACTTTTTGGTTTAAGTGAACGAAAATAAGAAAAAAGTAATTTCTACTCTACATGCGTTGGATGGACATGTTTGGTACTGGGGATGACTTCTTGGTCAGCATGCTGGCTTCAAATCCAGGATGGACTTGGACTTGCACTGTGCAGCCAGTATGAACTTGGACCTGCACTGTGCAGCCAGTATGGATTGCATACAGCCCACTCAACCACACTGAGCATGGACTGCAGAGGGGTTCTCTCTCTCTCACACACACACACACACACAAACACACACACATGCCCATAAACTCAAGAGATATTGAATGACGTTTAATTTACTGTGTGTGTGTGTGTGTGTGTGTGTGTGTGTGTGTGTGTGTGTGTGTGTGTGTGTGTGTGTGTGTGTGTGTGTGTGTGTGTGTGTGTGTGTGTGTGTGTGTGTGTGTGTGTGTGCGCGTGCGTGCGTGCGTGTAGATTTTGTTCATGGTCACTGCCTTCAAAATTTCATTGGTTTGCTTCCATCTAGGGTGGGAGGGATGTTTTTTGGTGTGTTTTGAGGGTGAAGGGTTTAAAATATGTATTTTCCATTGTTTGTTGTTGTTGCATTTGATTTCTGTAACTGATCAGACCTCATGCCCATGCTGTGGAGATTCTGTATGGTCAGCACTTAATGATGGATGTTTAGGATTTCCTTTCTTGTTGTTTCCTCTCTTTTTTTAACATGAAGCAGAATGTCAAATACCATGTAGTATTTTTCTGTCATTTGTTCCACATGCTTCAGAATGCCACCCCTCTAACATGTAGTCCATCCTCATCGCATCCCCCCAAGCTCATCAAGTCCATCCTCATCGCATCCCCCCAAGCTCATCAAGTCCATCCTCATCGCATCCCCCCAAGCTCATCAAGTCATCCACAATGCACTACTCGTAATGAAGGCTCTCTCCACGCATCAATGAAGTTTCATTTAAGATGGGAATGAATGACAGAGAAATCATGCAGGTTATGATTTATCCTCATTCAATTATATTTTAAAACAGCCCTTCAGGGCAGTGCGTTAGCTGCAACCAAATTTCTGATCATTCGCAAGCTCCCAGTTTAAGAAAGAAAATCAAATGTCAGGTGTGTATTACAAAGATAATATTTTAGACCAACTAATTGTGATTCCTGAACACAACTCTCATTGTAGTTCAAACATGTATAGTTTTCCACACTGTAATTTCAGTCATGGAAGGATTGTTTGGCCTTGCTTGAAGATATCAAAGTAATTTTTTTTTACCATATGCATGACCAGTTGGCTCTCAAATTTGTTTGTGATTATTAATAATTACACACATCAGATGAAATATTCATGTTCTTAATTTAGGGATAATCCCAAAAACTGGCAATAAGACCTGATCATTGCTTCATTCCAGTATTGGCAGACATGTTATGCCCCCAGAAACCCACACACCACAAGGTAACTGATGATCTGGGTACTGTTTGGGGTCAACATCAGCAGAACCCAATGACTAAGTCAGAGTAGTGATGTAGACCCTGCAATAGGGTGGATGGGATTGATGCTGGGGCTGTGAGGCTGAATACAAATGGGCTTGATCCTACTGTAGTGTTGGTTTATGATATGAAACAGGCTCATACAAAGACTCACAAACATTACTTTTTAAAAACTGCAACCAACCACTTTGCATTTTTTTTATTTATTATTATTTCTTTTTTTATTTGTAACTTTTGATTTTAGTTGTTGATGTTTCTAAAATCTTGTTCTGTGACTACCAAAGATAAACTACAAAGTAAAAACAATGTTCTCTGTTTCATGCAATAGCAGATAAGGCCAAATATCCTCCATTCTCTCCCATTGGCTGTGAAAGGATCTAAAGATGGAGTATAGTCTCAACTGTGTCAATCCAATAGCACATTGATTAGAGAGGACGCTCCTCAAGCTGTCTGACTGTCATTAGCTTTAAAGCCAAAGGAGTCTCTTGTTGAGTGCAGTAGCTGCAGGATTTTGCAGTGACCACAACTGAAAGGGAGATGCAGAGAGTCAGACAAACATTATGACCAAATTAGGGGAACATATTCTTTGGGCCAACGAGAGGAAAAGGCATCACTCTGTCTATCAGCAGCAGATTGCTGTGCAACCTAGGGGGGTGAAAGGAGATTATGGTCCTAATGAGGATGGCAATGATTTCGCAGTAGACAGGAGAGCTTTGTAGAGAACAATGTGAAAAGGATTCTATACTTCAACTGGACCACCCAATGATTAAATATTTTGTTTTATTTTTTATTCTTTATGAATTTGTATCCTTTCCAATGATTGTATGCCACTTTTGAGTGAGTCCTGCTATCTTGACGGGATTCTACTGTTCTTTGTTAACATTGGTAAGGCTTTATGATTGTGTTTAGTTTCTGTCAACGTATTACTTTTTATATTAAAAAACACTCCTGTCAACTAATAAGCTGGGTACAGGGTACTTTATGGCAGTTATTTGAACATTCCACCATGCATTTACTATTACACATGAAAAGGGCAGTCTGTGGTTTTCAGAAAATGTATTTAATATCCATTATCATGCAGCTGTGGGATGGGTCAGTAACAGCCGGACTGGGATCGTGAGAACAACTTGAGCTCATCCAAATCTAGTCTTTTGCTGGTTTGCTTGGTATTGTAGGGGGAGATTTGAACATTCTCAGTATGTGTAGCTTGACATTACTAAAGATAACAGCCTGCGAAAACTGTATGCATACCTCAGTTCCAACCTATAGGGAATAATTCAATGAAAAGTGAAAAGAAAACTTTCACCCAGTTGTACTTTGTTCTATGTCTTGCATGTGTAGTCTAAAACTGGAGAGAGAGATTGTTTTTGTAAAAAACACCCCCAAAAAGTATATGAATATAAAATTAGACCTTGTTTATCTTGAGGGTCTCACAATCCAAACCTTAGGCCTTTTGTCATTAAGAAATCACCCAGCTTTATTTGATCCCATTTTCCACAATCTATTGACATTTGTTTGGTCATGGGCTTTCCAACAGTAGGGTGGACGTACATGTCAGTATAGCCTTGTCTTTTTCTTGACATTTTCTTTCCTTGTGTCTTTCAAAGATCAAAAATGCATTTGTGTTACTCTTTTTGCTTTATCACAACGGCTTTGTATGAACTATAAAATAGCTATGAAAACTGCTGTATGTATTGGAATAGCAAACTGTGCTGCAAATGTATTTTACTTAGTAATCCTTGCTTAAAAAGTCATACATGCAGACATCTGTGTGAGATGGGCGGGGCAGGGTTGGGGATTATCCCAGATTTTGGATTTTAAACTGTAAAATAGAAAACAGACTTTTCTCTGTTATCATTGACCTAAGGATTTTGTACAGATTGTTTTCTTCCGTGTGTTAAGCTGTTTTTGATACTTCCTTTTGATGGTCTAACCACTGCCTTCTGTGGCTATAAACATTAGTGCTCGGAGAAATGGCAGACAGGTATATTTCCTCTACAAGACGGAGATATCTTGCATGACTAATTCCAGGGTCACAGAGATGAAAAAGAATGGTTAAGTGGTCAGTAATAATATAAGGGTGTATCAATCTAATGATATTTTATCTGAAACAAATAGGGAAAAGAGGATAAATATGCAGTGCCAAGATGTAAAGAACATTTGTTAAATGCTTTGTTTTTTCCCCAGAGGAATCCATTCATTCCTACATATATTATCAAAGATGTGTCATCATCATGTTCAGTACATCCTCATTAGGTGAAATACATATCGCTTTTTAGTTGGCCTCTAAATATCTATATCTCAACTGTTTGGAAATGTTTGTTTTTTTCATCAGTAAAAATCAAGCACAGCAGGTAGCCGACTTAAGTGGAGCACAAAGGTTAAAGGCTAAAAGTCGGATGTGAATCGGACTCTGTACTCATCCTTGATATATGTTGATTGTAAAACAAGAAATATCAGTAACCTTATGACTTTGCTGTGCTCTGTGTAGGTGGCATTAGATTTCCCCTCAAGACACTTGCAGCCATGCTAATTTACCACGGTTCCATCAATCATGACCACCCCACTGTCATTCACCACTGTGTTGTACCATCACCCTCTTAACCCATGCTTCTGGAGGAGGGATGGAGGGAGGAGGGATGGAGAGAGGAAGGAGGGTACAGGAGAGCAGCTGTCACAGTGCTTTAATGCAGCAGCTAAGTTAGTTTTCTGTTGAAGCTGTACTCTGTAGTTTTCTGTTTATTAACTAAAGATCCTGCTCATCAACTCCATCATCAGTCTGTAATCTCCTCATCATTCCTGGTCTGTCTGATGCAGACTATTTTGTTGTACAGTCAGTCTCAGTAACTGACGTAAGCTTTCTAAAAATGCAATAAAATGCTGGTTGTTCATGTTTGTTATCTGAAGTCCTTTCTTACTTGGTTTAAATGGCAGGGATCTGTATACAAAAAGCACTGAAATGATAGTTGCTTTGTCCGTGTGTACCAACGCAGGACGCAGAAAGGACAAAAGGCAACTTGATAATTCATTTATTTACAGAGTCATGTTATCTTGCCATAGCAAGTGGGTACTTTATACTCCAAAAATCTCCTCACAGCGATTCCACCTATACACTGATATTGTAATTTTTCAATTTTTTAAGTGCACAGATACAGGCCTGTTTGTCATCTTCTGCAGGACTTATGAGTCTGTGATGGTGACCATCATCATTTCAGCCTCAACATTAAATTATCTTGTGATTAAAAAGAGCAATTTAGGTAACAGCATTTGATGAGCTATAAATTGCAACTGCATTAAAATTCCAGAAATATTAGCGATATGGATTTCTTGATGGGAATGAATGCTGATGACCAAGACTTGCTTTTTTAATAATGGAAGCACAGGTCATGTTGGCTACAAAACAGGAGACAGATCAAGTCTAAGGACTTTTGTGAATCAAGCAATTACAAATAGTTCCATTGAGTCGTTAAAAAGCTTTAGGTGACATAAATTGTTTCATGCTTAGCTTATTGCTCCTATACATAAGTATATTTAAGCAATAAGGCCCAAGGAGGTGTGGTATATGGCCAACATACCATGGCTAAGGGCTGTTCCTACGCATTACGCAAAGTGGAGTGCTTGGACACAGCCCTCAGCCCTCAGCAGTGGTACATTGGCTATATATCACAAACCCCGGGGGTGCCTTATTGATATTATAAACTGGTTACCAACATAATTATGGCCCATATACGGTCTGATATACCACGGCTGTCAGCCAATCAGTATTCAGGGCTCGAACCACCCAGTTAATAATATTAATTAAAGCCATTGAAAGACTAGATTTAATGGAAAAATATAGAAAATCACGACAAATCTTTTTGCAGGCAATATTTTATCTAGTTTGAGGTCCTTGAATTTCCTTGTT
Organism: Oncorhynchus nerka; assembly: GCF_034236695.1. Classification (NCBI taxonomy): domain Eukaryota; kingdom Metazoa; phylum Chordata; class Actinopteri; order Salmoniformes; family Salmonidae; genus Oncorhynchus; species Oncorhynchus nerka. Next base: position 81,887,737 of record NC_088410.1, on the reverse strand, counting down.
GTATCTCCAGTGGTGTGCTTTCAAGAGACTTTTAGCTTGGATGATTACGAGGTTTTTGTGATTTTTCTATGACTGGAAGTTACCTGATCTAAAAAAGAGTGGTAGTCTATGCAGGGTAACTGTACAATTCATCCATGCATGCTCTCAAACACTTCATTTACACAAAATAACTGCTATTTTAATGTCATACCAGCATGTAAACAACACAAAACAACCCAACTGTCACGCCCTGGCCATAGAGAGGCTTTTTATTCTATTTTGGTTAGGCCAGGGTGTGACTAGGGTGGGCGTTCTATGTTCTTTTTTCTATGTTTTTGTTCTATGTTTTGTTTTCTAGTTTTGGCCTGGTATGGTTCCCAATCAGAGGCAGCTGTCAATCGTTGTCTCTGATTGAGAACCATACTTAGGCAGCCTGTTTTCCCACTATGGGTTGTGGGTAGTTATTTTCTGTTTAGTGTGTTTTGCACCTGACGGAGCTGTTTCGGTTGTTTATTTTGTTCCTTGTTGTATTTGGTGTTCAGTTTATTAAAATAATGATGAACACTTACCACGTTGCATCTTGGTCCTCACCTTCTTCCACCAACGGTTGTTACACCAACTGTCATTATAAACTCAATGTTTCAATTGTGTGTTAATATATGTATAGTTAGCATGAATAGAAAGCAATAATTTAGTGTGCATCAAATAACATGCTGGTCTTACGTTGATTACATCCAAGGTTGAGTGGCATGCTGCTGAAATATACAAACCTGAGTGAGAAAAAATCATTTTAGCCTAACAAAGTTGTGGTGCTCATCCATCAACATGCATCTGCTGTGGTAAGAAAACACAATATTAAATCAAACCACTAATCATTCATTTCACTTTTTCAAAAGAATGAATGGAGTTATGGGCTTTGCTGTGTTGTGATGCGGCATGTGATACAGATGTCTCCATTCATCAATCATCAAACATCTATCAAAACAAGTGAAGCAATTATTTATATTGTAACACAATATGAACAATCATTGTATGAATATGATATGGCTAAAAACTATTCATATTGGAAGAAACCCTACTTACAACTATCCAGTCATCATTGGTGTGTACTCACATTTCAGTCACTGTAGTATACTAGAGTTGCATAGAGATATTATATGACTAGGACCAAACCCACCTCAGAGAAATCCAATGGGCAGATTAGCCAGTCTTCCTGCTTATTTCTATTGGATTACACAACTTGATTCCTGCTTTCCATTTCATTGTAATTAAAGCATTGCAGAGCAACAGCTACCCACACATGAGGTTTATGTGTGGCTCAGTTGGTAGAGCCTGGCACTTGCCACAACAAGGGTTGTGGGTTAGATTCCCGTTGGGGCCATTCATAAGTATCATTTATACACGCATGATTGCAAGTCGCTTTGGATAAAAGGCATATTTTATTATATATTAGTCGGCAAAGCTGGCAAATTCTTAATATTGCAGTGTGGGATTTAGCATCCCTGCAGTATTTGCTATTCATGGTTTGATGTAAAAACGTGTTTATTAAGAAGGGCTAGAGGCGTTGATGTGCAATAGACCTGCCTGTAATTAGATTCCAATTATTTGTCTGTTTCTGATATTGTAAACTGGCACTTACCACGTCAGTTAAATTGACACACTGCGCTGCTTGGTTTACTCTGTAATTAAAACATGTTCTGTTAATTAGATGATGACCACTTTATTCCAGGGCTCTTGTGTTTGGTCTTTTCTGTAGCGGTGCTGTTTGGATCATGAGTTGCCAGACGCTTCGCTAATCAGCCCTTGTTTTGTTTCAATTACCACCTGCTGTTCAAAAGGCATGCCTGGATGCCCCCTCCCCCAGTCTAAACAAGGCTGGGCCTGCATGGCTCCCAGCTCCCAGCCCCAGCTCCAACAGTACACGTATTAATACCCGCCTGGCGTGGATTTCTTCATCATTAGGAGCCACATCTAGGTTTCAAAGAGAGTCGAAGCAATTAAAAGGAAAGTTAGGAAGGGCTGATTAAAGAATAAATGTACTTATCACATCAGGTATAGCACCTAACTAGTCCTGTTAGGTAAATAACAAAGTTCCTTGTATTCTATACACCATTACAGAGGAGAGGGAACTGTTGTGCCTTGTAATACTGACAACATGACAGCTGGCGTGTAGGCTTGTGTGATAGTGAATGGTCGGGGCATGCTTTAATACAGGTGTATCAAGAAGTACCGTATACAATCCTTTGCCAAATACACTACATGGCCAAAAGTATGTGGATACCACTTCAAATGAGTGGATTCAGCTATTTCAGCCACACCCGTTGCTGACAGGTGTATCGAACTGAGCACACAGCCATGCAATCTCCATAGACAAACATTGGCAGTAGAATGGCGCGTACTGAACCGTTCAGTGACATTCAACGTAGCACCGTCATAGGATGCCAGCTTTCAAACAAATCAGTTCGTCAAATTTCTGCCCTGCTAGAGCTTCTCTGGTCAACGGTAAGTGCTGTTATTGTGAAGTGGAAACGTCTAGGAGCAACAACAGAACAACAGGTCAGACGCGGTAGTGGGAGGCCACACAAGCTCACAGAATGGGACCACCGAGTACTGAAGCATGTAGCACGTAGAAATTGTCTGTCCTCAGTAGCAACACTCACTGTCGAGTTCCAAACTGCCTCTGGAAGCAACGTCAGCACAATAACTGCTCGTCGGGATCTTCATGAAATGGGTTTCCATGGCCGAGCAGCCGCACACAATCCTAAGATCACCATGCGCTATGCCAAGCGTTGGCTGGAGTGGTGTAAAGCTCGTCGCCATTGAACTCTCTGGAGTGATGAACCATGCGTCACCATCTGTAAGTCCAACGGACAAATCTGGGTTTGTTGGATGCCAGGAGAAAGCTACCTGCCTGAATGCATTGTGCCTACTGTAAAGCTTGTGGAGGAGGAACAATGGTCTGGGGTTGTTTTTCATGCTTCGGGCTAGGCCCCTTTGTTCCAGTGAAGGGAAATCTTAATGCTACAGCATACAATGACATTCTAGACGATTCTGTGCTTCCAAATTTGTGGCAACAGTTTCGGGAAAGCCCTTTCCTGTTTCAGCAAAGCAATGCCCTCGTGCATGGTTTGTCGAGATCGGTGTGGAAGAACTTGACTGGCATGCACAGAGCCATGACCTCAACCCCATCGAATACCTTTGGGATGAATTGGAACGTCAACTGCAAGCCAGGCCTAATCGTCTAACATCAGTGCCCGACATCACTAATGCTCTTGTAGCTGATAGGAATCAAGTCCCCTGCAGAAATGTTCCCACATCTAGTGGAAAGCCTTCCCAAAAGAGGGGAGGCTGTTATAGAAGCAAAGGGGAGACCAACTCGATATTCCTGCCCATGATTTTAGAATGAGATGTTCGTGTATGTCAGTAAGTTATCTCAGATGGTTTCTGGTCTCCTATCCTTAGCATGAATCAGTCAGATAAAGCAAACTCACCTCACCCATCACCTTATTGTGTTCCAATGGCTTCCCATCACCTCTAAACAAGGAAACTGCAAAGAAGAAATGTATTGCCAATGTCAGGCCCAATTTTCATAGATGTACCCAACAACTTCAAGGGGAGATTGTAGATAGGATAGACGTCTGGTGCTTCTGTATAATAGTACATACATACTGTCCCGTTGTCTGTACAGGCAAGTCAATGGCCTTTAAGAAGTAGGTGGGTATCTGACAATTGCATCGTTACATGTGACTGTGGTATTGACTACAGGTATCTGTATTCTTCTCTTTGTCTAAACCCCATGACCAAATAAGAAAATAAATGCACCCAAACAAGCAGCCAAACTATTAAGATGCATTGTTATCATGTTCCAATATTAAATATTAAGAAGTCTTCTTGAGTTTGAATAATTAAAGAAATGCAAAACATGAATATTTACAATTCACTCTCTCGCTTTATGTCACAATTAATTAATGGATGAGACCAAGTTGTTTTTTTGAATTTGTATTTCAAAATTCAGGGGAAATGTTTTGATGACAACCTGGTCACGGAGGAGCACTGACAAACACAGACAACTGCATGGAGACACATACAGTTATTATGCCATTAAAAACTACAACAGTTGGCTGACACATGAACATTTAGAACCCAACCCGTGGCCAAACTAACCAACAACCCCTACATTATTACTAGATTATTACTAACCCTGACCCCACACAACTACATTATTACTAGATTATTACAATCCTGACCCTACACAACTACATTATTATAAGATTATTAACTAACCCTGACCCTGCACAACTACATTATTATAAGATTATTAACTAACCCTGACCCTACACAACTACATTATTACTAAATTATTAACTAATCCTGACCCTACACAACTACATTATTATAAGATCATTAACTAACCCTGACCCTGCACAACTACATTATTATAAGATTATTAACTAACCCTGACCCTACACAACTACATTATTACTAGATTATTAACTAATCCTGACCCTACACAACTACATTATTATAAGATCATTAACTAACCCTGACCCTACACAACTACATTATCACTAGATTATTAACTAACCCTGACCCTACACAACTACATTATTACTAGATTATTACAATCCTGACCCTACACAACTACATTATTACTAGATTATTAACTAACCCTGACCCTACACAACTACATTATTACTAGATTATTAACTAATCCTGACCCTACACAACTACATTATTACTAGATCATTAACGAACCCTGACCCCACACAACTACATTATTACTCGATGATTAACTAACCCTGACCCTACACAACTACATTTTTACTCAATTATTAACTAACCCTGACCCTACACAACTACATTATTACTCATATTAACTAACCCTGACCCTACACAACTACATTATTATAAGATTATTAACTAACCCTGACCCTACACAACTACATTATCACTAGATTATTAACTAACCCTGACCCTACACAACTACATTATCACTAGATTATTAACTAACCCTGACCCTACACAACTACATTTTTACTCAATTATTAACTAACCCTGACCCTACACAACTACATTATTATAAGATTATTAACTAACCCTGACCCTACACAACTACATTATCACTAGATTATTAACTAACCCTGACCCTACACAACTACATTATCACTAGATTATTAACTAACCCTGACCCTACACAACTACATTTTTTCTAGATTATTAACTAACCCTGACCCTATATAACTACATAATTATTTGTTTATTAACTAACCCTGACCCTACACAACTACATTATCACTAGATTATTAACTAACCCTGACCCTACACAACTACATTTTTTCTAGATTATTAACTAACCCTGACCCTATATAACTACATAATTATTTGTTTATTAACTAACCCTGACCCTACATAATTAAATTGTTATTTGATCCATGATTTAAAGAATTGTACTCATTTATCCCACCACACCTCTGGCAAAGCATATTAATCCAAATGGAAACAAGGTTTGATGTTTGTGTGAACACTCAATCTCTCTCAGTCTCCCCCTCTCATTTCCCTTTAAATGTAAAAGTTTCTCTCTCCAAAAAACTATCGTTTAAACATGTCATGGCCAGTGTTTACTTGCAGTTAACCTTGATTGAGGCAGTCTGTGACTTCACACTGATGCCTTCCTAATCTGTATGACTGGCATGCTAATTTCCCTGATGCTGCCATTCAAAACACAAACATGAAATGTTGGTTTTAGAACTGGGAGACCTGGTAGAGTGAATTTCAAGTACTTATTCAAATATTTCATTAAAATGTAAATTTTACAATGGTGTACGTCTAGCTGTGCACAAGGCATGACTTAAGAAGTTATGAAGTTATAACAGCATTTTTCCTTCTGATGCCAATTAACTAGGACTATAGTGTCCTCACCTTGTTTTATCTTCAATAACAGCATGCCAACCAATGCATCAAATGCAACAGGAGTTTGAGGGAGTCGTATACTATTAAGATACATGGACTGCAAAAAATAGAACCCAATTAAACATGAAGCCTCCTGAAGACTGGTAGCTAATCAATTGTCTTATCTTCACAAAGTGCAAATTGACTGATTAAAATTGAGGGTAGAAAAAAACTATACTGAAACAGAATTGTAAATGAGAAAAATGCCTCTGTGTGTGGACACAATCTAAGGCATTTGCCAGGAAGGGAAACAATCTGTAGAATGCTTGCCTAAAGTCTCCCTGTCAGTCAGGCCAGCTTCAATGCCATTAGTCATAGGCAGGATTACACTGTGGATCTATGCACACCTAGAGGCATTGTCAATACATTTATCAGCCAAAAGGAATTCAACAGACATCCTAATTAGTGACACAGCTTTTAAGTAAACACATATATTTGAAGACTGTGTCCCTGTGCTTTAAATATAGATAATACTAAAAAAAAGATGCTTATTATTCATAAATGTGGATACAGAATCTACTCCTACTACAGTATCTTCCCCATGTCATGTCTACACACATTACTAACTACCCATATCTAAGTCTGTCTCCTATTCAAGACAGGAATCAATGAATAAATATACAGCCGTGATGATGGCAAGCTGATTCAATTTGTTAGACAGAAATAATAAGCTTTTGTTTGGTGTTTTCCCACAAAGAACAAATGCTCAAATGTGAGAGTCTGAGAAGCATTGAAAAGCCACCTCTGGGTTTAGATTGCTTGTGGTGTTCACTCTCATACTTTTTATGTATTTATTTTATTCATTGTTAACTTGCAGGGGGAAGACAAAATGGTTGCAGGTGGTGCTGAAAATAAAAGACATCCATCATTATTTATTAGGCATGAAAAAGATACACAATAATGTAATTTAATCTCTCAGCAGACAATTATTTCCACATATTGATAATGTAATGCGAAAAGTGCCATGAATCCTAATATGATGTTTGCTTTTATTGGTGTATAATACAACCAGAACAAATAATGTAATTGTATCAGGAAGAAAATGTAATTATTTTGACATGCTATCATTATAATACCAATCTGCTGGAGACAATGATATCATATAATTTTGCTGTGCTTAACTAGTTACAATTTGCATGAAGTTATTATGTCTGGGTGTGGATAAAGACAGCTTCCTCCTTGTGGTATCTGTCTCTCTTTTTCTCAGTTCTCTATTACAATTCACAAAACTTTTTCATGTTTTCAATCCAACAGAGTCGCTACAACTTTTCCTTTAGTGGCTAAAACTTAACTGAAATGGAAATGGTGGCATAATTACTACAACATCTGTCATATGTTTGTATCCATCTATAACTTTCAGTTACACATTTCAGCATGTCAGGTTCATGAAAAGCAGGTAGTCTAACCTGCAGTGAATCTGAGGGGAGAAGTACCAGGAACCGGCATTACTCATGCAGCTGATCAATCCAGAAACAACAACACATTTTTCACATTAAGAAATAAGTGCTTTCGAATATATGCATATAGGTGCACCGATTTGATCATTTGCAATTGTGTGATGATTAACATTAATGAAGGACCAGCTTGATGCACTAACTGTCAGGCCATATCAGGCACCACGGCCACCCCTCCATGTTTTGCGTAGAATGGTATTCACGCCATACTGAACTAACAAGTCCATGTAAATTAGATCAAGGATCTAGTAAAGTGTCTTCTCTGACATTATGAATGTTTTATTGATGACTCATTATAGACAGTCCGGCAATGAGGGGAGTTCGATCCACCCAGATTGAGGATGCAAAGTGTAATAATAATAATGCCCGCTAAATAATTGATATCAAAACCTAATCCATTTCTGCACAGGATACATATTTTAGTGTCTCATTTGCATATTTTGAACAAACACACCACAAAACCATTAGACAGCCATAGTAATGAGTTGTTTGAGTGATTGGATTTTAAGAGTTAAGACAAGGAATCACGACTGAATCACTTTTCTTATGTGTACAGTGGTCACCGTGTGTTGGATCTATACCTTCTTTATCCTCCCACCAAAATGTTGGATCCCATTGAGTCTCCCGGCAGAATGGCGAGCACATACTGTGTCGAGGCGTCATGTTCCACCGGAGGCTAGAGGAGTGTTTGCAAGTCATTAGTGATTTGTAAATGATATTTGCTCCCTTGTGACATCATTTGAAATGGTCTAATAATAACACCCACTGATATTAAAATAAGAGGCCCTCGTTGTGATTATGCATTTCACAAATTTGGTCTTGAAAAATTGCACAGAGACAGAGAGACATGCTCCCAAATGTAATGGATATTAAAGATTCCCCAAGGTTTCTCATAAAGAGTCTTGGTCACCTATGGAATTATATTGCAAGATTTAACCAGACATGCAAGACAACTTTTAATTTATTGTTCTTGAAAATACCACAGAGGACCTCTCTCTTCCAATCCAGACTGGGATTCTAGAAGAATTCACAGTCAAATGTATCTCCTGCATCCTAACGATGCAGCTCAGTTGTTCTGTGCATAATCTTTTTGTAAATGCTAAAAGCTGTTCATTTGAACTGTCACCTCCTTCCTTAATGACTCCTGACAAATTCCCTGACTTCCTGTGGTGCGTTTTCTGCATACATCGGCATAAAGGGGAGAAGAGTTGGCAAGCGGCTCACTGTGCCTGGTGTATGGAGACCCACACCACTGCTCTAACACCATTTGCCATGTATTTTATGAAATGAACCACCAGCTCAGAGATCAATAGGCTCCCATGGTGAATACGAACAACTACAGTGAGCTCTTATCTGTGCCATGCTGCCAATCTGTGGCAAGCGAAGCCTACACCTTCCCTGGATACGCCATTGGTCTTTGAAATTAAAGTCGGCGTCTGTAATCCACGGAAATGGCCCCTCTACTCTCGCTTAGAACCGGTTTAGTTTCACCTCAGCTGATGATAAAGCATGACAGCAATACACAGCACTATCTTCTTGCGGGGGTTGATAGGTTCTGCCAGCTTATCAGAGAACAGGCAGCTAACCTTGTTGTGGCTGGCCCGTGGACAGAACTGAGGAGTCAATTTACAAAAGATGCTGTACGGGTGGCTTGCAAATAAAATCTTAGTTTCTCTGGAAAATACAAAAGAAAATTGAAAGAGTGAAAGAAAAACTTTGTGAAGATTTTGTAACCTTTTCCCCAAAATGTAAGGAAATGTATAATATAGGAGGCTAAGCGCAAGTGATAGAGTGTATTCATGTAAATCCGCCCAAGCACAGCTGCAGGAAATTGACAGGGATATACTGGAGCGCTTTGCCTGTAAAGGGTGGGATTTACATGCCTAACTAGGGCTTAAACACCCTCCCCCGAGTTTACCTGTTACACCTACGCCCTCTGATCACACGTCTGTATGGGCTAGGTTGCACTGCTGATTTCTAATGCCTTTTCATGCTCCTCCATATCTGTCAGTCTTGCAAATGAACTTACTAACTGTGTTGGTTGAGGCTACTCAATATCAGGGATGTAAACTAGTGAGGGGGAAAAAAACTCTTATACTGTGGAGTATAGCACCATGTTCTAAACACACTTTAAAATATGAAATTATAAGTAATCATCTCTGTATAATGATAACTATGTATTCCTGTAGGATTCTTCCTAAAGACGTTCGCAGAGCATTTTTAATCCAAATTAGCTTAATTCAACTGTTTCTCCTTCAGAGAAAACTGCAACCCCGCTCCTTTTGGACAGGAAGTGGCTTTGGGAAGTAGGGCCTGCGGTTATAGCTCCTGGGCTCTCCCTAGTGCTTGCTGAACCTCAACTCCGAAATACACTGTGCATGGAGTTTTATGTTGAAAGACAAAAATGAACAGACAAGCTCTGTTAGGCCTTTTCCTTGAATTTGTTGTCTGGAAACAAAGCACCAAATATATACACTGCTCAAAAAAGTAAAGGGAACACTAAAATAACACATCCTAGATCTTAATGAATGAAATATTCTTATTAAATACTTTTTTTCTTTACATAGTTGAATGTGCTGACAATAAAATCACACAAAAATTATCAATGGAAATCATATTTATCAACCCATGGAGGTCTGGATTTGGAGTCACACTCAAAATTAAAGTGGAAAACCACACTACAGGCTGATCCAACATTGATGTAATGTCCTTAAAACAAGTCAAAATGAGGCTCAGTAGTGTGTGTGGCCTCCATGTGCCTGTATGACCTCCCTACAACGCCTGGGCATGCTCCTGATGAGGTGGCGGATGGTCTCCTGAGGGATCTCCTCCCAGACCTGGAATAAAGCATCCGCCAACTCCTGGACAGTCTGTGGTGCAACGTGGCATTGTTGGATGGAGCGAGACATGATGTCCCAGATGTACTCAATTGGATTCAGGTCTGGGGAACAGGCGGGCCAGTCCATAGCATCAATGCCTTCCTCTTGCAGGAACTGCTGACTCCAGTCACATGAGGTCTAGCATTGTCTTGCATTAGGAGGAACCCAGGGCCAACCGCACCAGCATATATGGTCTCACAAGGGGTCTGAGGATCTCTTCTCGGTACCTAATGGCAGCCAGGCTACCTCTGGCGAGCACATGGATGGCTGTGCGGCCCCCCAAAGAAATGCCACCCCACACCATGACTGACCCACCGCCAAACTGGTCATGCTGAAGGATGTTGCAGGCAGCAGAACGTTCTCCACGGCGTCTCCAGACTCTCACGTCTGTCACATGTGCTCAGTGTGAACCTGCTATCATCTGTGAAGAGCACAGGGCGCCAGTGGCGAATTTGCCAATCTTGGTGTTCTCTGGCAAATGAAAAACGTCCTGGACGGTGTTGGGCTGTAAGCACAACCCCCACCATGTGGACGTCGGGCCCTCATACCACCCTCATGGAGTCTGTTTCTGACCGTTTGAGCAGACACATGCACATTTGTGGCCTGCTGGAGGTCATTTTGCGGGGCTCTGGCAGTGCTCCTTCTGCTCCTCGTTGCACAAAGGCGGAGGTAGCGGTCCTGCTGCTGGGTTGTTGCCCTCCTACGGCCTCCTCCACGTCTCCTGGTAGCGCCTCCATGCTCTGGACACTATGCTGACAGACACAGCAAACCTTCTTGCCACAGCTCGTATTAATGTGCAATCCTGGATGAGCTGCACTACCTGAGCCACTTGTGTGGGTTGTAGACTCCGCCTCATGCTACCACTAGAGTGAAAGCACCGCCAGCATTCAAAAGTGACCAAAACATCAGCCAGGAAGCATAGGAACTGAGAAGTGGTCTGTGGTCCCCACTTGCAGAACCACTCCTTTATTGGGGGTGTCTTGCTAATTGCCTATAATTTCCACCTGTTGTCTATTCCATTTGCACAACAGCATGTGAAATTTATTGTCAATCAGTGTTGCTTCCTAAGTGGACAGTTTGATTTCACAGAAGTGTGATTGACTTGGAGATACATTGTGTTGTTTAAGTGTTCCCTTTATTTTTTTGAGCAGTGTACATAATGCAGTCTTAACAAAAACAACAACATGTTGAATCATTTATTTTTTCTCTGATTGTCACGTTCTGACCTTTATTTCCTTTGTTTTGTCATTATTTAGTATGGTCAGGGCGTGAGTAGGGGTGGGCAGTCTATGTTTGTTTTTCTATGATTTGGGTATTTCTATGTTTCGGCCTAGTTTGGTTCTCAATCAGAGGCAGGTGTCATTAGTTGTCTCTGATTGAGAATCATACTTAGGTAGCCTGGGTTGCACTGTTTGTTTGTGGGTGATTGTCTATGTTGATGGCTTGTTTCAGCGCAGCCCGCATTAGCTTCACGGTTGCTATTTTGTTTACTGTTTTTGTATAGTGTTTCAGTGTTCAGTGTTTTCTTTATTAAAATTCATGATGAACACATATCACGCCGCATTTTGGTCCTCCGATCCTTCTCGCCTCTCCTCTTCAGATGAAGAGGAGGACGACCGTGACACTGATGTTAGATTCCTGAGATTGTACTGAACAAATAAGCATCAGGAATTATATTAATGCATTTTCTGTATCTCACAGGAACCAACTGCAAATGTGAAATGTTCCCTTTTTTTGTATTTTTCCCAAACAATGATTTGGGAAACTGGAGCCGTACAGGAAGTGTTTTTTAAAAACAAACACATTGTTTCCAAACTAATTCACACCCATATTGTTTACAGTTGTAAAGTTGGGCAGGGCAGGTTGCAGAGACCTGTCACTGTAGTCTGCCTGTAATCCAACCTGTCACTGTAGTCTGCCTGTAATCCAGCCTGTCACTGTAGTCTGCCTGTAATCCTGCCTGTCACTGTAGTCTGCCTGTAATCCTGGCTGTCACTGTAGTCTGCCTGTAATCCAGCCTGTCACTGTAGTCTGCCTGTAATCCTGCCTGTCACTGTAGTCTGCCTGTAATCCAGCCTGTCACTGTAGTCTGTCTGTAATCCTGCCTGTCACTGTAGTCTGCCTGTAATCCTGCCTGTCACTGCACTGTAGTCTGCCTGTAATCCAACCTGTCACTGTAGTCTTCCTGTAATCCAGCCTGTCACTGTAGTCTGCCTGTGATCCAGCCTGTCACTGTAGTCTGCCTGTAATCCTGCCTGTCGCTGTAGTCTGCCTGTAATCCAGCCTGTCACTGTAGTCTGCCTGTAATCCTGCCTGTCACTGTAGTCTGCCTGTAATCCGCCTGTCACTGTAGTCTGCCTGTAATCCTGCCTGTCACTGTAGTCTGCCTGTAATCCAGCCTGTCACTGTAGTCTGTCTGTAATCCTGCCTGTCACTGCACTGTAGTCTGCCTGTAATCCAGCCTGTCACTGTAGTCTTACTGTAATCCAGCCTGTCACTGTAGTCTGCCTGTAATCCAGCCTGTCACTGTAGTCTGCCTGTAATCCTGCCTGTCACTGTAGTCTGCCTGTAATCCTGCCTGTCACTGTAGTCTGCCTGTAATCCTGCCTGTCACTGTAGTCTGCCTGTAATCCTGCCTGTCACTGTAGTCTGCCTGTAATCCAGCCTGTCACTGTAGTCTGCCTGTAATCCTGCCTGTCACTGTAGTCTGCCTGAAATCCTGCATGTCACTGTAGTCTGCCTGTAATCCTGCCTGTCACTGTAGTCTGTCTGTAATCCTGCCTGTCACTGCACTGTAGTCTGCCTGTAATCCAGCCTGTCACTGTAGTCTTCCTGTAATCCAGCCTGTCACTGTAGTCTGCCTGTAATCCAGCCTGTCACTGTAGTCTGCCTGTAATCCTGCCTGTCACTGTAGTCTGCCTGTAATCCAGCATGTCACTGTAGTCTGCCTGTAATCCAGCCTGTCAATGTAGTCTGCCTGTAATTCTGCCTGTCACTGTAGTCTGCCTGTAATCCAGCCTGTCACTGTAGTCTGCCTGTAATCCCGCCTGTCACTGTAGTCTGCCTGTAATCCCGCCTGTCACTGTAGTCTGCCTGTAATCCAGCCTGTCACTGTAGTCTGTCTGTAATCCAGCCTGTCACTGTAGTCTGCCTGTAATCCAGCCTGTCACTGTAGTCTGCCTGTAATCCAGCCTGTCACTGTAGTCTGCCTGTAATCCAGCCTGTCACTGTAGTCTGCCTGTAATCCTGCCTGTCACTGTAGTCTGCCTGTAATCTAGCCTGTCACTGTAGTCTGCCTGTAATCCAGCCTGTCACTGTAGTCTGCCTGTAAACCAGCCTGTCAAGGCCAGTCCTCTCACAGAGAAAATTAAATAATAAAGAGGCAAAAGAGTGAATAGATACAAGAAAGAAAATTAAGATTAAGAAAATAAAGACAAAGTCATCAATGTCGTTTAGTTTCTGTTAAAATTTTCAAAATTAAGAAGATACTACTGTAAGTGGTACAATAAACATTCACATTTGTACCAATCACATGTACATACAAAAAGTCAAGAATCAACACAGGAAAGTAACATTACACTGAAACGGTTGGTTGTCCTTTTCTTAAAATAACATGCAACTTCAGAGAGCTATATCAAATTAATGTATTCTGCTTTGTTATAAATTATAGGACCCATACTGTATATACTGTACCTGTGTATGCAGACTTGCACCTCAGTCATGTGCCATCAACCATCCTCCTTTCTTTCTTATCAACTCCAACATCGATTTTTGTTTAAAATACTACTTCACATTTACAAGGCTATTTACATAATGTCATGAGAAAATCTTTTTCAGTGAGATTGTCATTCATATATCCACTCAGCTCACTCGCCCTGATACTCCGCATACTCGCATTTCCATTTTAATCAGTGATTATAGCTGGCTTTTCTACTCTGAACTACTGAATATGTGACTCTGCTATCTATATCACTCAGAATCTAACATGCATACAGAGACCATATGAAAGAGAGCCACATGAATAGTGTGTTTTGGAAATTAATGTTGTGTGTATATACTGTATGCCATATGTATTGTGTGCTGTATGTTATAATATTCCCTTTCATAATTGTTATTACTCTGCCCATACATTAAGTATCAAAGGCTTTTTTTTTTGTCGTTGTTTTTGTGTTAAAGTAAATGTCCAGTGAAAATCTGTCACGCCCTGGCCTTAGTTATCTTTGTTTTCTTTATTATTTTGGTTAGGTCAGGGTGTGACATGGGGGATTTATGTTTTTGCCCAGTCTAGGGGTCTTGTATGTTTATGTGGCTGTGGCCTTTCTAGGTAGTTTTGTATGTCTATGGTTGCCTAGACTGGTTCTCAATTAAAGGCAGCTGTCTGTCGTTGTCTCTGATTGGGAACCATATTTAGGCAGCCATGTTCTTTGGGTATTTTGTGGGTGATTGTCTTCTGTCTTTGTGTCATTGCACCAGATAGGACTGTTTCAGTTTTCATTTGTTGTTCTGTATTGTATAGTGTTCTCGTGTATGGTCTTTATTAAACATGTTGACCTCTAACCACCCTGCATTTTGGTTCTCTCCTTCAGCGGAAGAAAGTCGTTACAAAATCACACTTTTAAAAATTCATATTCTGTTAACTAAGTACCCAAATAATGTGGTTGACTCATCTCATACTCATATTTGTGCCCAAAGAATACATTTGAGAAAAAACACTTCAAAAACACCACCTCAAACTTGTATCTCAAACAGACCGTTTATTTTTTTTGGCTATTTCCTCAAAGAATGATGTCATCCTGACTCATTGGCTGAGCTGTTCAATCAGCTGTCTACTAGCATGAATATTTCTTATGCCCGTTATACGCCCACACCATTCTGTTGTTAGGGTACGCCCACTTCCAACACAGAAATGCTGCTTTTTAACATACTTAATTAAACATTTTTGGAAGGAAAACTATTTCACTCATATTGTAATTCACTATAGGTCATATTTCGTAGAAATCTGAAAACACTGGACAATTACTTTAACTGAATTTGTGTGTATTGTATGGTTTTATTCAGCATATTCAGTGAAAGATCTTTACCATGACTACTGCAGCGGAGGATACCATTTTCAACTCGAAACCAGGGAGGAAGTTCTGAAAATAGGGAGGAAGTTGTCACGACTTCCCCCGAAGTTGGCTCCCCTGCCTGTTCGGGCTGTGCTCGGTGGTCGTCGTCACTGGCCTACTAGCCGCCACCGATCCCTTTTCCGTTTTCTGTTTGTTTTGTCTTATTAGTTACACCTGTGTCTGTCTAACTGTGTTTTCCTGATGGGCTTCCTTATTTAAGGCTATAAACCCGCCCTTGTATTTTGCGGGATTATTCTTGTGTTACGTGTTGTGTTGTTGGGTGTGTTCGTGCTCCGGACCGGGTACCCTGTGTTTTGGGTTGGTCCACAGTTTTCGCACCCTGTGTTTTGGGCATTGCTTTTTGGTGCCATATTAAAGTGCACTTCTCCCTTTGGAACTCTCGGCTCTCTGCGCCTTATTCTTACCTCACACACCTAGTCCCTCGTGACAGAAGTTCTGATTTCCATACACTTACAGAGATGTAAAAAATCAACAAATAATCAACAACATGGAAGATGACATTGGCAGGCTAGTGGAACATGTTTATATTATTTGTGTATTGTTATTGTTAGCACATTTGATTGTAAATGTGAAATAAATGCACGTTCAATGTCTTAATTACATAGTTTAAACAAGTGGCACTGCAACTTGTGGTAGTGTCATAAGTAAGGCAAAACAGAGAACACACCTGCAACCATCTGTGGCTCAGAAATGTCGATGAGAAATGCCTGAATCGTTGTGGAAGGGCTCAAAGTGAAACCAGGTTATTTCCTGCCTGCCTACCTGCCTGTCTGTCTGCCTACCTACCTGTCTGTCTGTCTGTCTGCCTGCCTGTCTGTCTGTCTGTCTGTCTGTCTGTCTGTCTGTCTGTCTGTCTGTCTGTCTGTCTGTCTGTCTGTCTGTCTCACCTCTAACCTCCACCTCTCACCTTTGGATTCCACTATAGTAAACTCTGAGGCTTTTGGAAAAGTCCATTTCCATGTTCTCCAGTGTTGGCTGGTCTGCTAGGAGGCCTACAGCCATGGTAACCCAATCTTCAACTCAAAACTAGTTTGGTTGTTGAGTCCTAGTGAACTGTTGCTCCTCACATTCATTACTTTGTAAATGCTCCTTTATTGGAATGATGTTGTGTCTCTTGGAACATCTCGGGGATAACGGGTTTATGGAGGTCCTGGGGGGCTTTGTTTACATGTTTGTTTGTTTGTTTTGGACTGTTCTCCAGCGTCTTGTCTGGTCTACCATGTAATAGAAAAGAAGAAGATAAAGTGAATCATAATAATCACGTTACCACAAATTGCTCTCTCTGGCCTTCTGTTTTCCAACTCTGGTTACACACGTGCTGCCTCAAAAGAATATTCAATAGACATTTATAGAAAATAAATTAAGAGTTGAATGTAAACCATATGGCATTCAGAGGTTTATTTGTAAAGCTCTTGCATCAAAGCTTTTTCCAGATCACACCATATTAGCTATATTTTTCAGGAAGATAACCACAGACTTCCCTGATGTGAAACACATGAGTGTGGCTTTGAGACAGGGAGCCTCATACATGGATGAGGCACTGCATTGAGGAGCATCAGTAAAAACAATTACACTTGCATGTCTGTATGTCATATGGTACCACAGTCCCACTTCAACAGGAGAGGCTTTGCCCTGGGTCAGATGAAGCTGCCTCACTCTAATGCAGGGAAATGGGATATCTTATAAACCACTAGCTGAGCGGCACAGCGCGGCCCATAGTGGATCCCCTATTCACACTTCTCCACACCGGTGAGAGAAAGACCTGCTGGGAAGGATGCCGATAGGAAATGGCTGTGCCCAGGGTATACACTTCCACCCGTGTGTGCATGCATGACCCCATGACCATCCATTTGAGTGTGACAGGAGAAATGCACTGCATGTGACAAGGGGTACACCAACACGCTAGGTGGTTTGTGTTCCCTCTGTTGATCTTGGTCCCATTCTCTACAGAGTTCAATGTTAAAACTTAAATCTAACCACCAACAACATAGAATTTTATGAGGAAGGTATTCTTTGGTCATCCGTTTTCTGTGTGAGACAAAGCATTGTGCCTTAGTTCAATAGGCCCTTAAGTCAACACCCTCCACTCGTGACCAGTAGCAGATCCTTAGCCTCTCTATTCACTTATCATATTTATGTGAGTTATTCAGTATCACGTTTTTCCACATTACATCCTTGATGGTGAGTCGTATGCCACACACACACACACACACACACACACACACACACACACACACACACACACACACACACACACACACACACACACACACACACACACACACACACACACACACACACACACACACACACACACACACACACACACACACACACACACTTGTACAGCTCACCTTGTGGGGACACAGAATTCAGTCCCATTCAAATCCTATTTTCCCTAAACCTAACTCTAACCCATACTCTTATCCATACACATACACACACACCTCTGTGTGTATGATAGGCTCAGTATAATCAGAGCCTGCTGCGCGCCATCGGGCAGTTTACCTCAGGACCTAAAGAAAAACACTTGCAGGAAAAGAAAAGTAAAGGAATCCAGCTGGGGGAAATGCATCGAAGCTCATGTCTTAAGGATATAATTAACTATTGTTTGGTTTGAAATGTGAAAGAATGAAATCATTTGACGGATAGCATTGTTTATTTATTTAGGTTTGTTGTTTTCATTTCCTCTCAAAATAAGCAAATTTCACTAAGACTTGTGTCTGATTGGGTGTAATGGAGATGTCTGCAGCATATGTAATTAAGGCAGGGTGAAGGTGTTGAATGCAGAGTATTGCCAAGGAATTTCACAAAAAGACCCCCAAAACCATGGCATTGTGGTATAGTAGCATTGTGGTATAGTAGCATTGTGGTATAGTAGCATTGTGGTATAGTTGCATTGTGGTATAGTTGTGTTGTGGTGTAGTTGCATTTTCCAATCTGTCTTTTGTTCAGTGAACTAGCTGAAAGTGAAACAATGGTGCTACTGTCGCAAGTGGCAAACTAAAACTGTGTACTCGAGGAGAAGTCAAATATTTAGTCTCTCTCTACTCAACTGAACAGAATAAATGACTATTCTCCCTTCGCTGCCACAAGCACATCTGGACAGAGCTTACTGCCTCACCAATCTCCTCTTGTACAGTGATATCGTGATATAAAAATTTACTGATGGAGTTATGCACTTTGAACGGATACGGTATAAAAGGCAAAGTATAGTTATAAATGAACCATCAACTCTATAGACTCTAGAGCACCATCATGGTGTTTTCACGTGGGAATGCTATTTACTCAAGTCGCACAGTTTAAAAGTTACAGAAAGCTGTCTGGATATTGTGTCTCAGTATCACGTTTTTCCACTGTACATCCTTGATGGTGAGTCGCATGCCACACACACACACACACACACACACACACACACACACACACACACACACACACACACACACACACACACACACACACACACACACACAAACTAAACACTAAACACTAGACACATTGTAGTATGTGCATGGGGACTTAGTGATCCACTCAAATGGAACAGTCTCAGCTTCAAGCAATCAGAGCCTTGTTTACTCTGGCTACTCTATTTATTGCCCCCTATCCTGTCAAGTACAGTACAACTAGCAACAGAACAAGTCATTTGTATGTGTTGGCATCTGTCTTTAATCATCTTTGACAGAATGTATGATTTTCAGCATATTTTCAGAATATGTATAGTGTCCCTATTGAATAGCCATTCGCACTTATCAAATGCTATACTGACCTTTTTCTTGGCATACTGTGTTTAAACCTTCATTTGCAACATTTTCTTAGGCCCCAAGCAGATGAGGTCAGTGTGTTTTTTCTTCAGAGAATGTAGACTATGTGCAAAACCAATGAAGAACCGTTTGAGCACATCTGAATTGCTGAGGATATCCATAACTCTTTAAGACTCTTAATTTGAAACAGGTATGCACACCCCATCTGAAGGAAATAACTATTCATAAATTGTCTAGCTCAGTAGTTCTTTGTGACTGGATTCATAAGGAGTGTAAATTTGTTGCTGGTTTACAACTACAAAGGCAGAAGGCAGTAGCAACTGGTCGCATACAAAGGCCTGCCAAGAAAACTTATATTTTTGGGTATTGACCAAATTGACAGATATTTGTTGTTAAAAACACAACGTTTGCACTGATGACATTTGCGGAAAGTGATGACGAGAAGTAAAATTTAACATCCAATAACATACCAAGCCTTTAAAAATTTGGATTTAGGTTGGATTTCGACCCAGCAAGCAGGGAACGTCCTGTGGACATTCGGTGAGGTTCCCATAAGGATTTGGGCGGAACGTTATCCCTCTGACGTTCTGAGAATGTTCTGAGAATGTTCTAAGAACGTTGCGTGATGGTCCTAAAGGAACAGTGTCTGGGGGACCTTTGTGTAGTTCCCTTAAAGTTGCACTATTCAGAAATCACTCTGCCATTTCCTGGTTGCTAAAATTAGAATAGTTTGCCTCATTTCAGTTTATGTGACAAAACAAGCAACGTGTAATGTAGAGAATCATTGCACCATCTAAACCGCTGTGAAATATATTTTCAATAACCCAAAATATTGTACTTTCAGATGTTTGAAGTTGGTGTACAAACCCGAAAGTAAAAGACACAAAAACAAAACTTAAGCACAGGAAGCACAAAAATAGTGCACATAGAACAGATCTACCACTTCTTAGACTTAGTTCCCAGGATGCCACTGAGGACCATGTCAGGAGGACCATGTCATGTTAGGACTTTCTCAGCACGTTCATTTTATTAGTCCTTAGGACGTCACATGATGGTCCCAAGGGAACGTTCTCTGGGGGACCTTAGTCTAGTTCCCTGTAAGTTCCCCAGGATGTCCCTGAGGACCATGTCAAGACTTTAATTTGACTAGTTCTTAGGAAGTTGTGTGATGGTCCCAAGGGGACGTTCTCTGGGGACCTTTTTCTAGTCCCCGGTTTGTCCTGGGGACATCTCCAAACACATTTTTAGGATGTTATTGGGACGTTGTGTCATGGTCCCCTGGAGGTATTGTCTAGTTCCCGGTTTGTCCTGGGGACATCTCCAAACACATTTTTAGGATGTTATTGGGACATTGTGTCATGGTCCCCTGGAGGTATTGTCTAGTTCCCGGTTTGTCTTGGGGACATCTCCAAACACATTTTTATGATGTTATTGGGACATTGTGTCATGGTCCCCTGGAGGTATTGTCTAGTTTCCGGTTTGTCCCGGGGATGTCCCAAAGACGTTTTTGGGACGTTGTGTCATGGTCTTCTGAAGTTCCCCTGATTGTCCCAGGTGTCTCAAACCATTATAAGTAAATTAATGAAATGATATCAGGATTTTAAGGTAAGTGGTGCGCTGTTCAGCTAAAATCTTTAATAAATGAAAATACAATTACATGATCACTTAGTACTGACTTCTCAATATGATCACACCTGGGGTTTAAACTCACAACCACTGGGTTTGGGATATGCAGATCTTTCTGCATCAACACAAAGTCTGTAGAGTTTCAGGTGCCCTTAGCATTGCCAAAAAGACAAAGAGTTGTGAATGGATCAGTGGTTCACCAATCAGGGCCAAGATGAGCTTGACAACAGGAACAAGGGGTGATGTGTGTGTGATGAAACTAGGCTTTGCGTGCCCTAGATAGAAAGTTTATTTGAGGCCATAAGGTGACGTCCCCGAGACAAACGGGGAACTAGACAAAAACCTCCAGGGGACATTGACACAGCGTCCTGACGACTTCAGGTGACCATTTTGTGATGTCCTAACGACTCATTGTTGTTTGCAGGGTATGACTTAACGTTTACTATAAAAGTGCTGTATTAAGTCATGCAGAGCACACCATGTCAGACTTGCCTTCTTCTAAAATAAGTAAACATTTGTCAAGTGACTTTGTTTTTGTCTTCACCCTCTAACTAACACTTAAACGAGAGGGGCCTCGTAACTGTGTTCATGTGAGAAACACACATGCCATTCAAACTGTGTCTGTATCCAATTTTGATATGATACACAATGGGAATCAATTCCTCATTCAGAGTAGAATGCAATATGAAGTTAAATTATTTAAAATGTTTGTATATCAAATAGAATATGTAATTGATTTAAAAAGTCCTATACAGTGCATTATCAATGGATGAACAGCTATGTGTCAATGATAGAAAAGGATATCTGCACAAGAGAACCAACTATCCTATCTGTCAAAATTATTGCATTTTATGATTAAAAGGAAAAATTATTAAATGCTCCTCCAAACATACCACTGAAAATGTCGATTTTACATTGGTGAATCTTGGATAGTGTGGGTACAAAACAATATAAAATCCTTTGTGATATTATTGCATTCTTCAGATCAAAAGATTTTTTAATAAGGCCATTATAAATACATCAGAAATCCACTTTGATATTCAGCAAACAAGTCAATACAGGATGCGTTCCGTTCATTGGTCTTTTATAGAGGCACCGTAGCCCTTCATCTGAGGTAGCTAGCCCTATAATGAAGGAATACTGCACAGGATTTGGGGTCCCTGTTGTGTTCAACATGTCAGTCATATCGAAAGTACTTTATAATGGAAATAAAGGTAATCTTTGCATCCCTTTGAGGTAGAACAGAACATTCTGTAGGCTATGTAGATATGTAAAGACCTGGTGGATTTGGCAGTCCATTAAAGAAAGGGAATCCACGGTTACCACCAAGCAGGTCAAAGAGAGGGGTTAAAGTGCCCCTCAACACCCTACCCACTGGGCACAAACTGGTTAATCAATGTTGTTTCAATGTAATTTGTCAAAGTATTGTTACGTGGAATCTATGTGGAAAATACATTGGATTTGAAAAAAGTCTACATAAATTGTTGTTTTGAGGGAACATTTCTGTGTAATTTAGAATCATTTCAACCACAGGATTATGTCATCATGGTAAACAATTTTCAATAGACAAACCTTATAAATACTGTATGTTGAATTTGTACCTTTGAAACAATGCCAGATCTTCAACATAATATCCACTATAAGAAAAAACAATAGGCTGGGCAACACCTCCTACTGTAGAGTTGATCTATCCACAGCTATCCCTTCAGTCTCCCATCCAGTAGGCTGGGCAACACCTCCTACTGTAGAGTTGATCTATCTACAGCTATCCCTTCAGTCTCCCATCCAGTAGGCTGGGCAACCTCCTACTGTAGAGTTGATCTATCTACAGCTATCCCTTCAGTCTCCCATCCAGTAGGCTGGGCAACACCTCCTAATGTAGAGTTGATCTATCCACAGCTATCCCTTCAGTCTCCCATCCAGTAGGCTGGGCAACACCTCCTACTGTAGAGTTGATCTATCTACAGCTATCCCTTCAGTCTCCCATCCAGTAGGCTGGGCAACACCTCCTACTGTAGAGTTGATCTATCTACAGCTATCCCTTCAGTCTCCCATCCAGTAGGCTGGGCAACACCTCCTACTGTAGAGTTGATCTATCTACAGCTATCCCTTCAGTCTCCCATCCAGTAGGCTGGGCAACACCTCCTACTGTAGAGTTGATCTATCCACAGCTATCCCTTCAGTCTCCCATCCAGTAGGCTGGGCAACACCTCCTACTGTAGAGTTGATCTATCCACAGCTATCCCTTCAGTCTCCCCATCCAGTAGGCTGGGCAACACCTCCTACTGTAGAGTTGATCTATCTACAGCTATCCCTTCAGTCTCCCATCCAGTAGGCTGGGCAACCTCCTACTGTAGAGTTGATCTATCTACAGCTATCCCTTCAGTCTCCCATCCAGTAGGCTGGGCAACACCTCCTACTGTAGAGTTGATCTATCCACAGCTATCCCTTCAGTCTCCCATCCAGTAGGCTGGGTAACACCTCCTACTGTAGAGTTGATCTATCTACAGCTATCCCTTCAGTCTCCCATCCAGTAGGCTGGGCAACACCTCCTACTGTAGAATTGATCTATCTACAGCTATCCCTTCAGTCTCCCATCCAGTAGGCTGGGCAACACCTCCTACTGTAGAGTTGATCTATCTACAGCTATCCCTTCAGTCTCCCATCCAGTAGGCTGGGCAACACCTCCTACTGTAGAGTTGATCTATCCACAGCTATCCCTTCAGTCTCCCATCCAGTGTTTCATCCAAGCCCTGCTTAGCTTTGATATTTGTCACTGACTATTACCAATGTGTTATTGTGAGAATAATTGTTGAAAAATCCCCAGTTAATACATTCACTGTTGCCGTCGAAGTCATTCCAAAGGGTAGGTTCAACAGAGCAAAAGAAATAATATAATAATAATATAGAATCAATGATGCTATTTAGGTCTATACAGCGTTTAGGAAGTCAGCACCAGCTAGGCCTATTGTTGAAATCCAGCCCAGGATTCAACTAAAAATAAACAATTGACATAAGCCTAGGGTTTCAAGCTTTGGTTGTCTTCAAATGGATTCTACAAGTTAATAATAAATACGCTGCATTCACGTCTCCATCTCAACCAAAATTGAGACCCGTTTCAGGAAACTAGGCATATGTCGCGCGCCACTATTTCACAGGAGAGCCATTTGAACATAAACTTTTTTTTAATGCAAAATGTGTTTTTTTGGCAGAAATGCCTTCTGGAAAATGTGAACTTTCATGTGCCTTAATAACAAACTTGTATGCCATCTGTAAATTTGAATACAATTGTTAACTTACGAGCCTCGTTGGTTTAGCCACAGATAAATACAACAGCCTTCCCACTGGCCATGATTGTCTGAGATAGTAAGTGGGCAGGACATGCTGCGAGATGAGTTCTGATTGGTATGCATGTAGCACGCTTCTGTCTATTTGAGCTGATCCGTATGTGTAGGTAATCCTAACGCGGCTTTAAAACAACAAATATTGCGTAGTAGTACTGCAAAAGTGTTGCTCTCCACTTTCTGGAGGACCGAGTTTTGAAATCAGTGGAATTAGAGTATAATAGCTAAGGAGATGGAGAAAACACCTGTCTCCGGATTACATCTTCAAACTAAGTAAGGGCAACCATGGCATCCATGACAGAGAGAAGCGTCTATTCCATGTATACGGGTAAAATAGTCTAGCTAGCTACATTTTCAGATATTACACGTTTCAAATTTTCACAGAAAGTAATTTTCATTTCAAGTGTACTGTTAGCTAGCTAGCTAATGTTACCTGTATGATCTGTGTGGTAATATTATTCGTATCTCAGAGCCATTTGCTTTGAAGTTATAGCCTAATGTTAGCTAGCAAACATTGAACCTGGTTGGTTAGCTACCAGTAGATTCCTGCAGGGTAGTAACGTCATGAGTTGGGATTATGGTTAATTGTTTACCTAGCTAGCTAGCTACATGTCTTAATGTAACCAGTGTGAAATGGCTAGATATTTAGCGGGGTGCACGCTAATAGCATTTCAATAGGTGACGTCGCTTGCTCTGAGACCTTTAATGTTACCTGTATGATCTGTGTAGTAATATTATTCGTATCTCAGAGCCATTGGCTTTGAAGTTATAGCCTAATGTTAGCTAGCAAACATTGAACCTGGTTGGTTAGCTACCAGTAGATTCCTGCAGGATAGTAACGTCATGAGTTGGGATTGTGGTTCATTGTTTACCTAGCTAGCTAGCTACATGTCTTAATGTAACCAGTGTGAAATGGCTAGATATTTAGCGGGGTGCACGCTAATAGCATTTCAATAGGTGAAGTCACTTGCTCTGAGACCTTTAAGCACACTCGTCTGAGTGTGCCAGAGCACAGAATTACTGAAAGAATTTACGAACATTCAACACCTGTTGAATATGGCCGGTGTCAGTAAATGTTGGCAAAAAAGCATAAATTGTTGCCAGCAGCACAGTTGCAGTCACCAACGCTCTGGATAACATAACAATACTGTGACTAGCTCTGCTAGGTCATGTAAAATGGTCAGTGAGCAGTGAGCTCTCATTTGGGTCTGGAAGTAGCTAGCAAGCTAGCCAATGTTAGCCAGTTAGCTTGGGTGCTTGACTGCTGTTGATAGGACAGAATACTTGAATCAACCCTTAAAGAGGGGTGGGACTAAAATTAAGAGGGTGTGAACAATGCTGAATGGGTGTAGACAAAGAAGGGCTCTCCAGTAGGTACCAAAACATTTAAAGGCCATTTGATCAAAAGTGAGGATACAAGTTTATCATCTTCCAGAGCATAATTACTTTCCCATTGTTCCTCAACTGTAGTGTATGATATACAATTTTTTAGCTCTGAGTCTCTACTTTAATCCAATGTAAAAAAAAAAAACGCCATTTCAAATTTTGCTACATAAGACCGAATCGAGACGGTTGGTCACAAATAAAAGTTCAAGAATAGGATTAAATCAAATCAAATCTAAAGTGCATTTAAAGTTTGTCCTATTTAGTCCTATTCTTTAATTAACTTTGATTTTTGTTTTAAATGGAGATGTGAATCCAGAATATCAATTATTAATTTGTAGACAAACTGGAATTAAAGCCAGACTCAGTGGCACAGATCGAGCTATCCAATCAAAAAATACATCTCCTTCAAAGTTGATATGTGGCTACATTGACAACCAAACACAATTCAATATCACTTTTGCATTACGATAAATAGCCTATTAACTCGTTGACGTTAGCAAATTATATGTTGGATTCACGTCCCATCTCAACCAAAAAATAAAAGTTAAAGAATAGGATTAAACTAATGGCTCAGATGGAACTATAGAAGCAATAGATACATCTCCTTTAAATGTCGATATGTCAATCAAACACAATTCAATATTACTTTTGTAAGACAGTAAATAGACTAATGTTACGTCTTACAAACGTATGTAACAGTATTTATTCAACCTTAAAATGAGTAACACGTCCCATGGCCACATTTGGAGGTTACTGTAACAATACATGTCTTTTGTAATCTGTGGAAATCTTCACAATGGCTATAATAGTCTGCACAGAATCTTAAACGGCATTGATCACTTGCACCATTTACAGTACTTTAATGTAATCTCAACTAACTGCAATCCAGGTTATTTGGTTGTGTTACTAAATCAAGCACAGTGATAGATAACACATTAAGTTGTGTAAATAAACAAAATATCTGCATTGTATTTGAATTTTAGTGTGCTTTAAATGATTGAAATTATAGTGATAACACATTGGGAATTCAAAAAACATTTGGCTGTCTTTTTGTGTGATTGAAAATAGGTTGGAATGTGATTGATCAACGCGTCTACCAAATATTACCCAATTCTCCATGTTGAAAGACATGGTGTGCCCAGTGGGTATTGATGGACCTTTATGCGTGGAGCTCTACAGCAATAACCACCATGCATCTCTCTCAAACAGATCTCATCTCTTTTACCATTGTGAAATTGTGCAGTAAACCCTGTGTGTTTGTTATCATTTATTCAACAGGATGGGGTGACAGGTAGCCTAGTGGTTAGAGAATCCCCGAGCTGACAAGCTAAAAATCTGTCATTCTGCCCCTGAACAAGGCAGTTAACCCACTGTTCCTAGGCCGTCATTGTAAATAAGAATTTGTTCTTAACTGACTTGCCTAGTTAAATAAAAAATAAATCTATGTTTACATTTGTTTTATTTGAGTCATTTAGCAGACGCTCGCTAAAAGGGCAACTTACAGTTGAGTGCATATATTTTCATACTGGTTCCACATGGGAATTGAACTAACAAACCTGGTGTTGCACATTCCATGCTTTACCAACGGAGCCACACAGGACTATGTATGCTGCAATAAATCTATATTCCTAGTATATACTTTCCAGGGTTGTGGACATGGTTGTGCATTAGGCCACAGTACCCCTCTTCTCCAGTGCCATTCTATTTTATGCCAATACAATATTAATAGGCAGGCAATCCCCTCAGTGGAGCAGGGCCCCCTTAAAAGCCTCTCCCTGGCCAGGAGGCCTGCTGGGAGAGGAGACTGACTCCATCTGACCCAATGGGCTGCAGCACACCGCAGTGGGCTGGGAGAGCACAGACACACTGGTCTGACTGGGACAATTACTCCCACACAATCAAAAGACAGGGATAGAAAAGAGGGTATTCGCCACGTAACCAATTCCTATACTTATATTACACTGTGTTTCTTTTTTTTAAATAGTCCATGGCAGTAATGCACTTTCACTTACATTGTGCAGCTTTTGGCATCATTATACTAATATACCTAGAGCAGCTTTTACACAAGGATATAGGGTGTCAGATCACCATTTGAGATAAGATGCTTCACCAGATCCAATACTTACTCTCCCCTCAGACATAGAACAGTCTGGCCTGCCACTACTCTCATCTCCATGTATGCAATGCACACCTCCATTGCATATTGCAATATGAAACAAACCTTGTTTGGAGTACATTAACCTGGCTCACAACAATGGAGATGCACACCCTGAGGGAGATAGGAGTTTATTGACTTCTTGCAACATTTTCTCTTGTCTTTTAGTTAACTGGACAAGTTTCAGTACACAGGGATGCCAGTGTGTTTGGAAAGTTAAATGCTGGAGGGGTTATTTAGTGGTGGTTATTTTCTTACCAGTGATCTACCAAGAGACTGGGAAGGTACTTAAAAAAAACAAATTAGCAATTACAATATGAACACTGACAATATCTAATATGGATATTAGGTCAGTCAAGCATCTGCTTCATGGTCACCAATAAAGTGTTACATGTCAAACATTAAGATAAATATATTTATTGCAGACCCCTGTTTTATACAGGTAGGCAGCTGATCTGTTTGGTTATGAATAACTGATCCTATCTTAACCACATTCACATTCAAAAGGTCTGTAACCTTTCCAGTTAAAGGTTAAGAATTGTGTAATGAGGGTTTGGCAAGTAATGGCTGACCATGGTGCTTTACATTAAGTCAACGTTTACATGAATTAATACAAGGCAAAAAAAAATGAGGAGACAAGCTTCTGAGCAACCTACATAAACAGAGTTGTTTATCAAAATAAGCAGCAAATCCATATTGATTTCCCTGCCAAATATAATCTGCCTCAACATCATAAACTGTGTGGCTGACATCTGCACAAAGCCCTGTTTTAGCCAAACACTGCCAAGTAAGGCTGTTTATTCACCGATTGCCTGATAGTATCCATGACAACGCACACCACAATTAGACAACTGTAATTCCGCCTTCAAACATGCTCACAGTCAATTATTTCAGTTGAGGCGAGAGAGAGACAAAACGCTGTGAGGCGGGATCCAGACTACAACCAAAACTAGATTCCATGCCTACTGTTTCTCCCTGTCAACTGACTCTACAACACACAGCCGTGGGTGTACTCTTTAATTAGACCAAAACTAAACTCAATAAAAGTCAGGGATTGAAACAACAAAAACAAGAAAGGATGGGGAAAAGCTTTACTATAGGTAAATATGAAACTGTGAGGAAAAAACATTTTATTCAAGCAAGGCTGTGTTGACGATAAAACATGTAGCTAATGGGTAAATAATTCATTGGTGTCAATAAATCTTTATATATTGTCAAATTTACAGTAGATGGTAGCAGGCTGGACTCTTCCAGTTGGATTACCAACTGTTAAAACACACACAAAGACAATGAATGTTTTATTTCCCATCACTTTTGACATTTTATCAGACACACTTATCCAGAGCAACTTACAGTAGTGAGTACATACATTTTCATTAATACTGATCCCCTGTGGGAATCAAACTCATAACCATGGCATTGCAAATGTCATGCTTTAACAACTGAGCCAAACTGAGCTTTGTCTCCCAATGTTGACTCAGACAGCAAACCTATTCCCGAGAAGCCCACCACCAGCACAATTTGGTCCCACTCATACCATGTTAACAGAAAAAACGAATTTGCCATGTATTGTTAAAATATTTATTAATAGCCATTTATGTCACTCAGACAGGGCCTCCCCCCCAAAAAACATCCAGGCCTTGTACAAATCTATCACTCAAGTTGTCAGAAATATTTGTTCTCATGCAATATAAATAGGCCCTGAGTCTGTGGGTAGAGAGATGGGATCTGTTTCTGAGGAAGAATGGGTGGCTGTTTAGAGGCTCCCAGTAAAACAGGTCATGCTGTTCACATCATGAAGCCTCAATCACAAACAAATGTTTTATTTAAAGAGCCAAAGCGTTGTTTACTCTCTCCCTCTCTCTCGTTCTGCCTCTCCCTCCCTCTCTTCTCCGTGTTCAGCACATTTCAAGGCTGGAAGCATACTAAAAGGAAACAAACACACTTCTGACAGGAAAACGCTACCCTGCCATGTAGAGGAACAAATAGGTGGTCGCACACTAAGTGAACAAATTACGCCAACATGGTTCAGTAAATGAAGCATTCAGGAAGTACAAATGTGTTAACCGTTGCAAGATCTGGCAACTACCTTGAATAAACCATTTTCCTTTTCTTGTTTGTTGAGTGAATATGAGGGTAAATGGGGATTAAGTGTATAGAAGAGTAAAGCTCAAGTGTATATCACTCTAGAACTATAGCATTGTCAGGCTCCTGTGTTCTCTATTCATAGCATTATGAATGCTACTGAAGAATCTAAACTGGTTCAAAGACCTGTCTGTCCTGTCCTCATATTGATCTCATTAGTGATTGAACGCCAATTCTATTGACAATGTAACAGAGAAGACGTATATTACTCTTAATCTATTGCCATGCCCCATATAATTCACCAAGCTTGTGGCTGTCTCATTATCTAATTGTTAACTAAAAAGCTGCCTTTATTCTTTATCATTTCATCTTCTTCGACCTTCTTCAAACTTGACATTTACGGCTGGTGATCCTTTTCAAATTATATACTGCTTGGTATCACATTACCGATAAGTGTTTCTTTGGAGTAGCTGTTGTTGTTATAGATCTATTTTTACATAACAGCCCTGTTGGTGTTCTGCCTATGAGCAGATGATTGTGTATGAACCTCCTCATCCGTGGGGAGATAGTAGTGATAATGTGCTGGACAGTGATCAGCAGTGGTTCCCCTCAGGACTGGAGACATCCTCATGTACATGAGCTCCCTCCTCCTCCCTCTCCCTCTCCATCTCTCTCTCTCTCTCTCTCTCAATTTCAATTCAAAGAGGCTTTATTGGCATGGGAAACATATGTCTACATTTTCAAAGCAAGTGAAATAAACAATTAGCAAAAGTGAGAAAAAACAAATTTAACATTAACAAAAAAAATTAAACATTGCACTCAAAAAGTGTTCAGGTGTTATATTATAAGCTTATAAGCTATGTACAGTGTTTAAGCAATGTACAAATAGTTGTAGTCCGAATACTGGGGGTTGATAAATCAACAGATAAATCAACAGATAAATATTGGTGGTATTTACAATGTTGTTTGTGCTCCACTGGTTGCCCTTTTCTCATGGCAACTGGCCACAAATTTTGCTGCTGTGATTGCACATTGCAGTATTTCACCTAACAAATATGTTTGATTTCTTTTCAAATTATTTGTGGGTCTGTGTGATCTGTGGGAAATATGTGTCTCTAATGTGGTCATACATTTGGTATGAAGTTAAGATGTGTAATTCAGTTTCCACCCAATTTTGTGGACAGTGGGCATATCTTGTCTTCTCTTGAGAGCCAGGTCTGCCTATTCAAGAATTAGGGGCGGCAGGTAGCCTAGTGGTTAGGGCTTGTAACCGAAAGGTTGCAAGATCGAATCCCTGAGCAGACAAGGTAAAAATCTGTTGTTCTGCCCCTGAACAAGGCAGTTAACCCACTGTTCCCCGGTAGGTCCTCATTGTAAATAAGAATATGTTTTTAACCGATTTGCCTAGTTAAATAAAGGTAAAAAAAAAATAAGGGTGTGCAGGGTGTATACGTGATCTGTTAAATAGTATTTGGGTATGAAGCCAATTTGATATTTACTCAGGACATTGATGAAATGTTGGAGTCTGCTGTTGATGATACTGCAGAGGATTTTTCCTGAGATTGTTGTTGAATTTGTCTCCACTTTTGTAGATTTGGGTGTCCAGACCTTGGTTCCAAGTGTTGGGAAAGATGCTAGAGCTGAGGATAATGATGAATAGTTTAAGAATAGCCCATTTGAATTTGTGGTCTGTATATTTGATAATTTTGTTAAGTATGCCATCGTCACGACAGGCCTTTTTGGGGTGTATGGTTTGTATTTTGTCCTGTAGCTCATCCAATGTCATTGGATAGTCCAATAAGCTCTGGTAGTTTCTAATAGCTGCTTCTAAGTTTTGTAAATCATCATGTATATGTTTTTGTTCTTGGTTCTTTGTTATATAACCAAAAAGGTTGGAGAAGGGGTTTATCGATGCATCTCAGTTTTTGTTTTCCCAGAAGTGATTTGATTATATGGATTCTTCAATAACATTGAGCTGTTTTCTGACATGCTGTTCCATCTTTTTCCTTAGTGTACTTCTGTACTGTTTTCTGACATGCTGTTCCATCTTTTTCCTTAGTGTACTTCTGTACTGTTTTCTGACATGCTGTTCCATCTTTTTCCTTAGTGTACTTCTGTACTGTTTTCTGACATGCTGTTCCATCTTTTTCCTTAGTGTACTTCTGTACTGTTTTCTGACATGCTGTTCCATCTTTTTCCTTAGTGTACTTCTGTACTGTTTTCTGACATGCTGTTCCATCTTTTTCCTTAGTGTACTTCTGTACTGTTTTCTGACATGCTGTTCCATCTTTTTCCTTAGTGTACTTCTGTACTGTTTTCTGACATGCTGTTCCATCTTTTTCCTTAGTGTACTTCTGTACTGTTTTCTGACATGCTGTTCCATCTTTTTCCTTAGTGTACTTCTGTACTGTTTTCTGACATGCTGTTCCATCTTTTTTCTTAGTGTACTTCTGTACTGTTTTCTGTTTAAGGTTTTCTGGGTCTCTGTGTTTTTGGTTGGATAGGTTTCTCCATTTCTTTCTAAGGATTTTGCGTTCTTCATCTTACCATTTGTCATTGTTGTTAGTTTTCTTAGGTTTTCTGCTTGAATTTAAATGTGATATGTTAGCTCATGGGTCAAATATACTGTTCAGGCTTCCTAGTGCTGAGTCACCTTCACTATTGCAGGGAAACATTTTGTCCAGGAGGGATTGGATTTTTTTGTAGGCCAATTGTTTTTTCTGTAGGTTCCTACACTACTGTCCTTCTGTCTATAGCATTTCTTATTAGCATGCAGTTTGTTCAGCTTCGATGCCTCATGGTTGAGTGTTGCTCTGTTCAAGTAGATGGTGATTTTGCTGTGGTCTGATAGTGGTGTCAGACTGTGAATGTTCTGAGAGACTCTGAGTTGAGATCAGTGATGAAGTTGTCTACAGTACTACTGCCAAGAGATGAGCTATAGGTGTACTTTTTAATTTTACCTTTATTTAACCAGGCAAGTCAGTTAAACAAAATCTTATTTTCAATAACTGCCTGTTCAGGGGCAGAACGATAGATTTGTACCTTGTCGGCTCGGGGGTTTAAACTTGCAACCTTCCGGTTATTAGTCCAACGCTCTAACCACTAGGCTACCCTGCCGCCCCAACTTACCGTAGGAGTCGCCTCAAAGCCTACCATTGACAATGTACTGACCCAGTGTGCGACAGAGCTGAAGGAGTTGTGAACCGTTTTTGTTGGTTGTTTTGTCGTAGTTGTGTCTAGCGGGGCATATTGGGGAGGGAATGCTGTCACCTCTAGGTAGGTGTTCCCTTGTGTGCTGAAAGTGTCAGGTTCTTGTCCAGTTCTGGCATTTAGGTCCCCACAGACTAGTACATGTCCCTGGGCCTGGAAATGGTTTATCTCCCCTCTAGGGAAGCTGACGTCATTAAAGTATGGTGATTCTATCATGAGAATATAGGTAGCACACAGGAGGACATTTTCTTCTGTTAAGATAATTTCCCTATTAATTTCTAATCAGATGGGAAATGCTCCTGTTTTTATTAATTTCATGTGCATTATGTCTGATCTATACAAAATTAGCATACCCCTGAGTCCATTCCCTGTTTTACTCCTGGTAGTTTGGTGGATGGGACTACAACCTAGAGGGCAACCAGTGGGTCCATCTCCTCTATACCATGCCTTTTTAGGACAACAAAATCTGCATTTGTGATTTATTTGGTGAAGTCTGGGTTCCTGCTCTTTAAGCCAAAGGCAGATGACCTCAGACCTTGTATATTCCAGTAAAAAGCTTTGTGTTCCATAATGTGCAGTGTTGTTATTCGTGTGGTTTAGTTTCGGACCATTAGATTTTAGCAGCACATGCTGAGCATCTTGCAGGTCTGGGCGAGGTGCTCATCGCTCCGTTGCTCCTGTGTGAGGTGCTAGGTCTGTCTTTCAAGGTCCTGAGAGCGATGTTTTTCAGGGTCCTGGCAAAGGTGGGGACCATGGCCTTGTACCTGGTCTTAGAGGCTGTCCAAATCCAGGGTGATGGGCCAGGTAAACATTGGGTTTCGAGGCACAGTCACAGGAAATGCTTGCATGGTGGCAGGGTGAAAGTATTTTCAAATATTTTTTTGTCTTATCATGGTCTCTCTCTCTATCTCTCTCTGTGTGTCTGTCTCTGTCTCTGTCTCTGTCTCTGTCTCTGTCTCTCCATGTGTCCTACTGAAAAACACACAGCAAGGTGGATTTAGCATACAGGTTAGACCTGTTAAATGGAAACAGGTATTCTAATGTTTAATGCAGAAATACACATTTGTTGAAATGATAAGTAGACATATGCAAAGTGACAGAAATTAAATCAAGGCTCTCTAACAGAGAGAGTAACTCAATATCTTGCTAACACATACAGTTTCAGGGGGTTATGTATCTCTCTTAAATTTTACAACTAACTGTGATCAAGGCAAAGATGCTGCCTCCTTTGATTACTACACTGTTGTTTCCCTCAGCCATGTGTGGTGTTCTGTGTGCTCCAGCACTGAGAGCCAGGGAGAGAGAGTGAGGAGGTGGAGCCCAGCTCAGGCAGAGTGCAGCTCTCCTGGCCAGAGGCCTGCTCCTCTCATCCATGTCCTCCTCCTTTGCTCAGAGCAGAGCAGCTCCACAGAGTGAGACAAAGGTGAAGGGTAGGGGGGTTAACACCCACACACCCTCACTACCCCACCCATCCCCTCCTCCCTCTCCTCCCGCTTCAGCTACCCCTCTTCTCTTTGTATCCCTGACACCCCCATCCCCTTAAGTCTCAAGCTACCAATGTACAACCAGCTAAAGGTTCTACTTCTTTTAATCCTTTCTAAAAACAAAAGGTATGTGAGGTAAGAGTGGTACTTTTAAAATGCTGTCAGCGACACACATTAAAAAGCAAATTCTACTGTTAGCTCGATAACGAAGAATGGTGACAAGTGGGAACATAGGTCTTCAAATGACGCAATAAGACAGAAGAGACTATTAGCAGACTTCTCTGCAGACTGTGATCACACGTGAAGCAAAGACACAATTGGAATTGATGTAATCGAGTCAGTATAGACCATTCTACTTCTGATCCACACTGGGGGAAAGATGTTCACATAAACACACTCAGTCAGTCAGTTCAGCGTTTCCCTTGTAGTTATTTACCTGTTAACCACATGTCTCTGTCTCATCACTGGGCAATAGGACTTATAGGATAGGACTCTGACAGCCTTAGTTCCAGAGGCAGAGAGGATCTCTACCCCTCAGGGCAAAAAGCATCATTAACATTATTTTTGTTAGACTTTCTTTCTCAGTAATTCAAAGGAGCTGTATTTACATGCCGGATCTACAGTATTGACTTTATGATTTCTATAGCTTGCAAATATGCAAATGTGTTCTCAAACACCAGAAAATAATACCCTATGAGAAATTATGTAAATTGTCTTTGGTTGTTAATTCAGTTGTTCACTCTTGTATTCGCTCATGGATTCATTTGCCATATTAGGGGCTGGCAGAGATGCCCTGCAAGCGGCAGGCTCTCTCCACAGGCTCTGTGGCAGATAATGGGTAGGCATCGGACACAAATCCCCCTCTCCAGAGTTGTGGGGTAAGTTGACCTGCTCGCAACAGACCAGAGCATGTGATCTCTTTGAAGAGCCCTGCTCAGCCCAGCACACCAGAGCAAAACAAAGATGTGAGGGCTGAAAAAAGACCAAGACCAATGACCCCCCTTCCCACTCACACCTAGTTCTATCTCTATAATGTGTTTAGAACCTATGGTAAATTCATATATTTTATATTCCATTTTGATGGAAATCCTTTTCAATTCTGAATGACATACCGTGTCTTACAGGTAAATATGAAGAAGAAATGGCTTTGTATTAGTCACAATTAAATTACTGTCTTTAAGCACTTATTATACATGACAGACAAATCCAGTCAGAAGTGTAGGGTCGGAAGGAGAAAAACAAGCAACTTTATAGAATAAGATGAAACAAAGTTACCTGCCAAGATGTGGTGCAGTGAGTGAATATGATCCTTAGGCAAGTTTGAATACTTCACTGTTTTATCCTCCCAATTCAACTCGGACTAAATCGCTAGTGACTACATAGTAACATAGTAAGTGCACGGATATATGGGTGGGTCATTGCAAAGACTTATTTCCACAAGGACCTACACGGAAAATAGGTATAATATACATGCCACATGGTTCTGATCAGATGTCTGACCTATATGGAACCTAAAATCACTAATTATGAACTTGCTTCCATATGTTGATTGTGCTCAGTATTGAGGCTGACATGCAAGAAAAACAAGGCTTAAACAAGTAGAGCCGGCAGTGAACAGTATGTGTCATCATGAATGACCAAGACAACACGTAATGGAGGGCTCAAGCAGAGATCTCACAGGTGTACTGTAGGGGAGTCACTATGATGTCATCTAAGCCAACTCCATGAACAAGTCTCCTGCTTAATATGTGGTTGGTCATAAATTATGTTCATAATGTCAGTATACTATAGCGTGACTTATGGAGACCCAAACAAGGTAGGGTTTATGTGTAGGGTTAATGTTGATGTAGATATGGATTCACACAAGCAAACCAGCCTGGTCTCATAGACTATACGTAACATAGTAAAAGTAAATCCGGGGCACTGAAATTAGTATGAAATGCTACGTTTGGTATGCTTACATAAGACAGATGGTTACCTAAGACAAAAACTAAAGTAGGGTGACTGGTCAGGGTGGATGGGTAGGCGTATAATGTGAACGTCTAGCAACTCAAGGTTGTAAGTTTGAATCTCATCACAGACAACTTTAGCATTGTAGCTAATTAGCAAACGTTCAACTACTACTACTTTTTAGCTACTTTTCAGCTACTTTGCATATTTGTTAACCGTTCCCCTAACCCTAACACTAACGTTAACTCTTTAAGCTAACTCTTAAACTTAAACTTAACCCTAACCCCATAGCTTAGCTAACGTTAGCCACCTAGCCACCTAGCTAGAATTTGTAACATATCATACATTTTGCAAATTTGTAACACAATACCAATTGTAATTCGTAACGTACAGCAGCATACGAAATGAGTGATGGACAACCGCAAATGAATACATACCATATGAAACGTACATATCATACTAAATGGAGTGTTCTCGGATTTACGTACAGAATACTATGAAATGCTCTGAGACCAGGTTGAGCAAACAGACACACATAGGACAGAAAAGAGGGAGTCTGACGACAGTACAATGTGCAGTTCTGCCACATAAGCCAAAGCAGGCAGAAATAAAAAAGCTTTTGCTGGGGGGTGAGAGAAGGTCGACCCCCAGGGTACTTAAGATTCAGATTCAGTACATTTTAAGTGACATTTTTTTGTGAAGGAACAAAGAGTACTGTCATGACTTCCGCCGAAGTTGGTTCCTCTCCTTTTTCGGGGCGACGTTCGGTGGTCGATGTCACCGGCTTTCTAGCCATCGCCGATCCACCTTTAATTTTTCCATTTGTCTTGTCTTGTTTTCCTACACACCGGGTTTCAATTCCCTCAGTATTAGACATGTATATAACCCTCTGTTCCCCACCATGTCTGTGTGTGGAATTGTTTGTTGTTTCGTGTATGTGGAACGCTAGACTGGTTTGCACTGGGTTATGTCAACCCATATTGTGTTTAGTGTTCCATGTGTTTTGTTCGCCGAAATAAAAAGCTCCATTGGCTACCCAACTTCTGCTCTCCTGCGCCTGATTCCCTTACAGCCAGTTACGCATACCTAACAAGCACAGGAAGGAAACAAATGCAAATGCAATGAGCAAAGAAAAACATTGTTACACAATGGATCACAGTATGGGTGGACTCTAATAACTTTAACTAACTGTCATCATCAGTAGGGAGTAAATACAGTTAAAATCCCACTCCTTTTGTGATTATTATCATCATCATCATCATTACCATCCCTCCCCTCCTCCTAACAATACTGTCATTTCCTTAGACTAGAACTCATACAGGCAAACTTCAGTTTTGTCAACTTTGAGACCATCTTTTTGCATTTCTGAATGTGTTCAATACCTTATTTTTCACTACATGTTCTTAAGTGCAGTTTCCCCTGTGCATCTGTGCATCCCCTAAACACAACCCAGGAACAGAGCATGGAACGGCACACGCCATGTTTGGGTAAACTGCGTAACAAATTGGAGGGAAAGGCTACATCTGGAGACACAGAGTAAACCCCCTCCTGGACAATACCATGTTTTATTATTAATAAAACAGCATAGGTCCTGGTGGTGTAACCTGCTAAAATGGGGAGCGTGCTCATCGATGATATCAAGGTGACTGAACACACACTGAGCGCTGGGCCGGGCGTCAGGAGTCTGCCCTGGATGCATGGGGCTGGGCTCATGCTGTGGACTAGGTGCCTGGCTGCATGGGGCTCATGCTGTGGACTAGGTGCCTGGCTGCATAATTGGGAATTATTAAACATGGCTCTAGCAGAGAGGTGATCATGAAATTGTATTTTCAGTCTTGAGGGATGAAAGAATGAATTAAAATGTTCCCTTTTGTGGGGTAGAAAAAACCTGGCAAATGAAGAGTTGTTTTAAACCTCACATGATTACTTTTCTTTTTAAGTAACAAAGGAAATGCATTTGGAAGGGCAGGAAGATGGATAACACATAGTTCCAGTTGTAAATTGTAAATTGTAGATTGTTGTAGATGGTAATCTGGATAAATATTTCAATAGCAGCTGGACCAGCAGGTCTAAATTAAGGTTGTCCACTTTCCTAAAAGTGACAGATATTGAATCCCCCAAAACTGCTCAGGAGAATGGAATTAAGAGATATGGAGAAAGACGATCTTGTTCTTAAACTTTCTGTGCTAATAAAATAATAGGAAGGTATGAAATGAAGAATACAGACCTATCATTTGTAAATGTTTGCATGTTCTTGAATGCATCTGGACTAAGAAAGGATAAAGGCAGCTTGTGCTCCAAGACCATATGAAGAGAAGGATTGTGAGTAAACACACTGACCACGACGTTGTGCGGCAATAAAAAAAAGAAGAAATGAAACGCAAATGTAATCAAATCTGAGATGCCAACTTTATAAAGACATCTTTAGAATTAACAAAATTACAATAGTGTGTCAGGCAGCGTGCATTCCTTTTTAAATGAGCCCTTCTAAATGGATTCATTTGTTTGGAGCTTGAAGCAGAGCTTTGTTCCTCAGTAGCAGCGATTCCAAATCACGGTGGAATAATATTAACAACATCATCTAAAATGATGCTCGTGAAAAAAGCAGTGGCTTGAGGTTGCAAAGGAGTACTAGATATTAGTGTTTGTCCAATATTGCTTATGCTCTCATGGATTACTTATCAGTCCATGCCTACGCTCTGTTCTATTAACGGTAGGCAATGCGGCGTTTACCGCTCTTAAGGAATAAAATGTATTACTCCATCTCTCTCCATCTCGTGACAAACACACACACCCACCCACACATAAACAATCCTTCCCTAGTTTTATCACTGCCTCATATAGATAATTTAATCTGGAATGAGACTGTCTCTCACAATAACATTTTCTTTAATTGTGTATTTCAGCCTTATTTCTGAGGGTCAGAACAGGTATCAGAGTCAGGAGAGAGTCAGTGGGGTAGGAATCAGGTCAACAGTGTGTAGTATCTGCAGTAGTGATGGTCTGGGGACAGGCTTAATAAGGCCCATTGGGTAGAGAAGCAGTCAGACTACCAGGATGGACTGGGCTAGACTAAAGGGTATCTGGTCGCTAATATGGCATCTAGTAACAAGGCAAGAAGGCATAAGACTCCATTAAACCACTGTTATGCACCAAACCCATGTAATCATTTATTTAACCTGGGAAGTTGTATAGGAATGAACCATGAAGTGTACGTCCTGCAACCTGCAGCTCACACCCCAGTGGGCTGCGAATATAGAACAGCACTATAGTACAGGTAGGGGGGCAGACACAGACAGCCTGGCAGTGTGACACTGAGAGCAGCCTGGGAGGCAGGAACCACATCACACAGGAGCATCACACAGAACCAGTGACCTCATCATCAGTCTTCTTCTCTAAAGAGTAATCAACCACTGTCCTCCGCTGCCACATATAGACCTGTCAGGATAGGAGATATCACTGCTCTCACATACAGTACAGTATTGGGTTATCAAACCATGTGTAAACAGTGGATGGATTTTCCTTGATCTATAGGTTTAGGGGGAAATATCTTGTATTAATACCCACCCA
Source organism: Oncorhynchus nerka (assembly GCF_034236695.1). Classification (NCBI taxonomy): domain Eukaryota; kingdom Metazoa; phylum Chordata; class Actinopteri; order Salmoniformes; family Salmonidae; genus Oncorhynchus; species Oncorhynchus nerka. The sequence continues at coordinate 81,847,776 of NC_088410.1, read as the reverse complement.
CATATCTTTGGCCAGTGGATTATTGTCCATTAATCACATTAGCATTTTCTCTCTGACAACAAGGTGAGTTCTTATCCCTGATCTTCAAACTGTGACTGGGGACTATTGATCTGGAGCATGTTGTCATTCAAATGATAATTAGGAGAGGGTGAGAGGTCAGCCTCCAATCCATTTAAACATCTGGATAAGAGTTCCTCAAGGACAATGGAAGCGGCAGGATGCATGCACTGTGTTGAGCCCTGCACGCACATCTTCATGTGCCCAAGTCCAATATACAAATTATGTAATTAATTCCAACACTCCAGTAGCTCAGTCCAACAATCAATGTTGACAAAACACTGGGAAAGGAGCCCAATGCTACAGTACACACACACACACACACACACACACACACACACACACACACACACACACACACACACACACACACACACACACACACACACACACACACACACACAAACACACACACTGTAGTGATGGACACCTAACTAAAGCAGGGGCTTTCCAGTTTCTTAAGGATGTAAAATACAATGGGTTTTATTAGGTAAAGTCAGTCTAGAATGTGCTTTAAATATCTGCTGATTTGGTACTTTTGTGAGGATTTCATTGATCAGTTTTTCTCTTTTTCGGCAATGTGGTTTGCGAGCGTAAGGTCAGGTGTTAATCGAGATATACAACAAAGCTTTGTGACTTATTTTCAGAGTTTTATCTTAATAAGAAAACATTAGAAACCGGGTAAAATTGTTATCCGGAAAATGACAGTATAACAACATAAGCACTTCATATTACCCTGTAATAGCTTAGTGTTGATGCTATCACAGGTTAGGCTTATCTATAATTAAAACTGTATTTTCCAATGGAAACATTAGCAGACTCAACATATATCGTTCTCAATATAATAGCAGAGTTCAAATGAATCATTTTATGGAGCCCTAAGATTTAAAAAATATATATATATATTTTATAATTTTTTGTAGTAAATAAAGTTAAATTCCAGAAGTATATGAAATTCTGTCACTACTGCATTTATATTATCATTATTCAATGAATAATTCCGTTTGCACACTGCCAAAGCGCTTACAGCAGAATTTTTAAGGAACAACTGAACAAATTGTCTTTGAAATTCTTATGGGCTTGTTCAGAGTTTTTTGTTTTTTTTCCCTTATGAGCTTATGTGCCATGTAGCACAAACTCATGCTTGACCACTCAGAACAGCTTGACCACTCAGAACAATGGCTAGATAAGTTTGTGAGGGAAAGAAAACAGATGTTGCTTTAACAAATTTGTAAAAGTACAGATAAGCATTTAAAACACTTCGGAGGAAAGTAGAGGGAGGTCACTGTTGGCGTGTGGCGATGGTCGATTTAAGATCATTGCTGGTAAATCGAACACAGTTCATGTGACCACAATGGGGAACGGGCAAACTGTGTGGTGGGTCATCAGCAAAGGAAACAATCTATCATGGTTTCTGTTAACACTTTTTTGCATGTTACAATGTAAATGAACAAACTTAACAGCTTTTCACTCACACATGCAAATACAAAACATCAATGTAAATCAGTGTGCCTGGGGAGAACGCAGACCATGTAAATATTGCCCCCTGGTGGTGGGTGTGGAGTCCCAGGTGCTGCTGAAGGACAGCAATGAACTTGGGACTTCTTCTCAAATAAGAACAAAAATAGGCAAGAAATAACTACTTTTGTTCACGTCAACACTAACAAACAATGTCCAACAATATCAGTACGTTTCTAGTTTGTTTGTCTGGTACAATCATATGACCTAGATACTTGTTGATCAAACAAGTGGGAACCATACTCAGTATTATACAATTTCGTGGTTCATGGACCACTATTACTCTAGATATACAGTATTGTGTCTTTGTGAAACCAGAGTTAGATTATTCAAATAAATAAACAGAAAGAAAAACGAAGGAAAATTATTCTGGTTGCCTCAGAGAAAATCTTTTACACCAAAAATGTTTGTCCATGTAACAAACACAAAGAATCATCAGAGAGTCTAATTAGTGTATTATTTGTATGATCAAATAATAGGTCTGTATTCTCTCTCTCTCTTTTTCTCTCTCTCTTTTCCTCTCTCTCTCTCTTTCTCTTTCTCTCTCTCTCTCTCTCTCTCTCTCTCTCTCTCTCTCTCTCTCTCTCTCTCTCATTAGAGTAGAGTAAATCTCAATGTCACTTAAAGTCACTTCTATAATTTATTGGCTCCTTAATACTGATGGACAAAGGTCGTCAGCAACGCTGTGAGACGTTCTATCAGGATTATCTATGCGGGTCATTAACCTTGACCTGGTGTAAATGCAGCTTCCCGTTGCACACAGGTTTTATGCCCCCAAGATGTTCTCCCTGCGACAGCCACTCCACTGCCCCATCGCTCAATGCTTTAAACGTGCCTTAATTGTCATATGGCAGCCAATGCAGGTTTCTTAATTGATCTGACCTTTCATAGAGCTTTCTAGTTTTCAATCCCGCTTTCATTGTTCCATCTGGCACTTTAAAACGACATCTGGTTAACTGTACTTTACCCGATGATCTCTGAACAGTTCTTTTTAAACTGAATGTATGCTTCAACAGATGTTAGTTTTATAGATGATGGACTAAACTGCACTCCGATACAGTCTGTGTCTGCAGTACTTCTCTCAGCAATTCAAATATTGACACCAGGAATTACAAGCCTGGTCGCCAGCAAACCCTAATATTATGTTGGTTTCTTCTTTTCAGCCTATTAGGTAAACATCATTTCAGCTCTGTTTTCTCTCGTCATTTCACATAAATAAAACATCAGCCTTTAGTTTATAAAGTGATAAACATTTTTCCTGTGCAGTGTTCGGTTTTACAAATATGACTGTTGTCAGCAAGAAGACAGGCAAATTTGTTGAATAAATAATAAGAGGGCAGACGCAGGGAGAAGATGGGTATTTGTTCAGTGGGATGTCAGTCAACAGGTTACTACAGACAGCACAGGGAGACACTCTATCCCTCTAGTCTAAATGATTATCTCTACAGGTGACACACCAGCATTTTTGCATTTATTCTGAAAAATTCCAAGATTAAATTAATCTACATCAAACGTAGACTAAAAAATACATGGCTATATGTCCAGGGGCCACAATTGGAGTCTCCAATGGTTTTGTTATAATGTTTGAGCATAATAACACAGAATTAGCCATGGCAAAATGTGTAGCAATGCAGGAAAATAGCTTTCACACTGCAAAATGTTCTCTTAGCTCCATGGGAAAATGTATAGAATTGCCGGAAATAAATTGAAAAATAGCACATTTTTCTTTCTACCACCGATTCCGGAACAATCTAAGCTGGTTTCTGTGTGCTCCATCTCACATTATCTGTGGATGTTTTGTTGATTTTTACATCCCCACATAAAAACAACATTTTCTGATCTGACGTTTTCCAATTGATACATTTCCTACGGCCTGGTATTTTCATGGGGAAGTGCTTGGAGATGGGTCTACCTGCAGGGTGTTACATTAATGGCATATCATTGACTGATTAAACACTTATTGATCGCTCAGATCCGGTTGATGGAGACACAGGATATTGATACTCTTACCCTTGCAATTTATTCTGTCCTCTGCTCTGTTCCATGGGGCATCAGAATACACTAAGATCATGGGGAAATTATTTTATAGCAGAACATCTCTTATAACACCCTTCAATTATGATAAATTGAACTTAACTCTTGGGCAGTTGCCTGATTTTACTGATAATTAATCACATTTCTACTGTCAATTTCATCAAGCACATCCAAACTAAGATTCATAGCTAAACAGCTATGTATGTAGAATTTAGATAAACGTATTAACAGAATCTGGCCTCTGTTTGAAATACAATTAGATAAGTGTTTCAAACTCTTCAAGGGCATTATGTATTTCGCTGGGAGACAGGCATTGACATGCTCCAGCCTCAAGGTCAAAGTCTTTGGCTCCCCTGGAACTCTCCAGCCACTGATAGGCATGTTGTCCCTCCAGAGCCCATTGAGAGTGCGCCTTAGCCTCAGCCTCAGCCCACCACAGAACATCTGTTCACAAACAGACCTGACGGAGCCGTCCTGACACCAGGCTGCCTGCCGCCCACACCACCCTATTCCCTAGCCAGGGCCAGATGGCGGCCCGTCCCCGTGTCCATGCTGCAGTTACCTACAGTATGCTTTGTCCTCGTTCTGAGCAAATCAAGAAGCGAAGTAGCCTGCAGGTACCGCCCGGGGCAGGCCTGGGCCACTCACCGCTGACCACCCTCTGGTGGTTTCCAATGTTCCCTTCTGTCAAAAGACAAATTGTCCAACAGCCTGCTCTTTTATGAATTCACCCCGCGGTCCATATCTCAAAATAGGTTAAGTAAAATCCTTGGCCTGAGCGCTCAACTTTGAGACAGAACTCTGCTCTCTGAAAAGTTGAGAGTCCAAAAGACAAAGCCAAAGGAGAAATCCATGAGGACAAAAAACAGCAATCTTTTTTCATTCCCTCCACAATGACTGGTTGTCAATCACATGGCTTCAACTGGCAGACATACCTGCGTGCAGCAGTCTTGTTTAAATAACTTGAAGCGCTTCTGGATTTGCAAGAGGTTGTCATCACTGGGAGAAGGTGTTAGAGTGAGTGCAGTGAGATAGAAATACTCCACATCAGATCATTTTTTCACAAATTACCAAACTATTTACAGCGGTAGTCCTAACTGCTGGATTATCAAATATAGACTATTTCACCCACAATAACATCTGCTAAACACGTGTATGTGACAAATAACATTTGATTTGATTTGATGAGGTCGAAGTAAGCACCAAGACTCTTCCTAGAACTGTCCGCCTGGCCAAACTGAGCAATCAGTGAAGAAAGACCATGGTCAGGGAGGTGACCAATAACCCGATGGTCACTCTGATAGAGCTCCAGAGTTCCTCCGTGGAGATGGGAGAACCTTCCATAAGGACAACCATCTCTGCAGCACGCCTTTATGGTAGAGTGGCCAGACGAAAGTCATTGCTCATTAAAAGACACATGATAGCCCGGGTGGAGTTTGCCAAAAGGCACTTAATGACTCTCAGACCATGAAAAACAAGATTCCGATGAAACCAAGATTCAACTCTTTGGCCTGAATGCCAAGCGTCATGTCTGGAGGAAACCTGGCACCGTCCCTATGGTGAAGCTTGGTGGTGGCAGCATCATGCTGTGGGGATGGTTTTCAAGCATCAGGGACTGGGAGACTAGTCACGATTGAGGTAAAGATGAACGGAGCAAAGTACAGAGAGATCCTTTATTACATTTTTTAAAATTATTTTTATTTTTTTTACCCCTTTTTTCTCCCCAATTTCGTGGTATCCAATTGTTGTAGTAGCTACTATCTTGTCTCATCGCTACAACTCCCGTACGGGCTCGGGAGAGACGAAGGTTGAAAGTCATGCGTCCTCCGATACACAACCCAACCAGCGCGCACTGCGCCCGGCCCGCCACAGGAGTCGCTGGTGCGCGATGAGACAAGGACATCCCTACCGACCAAGCCCTCCCTAACCCGGACGACACTAGGCCAATTGTGCGTCGCCCCACGGACCTCCCGGTCGCGAACCCAGGGACTCTGATGGCACAGCTGGCGCTGCAGTACAGCGCCCTTAACCACTGCGCCACCCGGGAGGCCCCACAGAGAGATCCTTGATGAAAACCTGCTCCAGAGTGCTCAAGACAGACTGGGGCGAAGGTTCACCTTCCAACAGAACAACGACCCTAAGCACACAGCCAAGACAATGGATGAGTGGCTTTGGGGCAAGTCTCTGAATGTCCTTGAGTGGCCCGGCTAGAGCCCAGACTTGAAAACGATCGAATATCTGTGGAGAGACCTGAAAATAGCTGTGCAGCGACGCTCCCCATTCAACCTGACAGAGCTTGAACGGATCTGCAGAGAGGAATGGGAAGAACTCCCCAAATACAGGTGTGCCAAGCTTGTAGCGTCATGCCCAAGAAGACTCGAGGCTGTAAAAACTGCCAAAGGTGCTTCAACAAAGTACTGAGTAAAGGGTCTGAATACTTAAATGTGAATACGTAAATGTGATATTTCTGTTTTTCATTTTTAATACATTTCTAAACATTTCTAAAAACCTGTTTTTGCTTTGTCATTATGGGGTATTGTGTGTAGATTGATGAGGGATAACAATCTATTTAATGAATTTTAGAATAAAGCTATAAAGTAACAAAATGTGGAAAAAGTCAAGGGGTCTGAATAGTTTCCGAATGCACTGTATATGCCAGGGTGTGGGTCTACTGAAGCTCAACTAGTGTCACTGAGGTTCAGTGCGCCCGCCCATTGGTGCTCTGTCTCTGTTTGTTCTGCTGGTGCCCACTCAGGCCTGGCCATGGCTCAGGCACTGACCGGGCCGCCTCACCACGGTTCCTGATCAAACACCGCTCCCCACCCTTCCCCTCGCAAACCAGAGCTGTCTCTGGGGCCTCGCCAGCCGGCTGGAAACATTTCAACTAACATTTACACCAATTATGGAGTTTTATAAACAGCAAAAATCAAGTCCAGCAGTACTTAACAGCACTATTAAAAAAGTACACTGGAGCTCTTAATGAGAGGATAGGCCCAAACTTGGTCAGCTGTTACATCACCAAGACAACGACTCACTGATTCTTGGACAGCGTCCAATAAATATAAAAGCATCCTGGTCTTCACACTCTTAGAAAGAAAGGTGCTATCAAGAACCTAAACGGGTTATTTGGCTGTCCCCACATGAGAACCCTTTGAATAATCCTTTTTGGTTCCCGGTAGAACCCTTTTGGTTTCCATGACGAACCCTTTCCATAGGGTGTTCTACCTGGAACCAATAAGGGTTCTGCCTGGAAATGAAAAAGGGTTCTACATGGAACTAAAAAGGTTTATCCTATTGGGACAGCCAAAGAACCCTTTTGGAACCCTTTCTTCTAAGAGTTCAGTTTTCTGAGCAACACTTAAGTCTGTTTACAGTAAAACTCTGCTTTTCCAGACACACTGTGCAAGAATACACTTGACCGTGTGATGTGCTCCACTAGAGAGAGAAAAAATACCCATCTTAGAGCAGCAGGCCCCCCCTCCACCAAATTGCACTTGTGTTATTCATTCAGATTGCACTAATTAAAGCCCTACTTCACCATGAAGAGGAAGCTAGTGTTTCTTGGAGCACTCACATGCTTAATGGTGCAAAGAATTTCTACCTGACTTGGGCATTTTCACCACAGGTATATGCCCTGACTAACAGTAGACTCTCAGTATACTGTAAACCCTCTACTACACGACCCTGTGGTTGTAGCCATGGAAACAGCCCCATACAGGCCCAGTTGTGTACTGTAATGTGGCTTGGGTCCCAGTCAGTAAGTAGAGGGCTAGGTCTGGTGCTACAGGTCTGGGTGGGTTCCCCTGCCTGCCCTCCATTCCATCCAGTATGATGATCTCACTGCTCCTGGAGAGTATATCAGGCAAAAGCAGCGTGATCATTAAATGCTCATGCTGGCGCCGCATATCTTTTTAATTATACTCCTTCCTCTCTAGCCTTTTAATGAGAGGACTATCCACAGATAATGCAGGTAATTGAACAATGGACATCACTCATTCAATTATTGACCAGTGAATCTGTTAAAGAATGTATGTGCAATTCTCATCTCTTTCTCAGGCTCAAGCTCTTGGGTTTAATCTACCTTAGGTAAAACATGAGACAGAGCCCTATGAAGGTGTCTATGTTGATTAACCTTTGTGTATATGTTAAGAACATCTTTACAAGCATTGAAAAGGTGGATTGATTGGATCACCTTCCAATAGAATTGACCAAATAGTTACATTTCATCCATTAATTACATCCATTATATTGACCAGCCACTTCAACATACACTACATTACCAAAAGTATGTGGACACCTGCACGTTGAAGATCTCATTCCAAAATCATGGGCGTTAACATGGAGTTGGTCCACCCTTTGGGGCTACACCAACCTCCACTCTTCTGGGAAGGCTTTCTACTAGATGTTAGAACATTGCTGCGGGGACTTGCTTCCAATCAGCCACAAAAGCATTAGTGAGGACGGGCACTGATGTTGGGCAATTAGGCCTGGCTTGCAGTCTGCGTTCCAATTCATCCCAAAGGTGTTAGATAGGTCTGCATGGAGCTCGCTTTGTGCACGGGGGCATTGTCATACTGAAACAGGAAAGCGTCTTCCCCAAACTGTTGCCACAAAGTTGGACACAGAATCGTCTAGAATGTAATTGTGTGCTGTAGCTTTAAAACAGCCCCAGACCATTATTCTTGCTCCACTAAACTTTACAGTTGGCACTATGCATTGGGGTAGGTAGCTTTCTCCTGGAATCCGCAAAACCCAGATTTGTCAGACTGCCAGACGGTGAAGCGTGATTCATCACTCCAGAGAACGTGTTTCCACTGCTCCAGAGTCCAATGGCGGCGAGCTTTACACCACTCCAGCCGACGGTTGGCATTGCGCATGTTTTTTTTAGGTTTGTGTGAGGCTGATCGGCCATGGAAACCCATTTCACGAAGCTCCCGACGAACAGTTCTTGTGCTAATGTTGCTTCCAGAGGAAGTTTGGAACTCGACAGTGAGTGTTGCAACTGAGGACAGATGATTTTTACTCACTACGTGCTTCAGCACTCGGTGGTCCCAGTCTGTGAGCTTGTGTGACCTACCACTTTGCGGGTGCGCCTTTGTTGCTCCTAGACGTTTCCACTTCACAATAACAGCACTTACAGTTGATCAGGACAACTCTAGCAGGGCATACATTTGATGAACTGACTTTTTTGAAAGGTGGCATCTTATGACGATGCCACTTTTTAAAAATGTTTATTTTATTTATTTCACCTTTATTTAACCAGGTAAGCTAGTTGAGAACAAGTTCTCATTTACAACTGCGACCTGGCCAAGATAAAGCAAAGCAGTGCGACAGAAACAACAACACATGGAATAAACAAGCATACAGTCAATAACACAATAGAAAAAAAGAAAGTCTATATACAGTGTGTGCAAATGGCATGAGGAGGTAAGGCAATAAATAGGCCATAGTAGCAAAGTATTTACAATTTAGCAGATTAACACTGGAGTGATAGATGAGCAGATGATGATGAGCAGATGATGGTGTGTAAGTAGTGGTACTGGTGTGCAAAAGAGCAGCAAAGTAAATAAAAACAATATGGGGATGAGGTAGGTAGATTGGGTGGACTATTTACAGATGGACTATGTACAGCTGCAGCGATCGGTTAACTGCTCAGATATCTGATGTTTAAAGTTAGTGAGGGAAATGTAAGTCTCCAGCTTCAGCGATTTTTGCAATTCGTTCCAGTCACTGGCAGCAGAGAACTGGAAGGAAAGGCGGCCAAAGGAGCCGACTAGAGCATACAGGTCGCAGTGGTGGGTGGTATAAGGCAATTTGGTAACAAAATGGATGGCACTGTGATAGTCTACATCCAATTTGCTGAGTAGAGTATTGGAAGCTATTTTGTACATGACATTGCCGAAGTCGAGGATCGGTAGGATAGTCAGTTTTACTAGGGTAAGTTTGGCGATGTGAGTGAAGGATGCCTTGTTGCGAAATAGAAAGCCGATTCTAGATTTGATTTTGGATTGAAGATGTTTGATATGAGTCTGGAAGGAGAGTTTACAGTCTAGCCAGACACCTAGGTATTTGTAGTTGTCCACGTATTCTAGGTCAGAACTGTCCAGAGTAGTAATGCTAGTCGGGCGAGCGGGCGGGTGCGAGCAGCGAACGGTTGAAAAGCATGCATTTGGTTTTACTAGCGTTTAAGAGCAGTTGGAGGCCACGGAAGGAGTGTTGTATGGCATTGAAGCTCGTTTGGAGGTTAGTTAACACAGAGTCCAAAGAAGGGCCAGATGTATACAGAATGGTGTCGTCTGCATAGAGGTGAATCAGGGAATCACCCGCAGCAAGTGCGACATTGTTGATATATTTGCAGAGAAAAGAGTTGGCCCGAGAATTGAATCCTGTGGTACCCCATAGAGACTGCCAGAGGTCCGGCCCTCCGATTTGACACACTGAACTCTGTCTGCGAAGTATTTGGTGAACCAAGCGAGGCAGTCATTTGAGAAACCAAGGCTATTGAGTCTGCCGATAAGAATACGGTGATTGACAGAGTGCTTGCTTTGGCAAGGTCGATGAAGACGGCTGGACAGAGTACTGTCTTTTATCGATGGCGGTTATGATATCGTTTAGTACCTTGATCGTGGCTGAGGTGCACCCATGACCGGATTGCACGGTGGGATTCAAAATGGTCAGTGATCTGTTTGTTAAAACTTGGCTTTCAAAGACTTTAGAAAGGCAGGGCAGGATGGATATAGGTCTATAACAGTTTGGGTCTAGAGTGTCACCCCCTTTGAAGAGGGGGATGACCGCGGCAGCTTTCCAATCTTTAGGCATCTCGGACAATACGAAAGAGGGGTTGAACAGACTGGTAATAGTGGTTGCAACAATGGCGGCGGATAATTTTATAAAGAAAGGGTCCAGATTGTCTAGCACGTTGAAAGTCACTGAGCTCTTCGGTAAGGCCATTCTACTGACAATGTTTGTCTTTGGAGATTGCATGGTTGTGTGCCCAATTTTATACACCTGTCAGCAACCGGTGTGGATGAAGTAGCCAAATCCACTAATTTGAAGTGGTGTCCACATACTTTTGCATACATAGTGTACTTCATAACAGTACTCTGACGAGGTTCCTCTTTATATGCACTTTCACCACATTTGTCATGTGCATTTAAAGGAAACACACCATTAGCATATCATTGCCTTAGTTCAAAATCTATTACAATTGAGACGAGTCCCTGTTCATGAGGGGTAGTGGAAAGGTGTGGGCATGGTTAACCCTTATGGATGAAGGATTTTCAGAAACAGAATCAACATTACGGTCTCAGAATTGTTTTTGTTGGACTCCCACTTAATGTTCAATTGAAAAAGTCACTCCCTGGATGGAAGAGTTCTCAATCTGAGTGAATTTCAAACCTAAAGGCAAAATCAGTGAAAGCCTCAGAGAGTGGTTGAACTCCCCCACTGATCATCCAATTTGGCTGAGAGCAGTGTGTGAAACAAGCAGAGGGGGAGAATCTCACAGAAATCCTCCATCACCCAACAGCTTCAGTTTCAAAACTACAGCCCTAGCTGCAGATGCAGTGCATTAATCATGAGCAGACAAACACCATGTTGTGTCTGTTGGTAATTGTGAATCTCAACCACACTTAGCCTATAGCTATTCGCAACACGAGCTGATAAATCACTCAATTACCAGTACACTATATGGGACCCATTCCTTACATTTGCACTCCAGCACGAGAGCAAACACGTTCATACGGCAGAATTACAAAAGGCTGTTTGCTTGGTGTCAGTAATGGAAGGACACAAATTGTATCTTGTTGTAATAGAAGTAAATATACATATGTTAGGTTGACATACACTATTATAGCTTTAATTGCTTTGTTGGTGAGGAAAGAGGAATACAAAAGCTGTCATCTGATTTCTGGTAAATAGCAGGGCAAAGGGTGGAAGGGTTATTTCAGCCATGTTTTGAAGTGAGGAGAGACATGCTTTAGAGAATAGATCAGATGAGAATCATCCAAACAAGTGTGACACTGCTGCTGATACTGCTGAAACACACTGACGTTGTCCAATGGAAATGTAAGGATACTGCTGAAACACACTGACGTTGTCCAATGGAAATGTAAGGATACTGCTGAAACACACTGACGTTGTCCAATGGAAATGTAAGGATACTGCTGAAACACACTGACGTTGTCCAATGGAAATGTAAGGATACTGCTGAAACACACTGACGTTGTCCAATGGAAATGTGAAACACACTGGCGTTGTCAATGGAAATGTAAGGATACTGCTGAAACACACTGGCGTTGTCTGGAAATGTAAACAAACACACTGACGTTGTCCAATGGAAATGTGGATACGTTGTTGTCCAATGGAAATGTAAGGATACTGCTGAAACACACTGCTGAAACACTGCTGACTGACGTTGTCCAATGGAAATGTAAGGATACTGCTGAAACACACTGACGTTGTCCAATGGAAATGTAAGGATACTGCTGAAACACACTGACGTTGTCCAATAGAAATGCTGTGCTGGTGTTAATAGTCATTCCCTGCAATATTCACACCTCTAGCTACAATCATTATCATCATTTTGCCAAATACTGTACCCGGCTTTTAATTGCCATACCATTCATTTCCAATTTGAATAAGTCTCTGGCAGAGACGATTTCATTTTCAAATTGACATCCCAACTCAAATGATTTAATATAAACACACTGATAAAAAAACTATATCTCAAGGGGCATGGAACATTTGTTTTACGTGGTGAGGAAGCAGGCACAACTGTATGGAGATCCACTCATGACGTTTCTTCCTCTGTCTTTAATACAAAATATGCCCTTCAACTTAAACGTTATCATGTTCTCAACACTCCAAATAAACCCTGTCTTCTCTCACCAAATTTTCAAGATAAAAGACCAGTCATTTAGACGTTATAGACAGTGCCAAGAGGAAAAAATATGAAACCATTCATTAAATCAGGATACATGCGCTAACTTTTAAAATATAGATTCTTAAAGTCAAATGAATTGCAGTCGTTAGTGCTCATTTAAAACGTATTGATTTAAACACAACAATATGTTAAAAATGTTTTATCCTGCAACAGACATAATCTTCCCTCTCTTGAGCTTTCCTCACACCACACTGTAATCAACAGATTGTTAGACATACATTTTCTGGGCCCTTGACAAAGCCTGATATATGGGGTCGAAGAGAGCGTTCGTAATCCATCCATTGCTCCAATTTATTACCTTATTATAATTGTATACACAAACATTGAGGTGATTTAGGTGACATAGTGGAAAGATGAAATCCGTTTATATTAAAAGGGTTGCTCACCCCTGGGACACATCCCCCGCAACACCTTTCAATGACTGCTTTTAACAACATGGTTATTGTTTTATTGATCAGGGTTTTATTGCAGATTTGACACCCATGTTATGTGTTAATCGAACTGCATATCATTTTTAGACACATATTTTACGAGATTATGACTGCAATTAATTTAATAGCTATTATTTTTTTTGTGATTTCAGACTTAACGAGGTTTGTGGAAAAGTGCTCCATTGGTCTTTGGCCCTGTGTTGTCACTCATGCACTCTCCTACATGCTGGCGCAGTGCTGTGACCTTAATGGACGCCAGGGAAATGGCCAATCGAGCTAAGTCCGCACTCCAGGCTCATTGCAGAGCCTCACTCTTTTGTTCAGAGAAGTGATATCACTATTAAGGAAGCCATTCATAGCCATATAATTCCTCCTTTCTACACTTAAACGCTCCAAGTTTATGGGAAAATTATACAATTCAGCCTCTGCTCAAAAGTACTTTGTTCATGTATCATTTTTCAGGCATTGTACATTTTACCTAAAAGGAAAAAACAATTTTCTATGAGGAAAAGAGCGATGAATATCCTTTTTTTTGCACACTCTTTAAGCAACATTGGCTTTACACACAGTAAATCAGCAAACACCCAGACTCCATGTGATGCATTGGCAGTTAAGAGAGGCTAGGAGACACGGGACATATCTGGGTGTGAACCTGAAATTACACTCTACATGGAGAGAGAGAAAGAGGGGCCACTGTTGGTCAATACCCTGTATCTGTGTTTCCTTTCATTCCATCTCCGGAACTGCTGAACGTGGCACAATTTATCTATCACAATAATTATGAATGAATTGTTCATCTCATCCTCTATAATTGAGGACAGATCTGGAACACCATTAGCTGTGATAATAAAGAGAGCGATACCTCCCGTCCACCTGAGCACACGGAAAAAGGCTTCCTGCTCTGGATCTTTGCGGCCTCGTCAGCAAATGTATTCTTTTGCACTGAGCAGTAGTTAACAACTTATAGGTTTGTCAAACCAATTTAATTTAAAAAAAATCTTCATAGCAATTATCTCTTTGCATAATCGGTTCCAAGACCTTGGGGGTCTACTGGGTCTTATAACATCTTTAAAATAATTGTTGAGTGAAGTAATTTTAAGTTTTGTGGAAATTGCTTAATAATCAGATCCCAAAGTCAATATTTGGCTGGAAAACTAACTTGTAGATGGGGAGAACTTCATGTTACTCCAATGAAAAAGGGAATGGCAAAAGAAAATGTGCCAATGCTGCACACAACTTTGCAGTGTATTGAGCTATATACTGTAGCTGAGGGACTGTGTTTCTTTTGTTTGAAAAATAAAATAAGATGTCTGTGAGTATGTTTGAGTGTGCCCATGTGTGCAAGTGTGGGTGTGTTTGTGACTTTAAGTCAGGGTGGCAGAGGGCAGCAGGTAGCCCAGTGGTTTAGAGTGTTAGCACAGTAACGGCCCGAAAGGCAATGTCCCGTGACCACTTTTGGCTTGTGAGAACTACAGCCTAAAAAGTATACACCACAGTAGTGTGCAAACTACATTTGAGAGCTATCATACTTAAACAGAGGGGGATGGATTTTAGATGTCCCAATTAACCCCTTCACAATGAGATGTGTCTGAGTCCATATAATTGGCGATAGTGAGAGAGATAAAATGACAACGTGTAAAAATGGTGTTGGTGTATCAATGTTACACTAGCACCAGAGCAGAGAACACACTCAGAGGTCTGACTAAAGAACCACAGGCAGGACCCAGACAGGATCCCTTTAATAGCAAGGGCAAATAACATCAAATACAGGTCTCACCCACTGTTACCCTTGACTCTTAAAGTATATATGAATCACAACCCTTATTATGGCTCTGACACAGCCACCAGGGTTTCTTTATTAACACTACTTAGGAAGCATCTCATAATGTGCACCGGCTAAACCCAATCATAATATGTCTTGTGCAATAACAACAAGACAATACTTATGTCATATCATCATTACGCTAATAGTAAACGCCTCGGCTACTCTTAGCCACACACAATTAGTCATTTTAAACTGCTTATTGGTGAAAAAGCATCAAAGATCAATTGAAACATTCAGCAGGTGGCTACTCTATGTCATTGCTAACATTGATTATCTATGTGACTCAAATTGGTCTCTAACAATAGCCATTTCACAGTCCATCAGGGATTTTCAATTATCAAAATGTGACAACAGTACTAGGCAGGCTTGCTTAGTACAAAAATCACAAGTGTCTCAAATACAGTTGTCTTTGATTTGCATATATGCAATGGGATAGGCCTACAGTAGGTTTTGTCACATTTTAACGGTACCATTCCTACTCAGTTTTGTTATACGTTTCTACTGAGGAATAAACTAAAAGAAGCCAATATCCATCATTAGTTTTAAGACCTAACCATTATTGGATGAATGAGAAACATTTTTAAAGCCATAAATACGTTTTCAATAAGCCAGTGGTGAAAAATCATCAGACAGAACAAAGGAATTAGCCAAACTCTTTCATCTCCAAATGCAGATCAATCATTTTACAAACCTATCACACTTGAAGAACACCAAATCAATTATAATGAATTAAATAAAGAATATTTGGTTGAGTACTGTACAGTGAAATAAACTTTAGGAAACCCACATATCCTCCCCCACTGAAGACAGAGACAATCCCCAGTTGGTTTGAGTCATATACTGTCATGAGTTTTCTCTACAGTGTGATTTGACTGTCATAGAGGTATTGTAGGCAGGTGTCCTTGGACATGTTCAAGGTGTTGAAGTAAATTGAGACTTGTTCAATTAGATAGAGCTGGTATTGTTGAGTAATGAATGAGTTGGGCTGGAATACTCCCTAAAGGTATCATAAGGTGATGTATGCCTACAGGAAATGAGGACTACTGTAAGTGGATCAGTAAAGAAGGTAGGAAAAGATGCCCAGGGCACTGAAAGAGTACAATGGTAATCTCAGTGGTAATGTAAAATCACCCTGTGCATAACTCCTACGAAAACTACACACTTAAATATACATTCCCAATGCGACATACCTAGATCATTCAAAGTCGGTGAGAAAAGACTTATTTGATTTCGTGCTTCATCCCCTCTCAAGCAAGGGCCAATTCTCCATGGTGATCCGTGAGGGATTAATACCTAATCCTGTATGGAAACACTTTAATGTTAGTATTGGAGGCAGAATTCACTAGCCGCTTTTTGCATTAAGTAGCATTTCTACCTCTGTTAGTTTACTGGTTCATTGATGTCCATAAACAAATGTCAAGCCGGCGGCTTAAAATACGCTTCTTAGTCATTTTCTTTGTCATTTGGAATTATACAGCGTTAAGGCTCCATTTACAGTTCTGAAATGATTCACAAACAAACTCTAACTATTGCTCCTCGTGTTCATGAAATGTGTGGTTTACACTGTTTATTTACCAGTGCACGATTAACATAGGCTATAAAAGTGACCAAACAGGTGAAGGTATCCAGCCCAATGTAACTCATTTGAAATAAAAGACTTAGGTTGAATATGACATCAGTTCTCCCTTTGTCTTTGTTTCAAGGTGACAGGGAGGCTTGTCTTTTCAACATATCTGTCTATGACATTTATCCTCCATAGACCTCATTGGACAAGATGCACCTCTGACCCTATGTTCTGTTAACTATGACATTGAGACTGCTGAACATTCCTACAACCCTGGCCATTCAACTGTTTCTATGAAACACCTGTCATCATGACCACATATAACCACTGAGAAAGAGAGATGGAGAAAGAAAAAGAGAGAGTGGGAAGAGAGAGAGAGAGAGAGAGAGAGAGAGAGAGAGAGAGAGAGAGAGAGAGAGAGAGAGCGAGAGAGAAAGAGAGAGAGAGAGAGAGAGAGAGAGAGAGAGAGAGAGAGAAGAGAGAGAGAGAGAGCGAGAGAGAGAGAGAGAGAGAGAGAGAGAGAGAGAGAGAGAGAGAGAGAGAAAGAGAGAGAGAGAGAGAGAGAGAGAGAGAGAGAGAGAGAGAGAGAGAGAGAGAGAGAAAGTAATAAAAATACATGCTTACTGTTGTAAATACTGGAGTGCATTACAAGTGAGAGAGAGAGAGAGAGAGAGAGAGAGAGAGAGAGAGAGAGAAAGAGAGAGAGAGAGAGAGAGAGAGAGAGAGAGAGAGAGAGAGAGAGAGAGAGAGAGAGAGAGAGAGAGAGAGAGAGAGAGAGAGAGAGCGAGAGAGCGAGAGAAAGAGAGAGAGAGAGAGAGAGAGAGAGAGAGAGAGAGAGAGAGAGAGAAAGTAATAAAAATACATGCTTACTGTTGTAAATACTGGAGTGCATTACAAGTGCTGTGAATCAGTAGGTAAACTCCCATTTAGATGTACTCTAATTTACCTGAACTTGATCTCAGACTCCAGGCCATCACACAATACATTAAGGAAAGCTCTAATGGGTGCCATGTCAGCCACTGTGACTTTTTTGTAGTCTCAGGTCCAAAACACATTTCACATTAAGTAGCCTACACTTCAATGAAAGCTAAATTGTGCATACTCACCTGCTTGATGTATGACTGACATAGATATATGATATATGATAACCAGCTGTCACAGTGATAACAAGCCAACTGATGGGGAAGATCACAATAATTATGAATGACACACAATCACATAGCTTGGTCTTAGTGAAATACTAATAGTTACAATCATGTTATACGTTAGTATCCTTAAAGATAATTTAAATTACACATCTGTGTGTGTGTGTTTAAAACATGAGAAAAGTTATCCTCAGGAGTCCTATTTAGGCCTACCATTTGAACAAGGTATTATGGGAACCACGTAGGCAAATACTCTTGCATCTTAATTTTTCAATTAGCATGCCTCTTGTGCTCTAAACCAATGCAAACACAGCAAGGCATAATTTTAAATGCAACTTTAATGGTGAGTCTAATTAGTGTAAATTGGTATGGCTTGTAAACTCTGAGAAATGTTAATGCAGCTCGATTTCAATCTATCCTTGCATGGATGGTGTATCAATACACCCAGTCACCACAAAGATACAGCCTTCCTTCCAGACTCGGTTGCCAGAGAGAAAGGAAACCGCTCAAGAATTTCACCATGAACCCAATGGTGACTTTAAAATAGTTAATACATTTTGGCTCCCGAGTGGCAGAGCGGTCTAAGGCACTGCATTTCAGTGCTATAGCGTCACTACAGACCCTGGTTCAATTCCAGGCTGTATCACAACCGGCCGTGATTGGGAGTCCCATGGGGCGGCATACAATTGGCCCAGTGTTGTCCGGTTTAGGGTTTGGCCAGGGTAGGCCGTAAATAAGAATTTGTTCTTAACTGACTTGCCTAGTTAAATAAAGGTTAAATACATGTTTTTTAATAATAATAATGGCTGTGGTAGGAGAAAACTCAGGATGGATTAACAACATTGTAATTTTACTCTACGATACAAACCTAAATGACAAAATAAAAAATATTCCAAAATGTGCGTCCTATTTGCAAAAAGGCACTAAAATAAAACTGCAAAAAATGTGGCAAAGAAATTAACTTATGTCCTGAATACAAAGTGTTACAGTATGTTTGGGGCAAATCCAACACATCAGAGAGTACCACTCTTCATATTTTCAAGAATGGTCGTGGCTGCATCATGTTATGGGTATGTTTGTCATCGGCAAGGAGTTTTTTTAGGATAAAAATAAATGGAATAGAGCTAAGTACAGGAACAATCCTAGAGGAAAACCTGGTTCAGTCTTCTTTCCAACAGACACTGGGAAACAAATTCACCTTCAGCAGGACAATAACCTTAAACACAAGACCAAATATACACTAGAGTTGCTTACCAAGTCATGGAATATTCCTGAGTGGCCCAGTTACAGTTTTGACTTAAATCTGCTTGAAAATGGCTGTCTAGCAATAACCATCAACCAACTTGACAGAGCTTGAAGAATTTAAAAAAGAATAACGGGCAAATATTGCACAATCCAGGTGTGCAAAGCTCTTAGAGACTTACCCAGAAAGACTCACAGCTTTAATCGCTGCCAAATGTAATTCTAACATGTATTGGCTCAGGGGGTTGAATACAAGATAAAGCACATTAATGTTTCATTTTTCATTATTTGTATTTTTTTATGGTTGAATTTTTCTTCCACTTTGTCATTACAGAGTATCTTCTGTAGATCGTGACAATAAATCCCACGTTGTCACAACAAGATGTGGAAAAAGTAAAGGGGTGTGAACACTTTCTGAAGGTATTGTATCTTCATTTACTCCCGCGTACACAAACTTGCAGGTGCAGCGAAATGCTTGTGCTTCTAGCTCCAACAGTGCAGTAAAACCTAACATTACAAAACAATACACACACACACGTGTATGTATGTGTGTCTTTCAGAGGGGTTGGGTTAAAAGGGGAAGTCAAATTTCGCAATTGACCAATAACGTAATCTTAACTAAGAGTTTTTGCAAGATAGTTCTAGCTTTTCTTTTTTTTTTTTCTGCATCCATCTGTATATTCAAGTCAACTGCCAACCACTGATTGCCTTGCTGTAAATCAGTGCGGTTCAATTCCGGTAGGAATGAGGAACTTACTATTGAGAGTAAGAATAGTAGAATTACACGAGGCACAATTTTTAAGTCCTGTTGTGCATCAGCAGTTCTTCTCTTGCTATGTCAGTCACTGACAGTCACTCAATTAACCATACATTTTTAGATTGGTAGTTAGTGTAGCCAGCTATCTAAACTTGTAGTAATCATGGCCGAATATCGACCAGGCAGGCAGGGTCTAAACTTGTAGTAATCATGGCCGAATACCGATCGGGCACGCAGGGCACATGCCCAGGGGCCCCGACCTCCAGGGGGCCCCATTGATTGTGTTAGTCATTCTCACTCAGATATCATATAAACATTGCATAAGTCATTGCAAAATGTTCAGAATTGCAGGAAATTAGCTCTTAAAACTACAAAAAATCTCTCCACCCCATAGCAAAATGTGTAGAATTGCAGAAAACTTGCTTTAAAGGTCCAATGCAACCGTTTTTATCTAATTCTCAACTAATTTCTAGGTAACAATTAAGTACCTTACTGTGATAGTTTTTATTTTGCTAGGACTGTCTGGGAGTGGTCTGAGTGGGAGGAGGAACACTGGAAATTAGCTGCTATTGGCAGAAAGCCATGAGACTGAAAAATAGGCTGACATTTATGGCGAGCTTTTCAAACAGCTCTTACACTAAAAGGGCATTATCATCATGTTCACAATTTCACAGTAGTATTCCAACCTGAGAGTATGGATATATATATATATACTGATCAAAAATATAAGCGCAACATGTAAAGTGTTGGACCCATGTTTCATGAGCTGAAATAAAAGATCCCAGAAATGTTAAATACACACAAAGCTTATTACTCTCAGATTTTAGGCACAAATTTGATTACATCCCTGTAAGTGAGCATTTATCCTTTGCAAAGATAGTCCATCCACCTGACAAGTGTGACATATCAAGAAGCTGATTGAAAAGCATGATCTTTACACAGGTACACCTTGTGCTGGGGACAATAAAAGGCCACAATTACAAAAGTAATGTGTAGTTTTGTCACACAACAATGTGACAGATGTCTCATGCCAAAGATGAAACATGTCTTGAGGCAGCTTGCAATTGTCATGATGACTGCAGGAATGTCCACCAGAGCTGTTGGCAGAGAAATGAATGCTCATTTCTCAACAAAAGTCGTTTTAGAGAATTTGGCAATACATCCCACAGGCATCACAACCGCAGAACACGTTTAACCACGACAGCCCAGGACCTCCACATCTGGCTTCTTAACCTGCGGGATCATCTCTCAGAATGACCTTCTTGATCCAAATCAGTCAGGTTTCAAGACTAGTCATTCAACTGAGACTGCTCTTCTCTGTATCACGGAGGCGCTCCGCACTGCTAAAGCTAACTCTCTCTCCTCTGCTCTCATCCTTCTAGACCTATCGGCTGCCTTCGATACTGTGAACCATCAGATCCTCCTCTCCACCCTCTCCGAGTTGGGCATCTCCGGCGCGGCCCACGCTTGGATTGCGTCCTACCTGACAGGTCGCTCCTACCAGGTGGCGTGGCGAGAATCTGTCTCCTCACCACGTGCTCTCACCACTGGTGTCCCCCAGGGCTCTGTTCTAGGCCCTCTCCTATTCTCGCTATACACCAAGTCACTTGGCTCTGTCATACATAACCTCACATGGTCTCTCCTATCATTGCTATGCAGACGACACACAATTAATCTTCTCCTTTCGCCCTTCTGATGACCAGGTGGCGAATCGCATCTCTGCATGTCTGGCAGACATATCAGTGTGGATGACGGATCACCACCTCAAGCTGAACCTCGGCAAGACGGAGCTGCTCTTCCTCCCGGGGAAGGACTGCCCGTTCCATGATCTCGCCATCACGGTTGACAACTCCATTGTGTCCTCCTCCCAGAGCGCTAAGAACCTTGGCGTGATCCTGGACAACACCCTGTCGTTCTCAAATAACATCAAGGCGGTGGCCCGTTCCTGTAGGTTCATGCTCTACAACATCCGCAGAGTACGACCCTGCCTCACACAGGAAGCGGCGCAGGTCCTAATCCAGGCACTTGTCATCTCCCGTCTGGATTACTGCAACTCGCTGTTGGCTGGGCTCCCTGCCTGTGCCATTAAACCCCTACAACTCATCCAGAACGCCGCAGCCCGTCTGGTGTTCAACCTTCCCAAGTTCTCTCACGTCACCCCGCTCCTCCGCTCTCTCCACTGGCTTCCAGTTGAAGCTCGCATCCGCTACAAGACCATGGTGCTTGCCTACGGAGCTGTGAGGGGAACGGCACCTCAGTACCTCCAGGCTCTGATCAGGCCCTACACCCAAACAAGGGCACTGCGTTCATCCACCTCTGGCCTGCTCGCCCCCTACCACTGAGGAAGTACAGTTCCCGCTCAGCCCAGTCAAAACTGTTCGCTGCTCTGGCCCCCCAATGGTGGAACAAACTCCCTCACGACGCCAGGACAGCGGAGTCAATCACCACCTTCCGGAGACACCTGAAACCCCACCTCTTTAAGGAATACCTAGGATAGGATAAAGTAATCCTTCTCACCCCCCCTTAAAAGATTTAGATGCACTATTGTAAAGTGGCTGTTCCACTGGATGTCATAAGGTGAATGCACCAATTTGTAAGTCGCTCTGGATAAGAGCGTCTGCTAAATGACTTAAATGTAAAATGTAAATCTGAGACCAGCCACCCGGAGAGCTGATGAAACTGTGTGTTTGCACAATCAAAGAATGTCTGCACAGTCAGAAACCATCTCAGGGAAATTCATCTGCGTGTTCATCATCCTCACCAGGGTCTTGACCTGACTGCAGTTCGGTGTTGTAACTGACTTCAGGGGGGAAATGCTCACCTTCGATGGCCACTGGCAGGCTCGAGAAGTGTGCTCTTCACGGATGAATCCCAGTTTCAACTGTACCGGGCAGATGTCAGATGTGTGGGCAAGTTGTGTGGGCAAGTGGTTTTCTGATGTCAACCTTGTGAACACAGTGCCCCATGGCGGCGGTGTGGTTATGGTATGGGCAGGCATAAGCTACAGACAACAAACATACAGTTGAAGTCGGAAGTTTAAATACACCTTAGCCAAATACATTTAAACTCAGTTTATCACAATTCCTGACATTTAGTCCTAGTAAAAATGTCCCTGTCTTAGGTCAGTTGGGATCACCACTTTATTTTAAAAATGTGAAATGTCAGAATAATAGTAGAGAGAAGGATTTATTTCAGCTATTATTTATTTCATTACATTCCCAGTGGGTCAGAAGTTTACATACACTCAATTAGTATTTGGTAGCATTGCCTTTAAATTGCGCAACTTGGGTCAAATGTGTCAGGTAGCCTTCCACAAACTTCCCACAATAAATGAATGAATTTTGTCCCGTTCCTACTGACAGAGCTGGTGGAACGGAGTCAGGTTTGTAGGATCCTTGCTCGCACATGCTTTTTCAAGTCTGCCCACAAATGTTCTATATGATTGAGGTCAGGGCTTTGTTATGGCCACTCCAATACCTTGACTTTGTTGTCCTTAAGACATTTTGCCACAACTTTGGAAGTATGCTTGGGGTCATTGTCCATTTGGAAGACCCATTTGTGACCAAACTTTAACTTCCTTACAGATTTTTTGAGATTTTGCTTCAATATATCCACATCATTTTCCTGCCTCATGATGCCAGCAATTTTGTGAAGTGCACCAGTCTCTCCTGGAGCAAAGCACGCCCACAACATGATGCTGCCACCCCTGTTTGAGGTCTTGGCTGATATCTTTTGATCTTGTCAAGCAAAGAGGCACTGAGTTTGAAGGTAGGCCTTGAAATACATCCACAGGTACACCCAAATGACTGAAATTATGTCAATTAGCCTATCAGAAGCTTCTAAAGCCATGACATAATTTTCTGGAATTTTCCAAGCTGTTTAAAGGGACAGTCAACTTAGTGTATGTAAACTTCTGACCCACTGGAATTGTAATACAGTACATGATAAGTGAAATAACCTGTCTATAAACAATTGTTGGAAAAATTGCTTGCGTCATGCACAAAGTAGATGTCCTACCCGACTTGCCAAAACTATAGTTTGTTAACAAGAAATTTGTGGAGTGGTTGAAAAACGAGTTTTAATGGCACCAATCTATGTGTATGTAAACTTCCGACTTCAACTGTAATTGCATTTTATTGATGGGAATTTGAACACAGAGATACCGTGATGCCATTCATCCACTGCCATCACCTCATGATTCAGCATGATAATGCATGGCCCCATGTCACAAGGATCTGAACACAATTTCTGGAAGCTGAAAATGTCCCACGCATACTCACTTGACATGTCAACCATTGAGCATGTTTGGCCAAACACCGGCCAAACCCAGACAACGCTGGGCCAATTGTGTGTTGCCCTATGGGACTCCCAATCACGTGTGATGCAGCCTGGATTCGAACCAGGGTGTCTGTAGTGACGCCTCTAGCACAGAGATGCAGTGCCTTAGACCGCTGCACCACTCAGGAGCTAAGGGCCTAATTAATTTATTTCAATTGACTAATTTCCTTTTGTGAACTGTAACTCAGTAAAATCGTTGATATTGTTACACGTTATGTTTATATTTTTGTTCAGTGTAGAAAACGCAGGCAAATTATGTTTTGACTGCACTGGGCCATTAAAATGGCCACATTGTCTTTATGCCCATGGTAAAATGTGTAGAATTGCAGGAAATTAACTTTGAAATACATTATTTTCTCTCCATCATCAAGAGGACAAGAGGAGGACCACAAACATCTATTGCGCAAGGTGGTTTTGGATTCCCCCCCCCAACCAAATCTCGCTAAGGGCCTTCAAAAGGCTAGAGCTGGCCCTAGAAGTAGAGGATGAAAAACAGAAGTGTTTTGGCCATTCAGGACCGGAAATGAACAGCCCTGCTGTAAATGAAACACCCGACTTCGTCTGAAATAAGACTGTTGTCCATCTTGCCATCTCCTGCAGCCATGAGACACGTTGATTTCTCACACACTGGTAGGCTACTCACAGTCTGGTTTCAGAAAGTATTTCTTCAGTTAGCTGTATACGCAGAGAGGTTGCTATAAGCCTTTTGCAAACGTCATCATAATGATAGGGTGGGTCTGGGTCATGCCAAATGGAACTTGCGCGAGAGATTGCAGGAGTGCATGATGTGTGTATGATGATCCCGGCGAATTCGGTCCACAAGGAGCCTGACCATCTGCTGACAGTTTCCACAGGTACAGTACACTGCATTTATTTTCATTCACACAACGAATTGGTTTGATGCAGAAAACTATTGATTGACATTTGATGCTTGCTTGCCTTCATATTCTACCTGTTATCTCGAAGATGAGCAGATGGTTTGTGATCCTAGAGACAAACAGTGCATGAACAGTTTCATTAACTTGTAGATATGTTTGCAATATGCCTTTGAACTCTTGACTGTTTCACTGCATGAATGTTTATCCAAAACTGTAATTTGAAGTTTTTGACCGATGTTCAATCAATTCTGTGTTATTAATACAGCCTATATTTGATTTATGCAGCAATGGAACTGATGGCAGATCAGAAAACCAGAATAGAGGAAGAACGTGGAAAAGAAATGGAAAGGAAAGGGGGAAATAAATGCTCTTTGGTAAGAGATGGTAAGTTTTCTAAAACGAATTAACTTTACCTTATTGAAACAAATATCTAAAAGCAATGTTCTCAATGTCAAATATCTGACATTGTTTATTATTGACATATATAACTATTATGGTAGGCTTGATACAATACAGCCAAGTGAACACACTACTCAACCTAGCCTCAGAGCATTTTGTATTATTCTGTATGTAAATCCGAAACACTCATTTAGCATGATATGTTACGTTTCATATGGTATGTATGAATTTGTGGATATCCATCACCCATTTCATACTATATGTTACACATTTGCAAAACGTTCAATATGTTATGAATTTGTTAAACATTCTACAGTAAATGTTACGAATTTGTAAAATGTATGATATGTTATGAATTCTAGCTAGGTGGCTAACATTAGCTAAACTAGAGGTTCAAATCAAAATCAAATTTATTTGTCACATACACATGTTTAGCAGATGTTAATGCGAGTGTAGCGAAATGCTTGTGCTTCTAGTTCCGACAATGCAGTAATAACCAACAAGTAATCTAGCTAACAATTCCAAAACTACTACCTTATAGACACAAGTCTAAGGGGATAAAGAATATGTACATAAAGATATATGAATGAGTGATGGTACAGAGCGGCATAGGCAAGATACAGTAGATGGTATTGAGTACAGTATATACATATGAGATGAGTATGTAAACAAAGTGGCATAGTTAGAGTGGTTAGTGATACATGTATTACATAAAGATGCAGTAGATGATATAGAGTACAGTATATACGTATACATATGAGATGAATAATGTAGGGTATGTAAACATTATATTAAGTAGCATTGTTTAAAGTGGCTAGTGATATATTTTACATCAATTCCCATCAATTCCCATTATTAAAGTGGCTGGAGTTGAGTCAGTGTGTTGGCAGCAGCCACTCAATGTTAGTGGTGGCGGTTTAACAGTCTGATGGCCTTGAGATAGAAGCTGTTTTTCAGTCTCTCGGTCCCAGCTTTGATGCACCTGTACTGACTTCGCCTTCTGGATGATAGCGGGGTGAACAGGCAGTGGCTCGGGTGGTTGTTGTCCTTGATGATCTTTATGGCCTTCCTGTGACATCGGGTGGTGTAGGTGTCCTGGAGGGCAGGTAGTTTGCCCCCGGTGATGCGTTGTGCAAACCTCACTACCCTCTGGAGAGCCTTACGGTTGTGGGCGGAGCAGTTGCCGTACCAGGCGGTGATACAGCCCGACAGGATGCTCTCGATTGTGCATCTGTAGAAGTTTGTGAGTGCTTTTGGTGACAAGCCGAATTTCTTCAGCCTCCTGAGGTTGAAGAGGCGCTGCTGCGCCTTCTTCACGATGCTGTCTGTGTGGGTGGACCAATTCAGTTTGTCTGTGATGTGTGCGCTGAGGAACTTAAAATTTACTACCCTCTCCACTACTGTCCCATCGATGTGGATAGGGGGGTGTTCCCTCTGCTGTTTCCTGAAGTCCACAATCATCTCCTTAGTTTTGTTGACGTTGAGTGTGAGGTTATTTTCCTGACACCACACTCTGAGGGCCCTCACCTCCTCCCTGTAGGCCGTCTCGTCGTTGTTGGTAATCAAGCCTACCACTGTTGTGTCGTCCGCAAGGTTAGCTCTAAGTTTAGGAGTTAGGTTAAAGGGTTAAGGTTAGGTTAGGTTTAGTTAGGTTTAGTTGAAGGGTTAGCTAAAAGGGTTAAAGATAGCTAACATGCTAAATAAACTCAGCAAAAAAGAAACGTCCTCTCACTGTCAACTGTGTTTATTTTCAACAAACTTAACATGCGTGAATATTTGTATGAACATAACAAGATTCAACAATTGAGACATAAACTGAACAAGTTCCGCAGACATGTGATTAACAGAAATGGAATAATGTGTCGCTGAACAAAGGGGGCGGGGGGGTCAAAATCAAAAGTAAGAGTCAGTATCTGGTGTGGCCACCAGCTGCATTAAGTACTGCAGTGCATCTCCTCCTCATGGACTGCACCAGATTTGCAGATTCTTGCTGTGAGATATTACCCCACTCTTCCACCAAGGCACATGCAAGTTCCCGGACATTTCTGGGGGAATGGCCCTAGACCTCACCCTCCGATCCAACAAGTCCCAGACGTGCTCAATGGGATTGAGATCCGGGCTCACTTCTCTGTTATTGCACTATGTTCAGCTGTGCGCCTGGTGATTGAACGGGCTACCAGGTGCAGATTTTTTAAATGTTTTTTAATGCCTTCAGGGGGATGCAATGGGTCCATTACCCCCCCCAGTAGCGCTGTCTTAGGCGTCTCACAGTACGGACAATTTATTGCCCTTGCCACATCTGCAGTCCTCATGCCTCCTTGCATCATGCCTAAGGCACGTTCACGCAGATGAGCAGGGACACTGGACATCTTTCTTTTGGTGTTTTTCAGAGTCAGTAGAAAGGCCTCTTTGGTGTCCTAAGTTTTCTGTGACCTTAATTGCCTACCGTCTGTAAGTTGTTAGTGTCTTAGTGACCATTCCACAGGTGCATGTTCATTAATTGTTTGTGATTCATTGAACAAGCATGGGAAACAGTGTTAAACCCTTTACATTGAAGATCTGTGAAGTTATTTGGATTTTTACGAATTATCTTTGAAAGACAGGGTCCTGAAAAAGGGAGTTTAGTTGGAAAGTAGCTAAAAAGTAGTTGAAAAGTTGCTAATTAGCTAAAATGCTAAAGTTGTCCATGATGAGATTCAAACTCGCAACTTTGATGAGATTCGACCAACCCCCCCCAAAAAATAACTTACATTTTTGTCTTATGTAATCATCTGTCTTATCTAACCGAACCAAATGTAAGATATCATACTCATTAGAAATTCCCGGATTTACCTTTATTATGTTCCGTCTAGTCTACGAGACCAGGCTGCACTACTACATACACTATATATACAAATGTATGTGGACACCCCTTCAAATGAGTGGATTTGGCTATTTCAGCCAAACCCGTTGCTGACAGGTGTATAAAATCGAGCACACAGTCATGCAATCTCCATAGACAAACATTGGCAGTAGAATGGCCTTACTGAAGAGCTCAGTGACTTTCAATGTGGCACCATCATAGGATACCACCTTTCTAACAAGTCCATTTGTAAAATGTCTGCCCTGCTAGAGCCGCGAAGTGGTAGGCCACACAAGTTCACAGAATGGGACTGCAGCATGTTGACGCGCGTAGTGCATGAAAATCATTTGTCCTCGGTTGCAACACTCACTCCCAAGTTCCAAACTGCCTCTGGAAACAACGTCAACACAATAGATGTTTGTCGGGAGCTTCATGAAATGGGTTTCCATGGCCGAGCAGTCTCAAACAAGCCTAAGATCACCATGCGCAATGCCAAGCGTCGGCTGGAGTGGTGCAAAGCTCGACGCCATTGGACTATGGAGCATGGAAATGAATTCTTTGGAGTGATGAATCACACGTCACTATCTGGCAGTACAACAGACTAATCTGGGTTTGGGGGATGCCAGGAGAACGCTACCTGCCCCCATGCATAGTGCCAACAGTTTGTTGGAGGAGGAATAATGGACTGGGGCTGTTTTTCATGGTTCGGGCTAGGCCCCTTAGTTCCAGTGAAGGGAAATCTTAACACTACAGCATACAATAACATTGTAGATGATTCTGTGCTTCCAACTTTGTGGCAACAGTTTGGGGAAAGCAGTGTCCTGTTTCAGCATTATAATGCCCATGAGCACAAAACGAGGTCCATAAAGAAATGGTTTGTCGAGATCGGTGTGGAAGAACTTGACTGACCTGCAAAGAGCCCTGACCTCAAACCTATCGAACATCTTTGGGATGAATTGGAATGCTGACTGAGAGCCTAATAGCCCAACATCAGCAGCCGACCTCACTAATGCTCTTGTGGCTGAATGGAAGCAAATCTCTGCAGCAATGTTCCAACATCTAGTGGAAAGCCTTCCCAGAAGAGTGGAGGCTGTTAAGAGGTGTCCACATACTTTGGTCATGTAGTGCAGCTAGTTCCATCCCAACTTTCCATGAAAAAAGCTTCTGAAAGAGGCATTGTAGAAAGTGTAGCATGGAGGCAACAGTTAAAAAATGTATCTCATGCCTGCAGGCCTTATTTCTCTATTAGCTAATGGGCACAGACCAGCTGCAGTAGTTACCTCATTTATTAGCTTACCCAGGGGCATCTCAATGATTTTCAGCTCTGGTACACGGCAGACTTCATTGATTCTGTAACTCCATGCATTTTCCTACTATATCTCCTTTTGACTACTTAGTATAGAAAAAATAATGTGTATTCCTGTTTGGAAAATGTGTCCAATATGTTAATAAATCATAGGACATTAAATGTTAAATAAAAGGGAGACAAAAGTTATGGTAAATAAGTCATTTAGAATAGGTGGTAGAAAAATAAACAGGGAAGAGCAGCCAAAGCAATAATTCATTAATAAGCATTGAAATCGGTCTGTGAAAAGCAGATTGATCAACTATTCTGTTCCCTGTAAAACTGGAGATACAACTGATGAGATCATCAGAATCAAAGTGAAATATACCAAAACTGGGATATACAGTACATCACTGCGGCTTAGCTTTCAGAATAAATAAGTTGTGCACATTGAACAAGTTACAAATAAACACTTCCTACCACTTCTCAGTGATTAGCATTGCTGGAAAATATAGACATACAGCAAAGTTCTAAGTAATGTTAGCACTAATAGTGTTCAACCCCATAATGGGAAAGGGGGATACCTAGTCAGTTGTACAACTGAATGCCTTCAAGTGAAATGTGTCTCCGCATTTAACCCAACCCCTCTGAATCAGAGAGGTCGGGGGCTGCCATAATCGACATCCACGTCGAACGGCACCTGGGGAACAATGAGTTAACTGCCTTGCTCAGGGGCAGAACGGCGGATTTTTGCCTTGTCAGCTTGGAGATTCATGAAGGTGATCCTAGTTTGCACACTACAAGGTACTGAAATTATACTGAATTACCTAGACCACCACACATCTCTATCACAAGATAGAGTGGAACCAAACTGTAGAGTGGTACCTGCTAAAGCCCCTAACAGCTGGACGTGCATGTCTGGTTTCATCACTGTGTAGATTGATGTTGTGGAAACTATGCTGCAATAGAGGATAGTTTAAAACCAAGCCTAGATGTTATTCTGTGCTGGGGAATGGACAGTTGTCAAGTTCAATAGAGGATAGTTTAAAACCAAGCCTAGATGTTATTCTGTGCTGGGGAATGGACAGTTGTCAAGTTCAATAGAGGATAGTTTAAAACCAAGCCTAGATGTTATTCTGTGCTGGGGAATGGACAGTTGTCAAGTTCAAGGGAGGTTATTCAATCTAAACTCTTTATAAGAGTTTTCAATCAATAATTTCCCCCACTGGATAGCTACATTGTTTTTCAGTTTATCCTGCTTCCCTGTTAAGTATTTTGTGAATGACAGTTTATTTTAATGGAAACGGACAGGGGCGCAACTTTCACTGAGGACGGGAGGGACATGTCCCCCCCACATTCTGAAATTGAAAAATAACAAATTATATTATGTCCCCCCCACAGAGTTGTGTGTGTGCGTGCGCATGGGTGGAATTAATACTCAATTGTGTGGATACTCAGAATATATTATTTCCTGTTTGATAGTGGAGGTTCTTAGCGAGGCCCCAGTCAGTGTCCGGAAGTTGAGCGTCATTCCAGAGAACGAGCCAGATCCAGGGAAGGCTGACACAGACCAGGCCTCCCATGATCCTCAGCTGCCCAGGGAGAAGGACAGCTCCACTTCTCTTTTCACTGTGAACAAGTACAGCAGGAACTCCTCCTCATCAGACTCTCTCTCCACCTCCTCTCATCAGACTGACACAGGAGGTAAGTCAGACAAGTTGCATTCACACCAGCCTCATGATTGAACAATTCAAATGTTATAATACACACCACAGTCCAAGTGACAAAGACAAAGTTCCCCTAACACTGGTCTCTGTTTCATGGCAATTGTCTTCTAGAAACAGGTAGTCAGGACATTATCAATAGGATGTGCAGCAGCTCAAGACAAAGCTGTATACTTAATTCACATCCTGTATGGTCAAGCCACAGACTACTGGTTGATGTCTGTAGCCCACTACTTAGTAAGAATTTAAAATGCGACCTATTACTAGCTTAATATTTTACTCTGCTGTAAGCATGTTTAAATGCATTTTTATTATACATTATTAAAATGTGTGAATAATTCAGATACAGAAATGACAGTAGAAGAAAATCCTATAATGTAAAGATGTGTCACTTAATGAAGCAACACAATTGATTGCATATGTACTTGAATTATTTAAAACATTGATAAGAAAAATTGCGATGCACTGATTAGATACATATTTATTAAGCAATTGATTCAAAATGATGTTTCACTACATAGTTGAAGAGATGTTGGTGTATGGGATAGATTATGAAAGTTAGCCTTTTTTTTGTTTGTTTATAGAATGTATTTGGACACTTATACAAATAGCCTGGCATATGTTGCATAGCTAGTTATACTGCACGTGTGTGTTGCAAAGCTGTTTATATTATAGCATTATCTCCTAATTCTAACTGATTAACAGTCATAAAGACCAACTCCCAATGCATTTCTCAACAACAACCCACATTATTGCTGTCTCTTCATGGTCATCATTTTAGCCCAGGGACCTCATGTTAAATGGCACCCAGGGGGTAGCATTTTTGCCAAGGGTGCTGGGAAGACCCACAGCACGTTGTTTCAGAGCAGCCACGGTGCAACTTTAGAATGTTCCTAGTGGAAGACCCATAGAGGCTGATGGTAATTGATTACGTCTCCAAACAGCTTCCTCAGTTGTCTCCCTGTAAGGGAGTGAGAGGTGATTTGCTAAATTATGCATGTGTAAAGGAAAGCCCAAGGAGAGCGTGGAAGCTTTTAAAATGTTCAAAACAATAAGTGAGGACTGACAGCATGCAGGTCTTTTAGGAGCACAGTCGATCTATGTCCTGAAGACAAATCCCAAGGTATAGGGGCTGGCTGTTGGAAGCATTTATTACAGCACAGACTTTTAAATGGGTCACAGTTATGGATTGTCTAGGCTGCACTTTTTTTTTAGGAGATAACATTTTCCTGTCACATTTTTGGGAATATAATGTCCTTAAAAAGACATCTTAATACATTCATAGTATGTCCTAATTTCAGTTATTAATTCAATAAAAATGAACAACTTATAAAGTTAAAGGGCTCAGCATTATCTATGTATAGTTTAATGTTGTACTAGAATCTGATCGCTCTTAATGTTCTCCCATGTTTTTCCCTCTTCCTCTCAGCTGACTGTGCAGGGATTGTCCTCAACTGCCTCTTCTGTAGGTTCTACGATCTGTTCCTCATGTTGCCAAACTCCTGTGATGAAGTCACCTATTGCTGCTGCCCTTCCTACAGACAGTACTCCTCCTCAGTGGAGGCCATACCTAGCAATGACTGCAACTGTAACTTTGACTTTGACTGTGGCCTGTTTGACACCTGTCAAGAGACAGGTGAGTTTCTGGAGCTGGCTATGGAGCTTTCTGAGATCTGTTATCGCTAGCTATCCTTAACGTTATGGGCTGAAGAAGAAGGATGCTAAGCTAGGGCGAACCTGCAGTCATGGCACAGCATATGTTCAACAAATAGGCCTAAGAATATGCTGCTAACATGGGGACCTGGACTGATGTTGAACTGGGAATTTACAAGGCTTTAACAGTCAGCCACACCTTGCAGTTAAGAGAGAATGGCTGCTCTTCAACCTCTATGAACAAAATAAATAATCCTTTTCATCATGGACTTGCATTCACTGAAGGATGGTAGAGGGGTCAAACCATGACCTTTACTAGTTACCTTGTATCATCACGACATTGACCTAGCTTGTTGCATGTGTAGAATTGTATGTGTTAGCATATCTAAGCCTATGTGCTGAGGTCCTAACTGCAGAGAACAGTGAGGTACACAGTGGACAATGCCTGCTCTGAGGGTTGTGGATTCCACCCCTGAAGTGTTGTACACCAACAGACACCTCAGCTTCTGCATGTCAGTTCCTTTTTCTTTTTTTCTGAAATGCAAAAAAATCTTAAAGCCTTTCGTGTTCACAGGTCTATTTCAATGTAGTGTCATTGTTACCACAGAAACAGTTGGAGATGGCATGTCTAGGACATGTCTAGGACACTCGTCCGTGTAGTTCCCATCGAACTCTGTTCGTGAAGATGGTCCTCTCAAGTGGCGGCTGACTGTGTGGATCACTTCAATCTGTAATGGGTCCTTGTCATATAATAGTACATGGACACTGGAGTATTGGTGGGTATCTCACTCTCTCCAGGTAAAGTACACAGCAAGAGCAGCATGAAGTAATGCATCATCTGTTTCTCTGGGAGGTCAAGCAGACAGGGCCCGTCTACTCTTCATCACCATGGACACCGAGGGTTATTATTTTCTCTGGGAGGTCAGGCAGATAGGTCCCGTCTACTCTTCACCACCATGCACACCGAGGGTTATTATTTTCTCTGGGAGGTCAGGCAGATAGGTCCCGTCTACTCTTCACCACCATGCACACCGAGGGTTATTATTTTCTCTGGGAGGTCAGGCAGATAGGTCCCGTCTACTCTTCACCACCATGCACACCGAGGGTTATTATTTTCTCTGGGAGGTCAGGCAGATAGGTCCCGTCTACTCTTCACCACCATGCACACCGAGGGTTATTATTTTCTCTGGGAGGTCAGGCAGATAGGTCCCGTCTACTCTTCACCACCATGCACACCGAGGGTTATTATTTTCTCTGGGAGGTCAGGCAGATAGGTCCGTCTACTCTTCACCACCATGCACACCGAGGGTTATTATTTTCTCTGGGAGGTCAGGCAGATAGGTCCCGTCTACTCTTCACCACCATGCACACCGAGGGTTATTATTTTCTCTGGGAGGTCAGGCAGATAGGTCCCGTCTACTCTTCACCACCATGCACACCGAGGGTTATTATTTATTCTCTGGGAGGTCAGGCAGATAGGTCCCGTCTACTCTTCACCACCATGCACACCGAGGGTTATTATTTTCTCTGGGAGGTCAGGCAGATAGGTCCCGTCTACTCTTCACCACCATGCACACCGAGGGTTATTATTTTCTCTGGGAGGTCAGGCAGATAGGTCCGTCTACTCTTCACCACCATGCACACTGAGGGTTATTATTTTCTCTGGGAGGTCAGGCAGATAGGTCCCGTCTACTCTTCACCACCATGCACACCGAGGGTTATTATTTTCTCTGGGAGGTCAGGCAGATAGGTCCCGTCTACTCTTCACCACCATGCACACCGAGGGTTATTATTTTCTCTGGGAGGTCAGGCAGATAGGTCCCGTCTACTCTTCACCACCATGCACACCGAGGGTTATTATGTTTCTCTGGGAGGTCAGGCAGATAGGTCCCGTCTACTCTTCACCACCATGGACACCGAGGGTTATTATTTTCTCTGGGAGGTCAGGCAGATAGGTCCCGTCTACTCTTCACCACCATGCACACCGAGGGTTATTATGTTTCTCTGGGAGGTCAGGCAGATAGGTCCCGTCTAGTATTCACCACCATGCACACCGAGGGTTATTATTTTCTCTGGGAGGTCAGGCAGATAGGTCCCGTCTACTCTTCACCACCATGCACACCGAGGGTTATTATTTTCTCTGGGAGGTCAGGCAGATAGGTCCCGTCTACTCTTCACCACCATGCACACCGAGGGTTATTATGTTTCTCTGGGAGGTCAGGCAGATAGGTCCCGTCTACTCTTCACCACAATGCACACCGAGGGTTATTATGTTTCTCTGGGAGGTCAGGCAGATAGGTCCCGTCTACTCTTCACCACAATGCACACCGAGGGTTATTATGTTTCTCTACTCGCTAAACATTTATTTTCTGTTATCAGATGTGAGGACCAACAGTGTAATCCTGCTGTACAAACAAGAAGAAAGTCACAGCCCAGTTGTCTGAGACACTGAGCTCATGTAATACTGTTGTATTGTTTGCTGAGAGTTACGAAGTCATACCGGTTTATTTGAAAATGCATATGGAGAGTATTTGTGAAAAAACACGAAAGCTTTTGATTTTGAACCTTAGGCTAAACTATTGTATGAAAACTGGATCTTGACGTTTTAAAAGAACTTAACCACAGTATGCTAAAATTAAATTGGTGACACTCCTGCCTAGACCGCGGTACAGTAGAACAAATAGTAACACTGTATGCAGACACCTAATGACCATGTATAGTAAGCATTTTGTGCAGAATGAGAACGCTGCTTGTGACCAATTTGCTTATTAACTGCAGCGGCACAATTACAAAGCTGACTACTCCAACTAATACTGCACCATAAAATCTATTGAAGGTCCTTTGTGGGTTTTTTAAACATGAAGTGTGTCTGCATAAACAGATGCTTGGCTTAAACTGAAAACACCTGCCCGTCTTAAACTCACTGGAACTCTTTCAAATTACCTGATAGCTTGGGGAGCAGCATGGGTTTTAGGATCTGTAATACATTTTAATCACATCCAAATGGCCTGTCTTTTAGAGCCCCGGTTCACAAGATGTCCCAGCTAGATGTCCCAGCTCAGTCCAGGAGGAGGTCAAGTGGCTGTCATTGCTTTGTACTGTACCACATGCATGCGGTTAAATGGCTGCTCACAGAAAAGTGTTAACCCATTATATTGCACGTCTCACCACTGTTCACAGCTGAACTCACATCACGTGTGCAAAGAGTCTAATCTTTTAACATCGGCTTTGTTATTGTGGTTGTATAATGATGTGCTGGGATAATTTTCCATTATTGTGTTTAGTGATGCTAGACTTGCATTAAACAAAGTTTATCTTATTATCTGCTGTGTTAGCTGGCATGTTGACATGTATCTCTGCTCTCTAATCGAATGTGAGTTTTTCTTTGGAATTTGAGGCCCCAATCTCTTTATTCTTGTGATGCAGGCTCTTCCTCCAGAGCACACAGCCCTAATTCCATCTCCCCTCAGACCCTCTCACACAGCCCTAATAAAACCTCCCCTCAGACCCTCTCACACAGCCCTAATTCCATCTCCCCTCAGACCCTCTCACACAGCCCTAATAAAACCTCCCCTCAGACCCTCTCACACAGCCCTAATACAACCTCCCCTCAGACCCTCTCACACAGCCCTAATACAGCCTCCCCTCAGACCCTCTCACACAGCCCTAATTCCATCTCCCCTCAGACTCTCTCACACAGCCCTAATAAAACCTCCCCTCAGACTCTCTCACAGCCCTAATACAACCTCCCCTCAGACTCTCTCACACAGCCCTAATACAACCTCCCCTCAGACCCTCTCACACAGCCCTAATACAACCTCCCCTCAGACCCTCTCACACAGCCCTAATTCCATCTCCCCTCAGACCCTCTCACACAGCCCTAATACAACCTCCCCTCAGACCCTCTCACACAGCCCTAATACAACCTCCACTCAGACACTTTCACACAGCCCTAATACAGCCTCCCCTCAGACACTCTCACACAGCCCTAATAAAACCTCCCCTCAGACTCTCTCACACAGCCCTAATACAACCTCCCCTCAGACTCTCTCACACAGCCCTAATACAACCTCCCCTCAGACTCTCTCACACAGCCCTAATACAACCTCCCCTCAGACACTCTCACACAGCCCTAATAAAACCTCCCCTCAGACTCTCTCACACAGCCCTAATACAACCTCCCCTCAGACTCTCTCACACAGCCCTAATACAACCTCCCCTCAGACTCTCTCACACAGCCCTAATACAACCTCCCCTCAGACACTCTCACACAGCCCTAATACAACCTCCCCTCAGACTCTCTCACACAGCCCTAATGCAACTCAGAGTGGCCTCCTGAGGAACAGCAACATTAAATATTAACATAATGTGTTTAGTCGTTTTTTTTATTTCAAACTGCGGTTTTGTCAGCATCTTGTGTACTCTTTCTCAAGATTCAGTCCGTGTGGAGATGCCTTCCCTGGAGATGTATTCCTTTCAAAGGCTTTATGTAGCACTGTGCCGTTGGAATCATTTAGGTATGTTTTTCTTATGTTCTTTCTGTGTTAATATTGACAACATTTTCACTGTGATTTTAAAAAACAAATGGAGCATTATAAGTGCATTTAGGTACTGCTTACTGTACCTTGAAGTGCAAAATGTATCCGTCGGAGAAGTGAAGATTGTTTGGGTGTGTTGGTTGGGTATACGTCATTGCTGACACAAATGTTGATGCATGTGTTTCTCATTAGGCCCTGTATTTCCTCTGTCAAAATCTTTCCTTTTTATCTCAAATTACACCCATATTGAAGAATGCACAATCCTTATTTTCGATAACTGCTGTGCTTCAGAGAAAGGTCATTGTAGATGATTACAGGAACATGTAAAAGCATTTTGTGGATTGTACTTTTGCTATTGTCTCAGTTTAGTTTACATGTCTGATTTCACTATTACTCCTTTAAATGAACTTGACCTTACTCTTTGAGGAATGGCATGTGTGTGCTATGTGCATCCTACCCAATTAGGCCAGAGGCACTGGAGCAGTAGAAACTAACACTCCCACAGCATCCTCCAGGAATTGAGCCTGACACTACTGCCTTTCTTGAATCTATATTTGGGCCATGTGTGTGGATCTGTGTCACTCAAGAGCACAGGCCCAATCTACAGTAGAGAAAGTAGAGTGAGCTCTGGGCCTGTGGGCTGCGTGTGCCAAGGCACAAAAGGAGCTCCCTCCCAGCAGGCACAGCCGTACCAACCAGGCCCTGGGCAGACTTTTATGATACCTTTCAATCAGCAGCTGATTCCCATCTGAAATGACAGGTGATTTGACTCAGCCTCCAATTAATGGCCTCATTTTAACAATTAAGAGCAGGAGGAGGAAGGGAAAATCTCATGTACTGACTACTGAATGAAGGCTGGAGGCGTAGTGATGATCGCCTGATAGTAGAAAAACACTGCTATCTCATCATCACAGTCCCCCTCACCGAACGTAACTGATGCCCATGGTATCTTCCCAGGTTGGGGGGCCCTAACACTCCATTAGGTGTTGTCCCATACTGTAGTTGGGGCCCAGACCTCTGTAAGGGAAATGGAGGAGGGGTAGGGAGGGAAGTTGAATTTAGTTTGGGGTCGGCAAACATGGCAGGGGATGATGGACGACATCACACTCGCCTTGGCCCCCCTCCCCTCCCCTCCCCTCCTGTCTTCACAGCGTAGAGGATATTAAAGAGCTGTGTAGCAGAAGAAGGAGGGGGGAGGAGGGGGTGATTTAGAGTGTGGCGCAGGGGGATGGGGACCTGGCGCATTGGAGTTAATTACTGAATAATGAGGAACAATTTATTGTGTTCTTGTTAGAGACATCAAAACGCTGGATGCTGCCTACAGAAAAAAAGCCTCTCTCTTTATACGTCCCACTAAATGCAGTATTTAACTTGGAGTCATTAAAGAGGCACTGCCTTGCCTCGTTCCAGTCAGCAGTGGAGAGCAGCTTCCCAGGGCTTATGAAGGAACAGCTAACACTGTCCTAACGCCAGGTACCTCCTAAGTGCCTCTCCTCTGGAGAATGTGTTCAAAGAAATAATGAGAATTGCATTAGCTGCAGATCGATCTCTCCCGTATCTTCCATTATTCTGCTGATGAGCATGGCATAACTACTCCTATTCACCTTTCAACCCCTGCAAATATACACAGACCTACTGTAAAAGGGCTTGTGATTCCCCTCAGGGAATGCGCTTGTTGTCATGTTCATGACTGTTACGGAATCCAGATGCCTTTGGTTTTAAGTTTAAATGTCATGGAGCAGTTTAGACATACTGTCATCCAGTTCGGAAAGAACAAATGTATCATAAAAAACATCTGAGTATAGCTGCTACTGTACATTGAAATCACGTCTTCCACCATATATTGAGTACAGTATATCATACTCATTAGAAGACAAGCTAGCTGTTAAATAGTTATCCAATTTGCACAGAGCATAATACATGCACCTCGATGATGTATTCTATAGAGCAGTGGTTCCTAACTCCGGTTCTCCAGTACCCCCAAGAGTACACATTTTGGTTGAAGCCCCAGACAAACACACTAAATTCAACTTGTCACAGGGGTTGATGATTAGTTGACAAGTAGAATCAGCTGTGCTTGTCCGTGGTGTCAGATGTGGTGTTAGATGTGGTGTGTGAAGCAGAGACACTCTTTGATGTGTTAAATATGAGATCTGACCACAGAACAAAGCAGCTGTCAGACACAGACTGTTGTCAGAGGCAATCCACGCCAATTATTATTGAGTATCTGTCATGCATGATTCAGAGGCTCCAAAGATACTGAGGAATGCCTAAGGCAGGATTTCCCAAACTCGGTCCTAGCCCCCCACCTCCCTCGGCACACGTTTTGGTTTTTGCCCTAGCACTCAACAGTTGATTCAAATAATCAAAGCTTGATGATGAGTTGATTATTTGAATCAGTTGTGTAGAACTAGGGCAAAAAACGAAATGTGCACCCAGGGGTGACCCCGGGACCGAGTTTAGGAAATCCTAGTCTAAAGAGATTATGATACTACTGACATTCAAAAACTCTTTACAAATAAACATAAGACTGGTCATATTGTAGTGGAGGCAATTGTTTCGTGTGATCATATGTGAACATATTACATATAGCATGCAAGATTCACCTACAATCAAGTAAATGGTTATTCATTTAACACTCAGATCTTTGAGTTCCTGTGTTACACCATAATATAACCACTAATTTAGTCAATTGTTTTCCATCACAGCACACAATCATTATATCATATTCTCATACAACTTTATGAGAGTTACATGTTCAATGTCTCAAATGCAGTGAGAGAGAGAGAGAGAGGTTGCTGAATGTGATGTAACCGTGTTGTGTAGCCAGAATAAATATGTTCAATATGAGGCCTACGGAACGATCCCGCTACACAGATGAGTGCTCCTCGAATGTTAATGAGGTCTCCTTTAGACATGCATAAGTTAAATATCTGCAATCATGCAAGGATCTGAGGTGCCCCTACTTATGGCATTTGAAATGTAGCTGGCTTTATTTACGACGGGTCTCACTGCACAGGCATCGCCACCTGAGCAGCCCAACGCTTTCAGAAGATACGGGTTTCTTTTAATGACCTGCAAATGAATCACTATGGCAGAACCATAAAGAAGCGGAATCCCCTTTGAAAATGAACAAAACAAAATATGAATAATAATCTGCCAATAGATCATAGAAACCAACCAAAGCAATGCCAAAGCAGAGGTATAGGAAGCAAGAGGCATGTAAAAAGGCCTTTCAGATATGTTGCTAATTATAATCACTACTACAGTGTCATCCACCGAGGGGTCCAAATTCCTCCTCGTAGGGTGTTCCTCTGGTTCTAGAGAAGCAACACACCTGTAAACACCACAGCAGCTAACATTATTGTAACTTCATGATTTCATAATGACAGCATAATTCATCTCTTCAGGCCCCAGTGGTGTGGTCCCTATGGACAAAACATGTCTAGATCTCAACCAGGGATAAACACACGGTACAAAAGACAGAGGTAGGAACTCATTCATCAAAATAACAAATCTAACTAAAAGCTTTCAGTTTGATACTGTAGTGTCAGCCAAGGAAGTCACCGAATCAACTGAAGCAAAATAAAATTAACCTCATTTTATTCTAATAAAGCATTTCGAGGACGTATTGCTCATTAATGTAATAATCAACCAGGGTGCTTAAAAGATGCAGCCATGTGTATCCAAATACCTCAGCAAGCTGAATGCCTTATGATGGAGAGGTGCTAAGTGATTGCTTTTCTATTGAATCACCAGGCCTTTAAAAAAAAAGATGTCTTAGGGTCTTGAGAACACCCTTGGGTGCACAGGCAGCAATAATGAGAAGTGCATAAGTTTGAATCCTCCACTCAAGCCAGATTCAGGGCTTTTTGTGGGGAAGATAAATGTATTTTAAGATTCTCCATCCCTCATTTCTTTCTATTTATTAGGATAATGAATTTCTGAGTGCTGTGCCAGTTCCACTGAGCCTGCTCCTCGGCCTAATTCTCTGTAACATTTCCACATAGCCGCTGGGGAACATTATATGAAGGCAGGGCTTACAATACCATCAATATGCCGAAGACGACAATCGGACGTTTCATAGATATTAATGGAAGTGCAAATTAAATCTAAGTTGGAGTGGAGCTATCGGGGTTATGATCAATGCCTTTTGCGCAGTCAGATTTAATAGAGGGTGTGTAATTTGAGTATCCAAACAGAATGTGTATCTTAAATGGGGAAGATGAAAGTAATCCCACGTGGGGAGGAAATAACACGTTAGCAGCATTATAA
The DNA here is from genome assembly GCF_034236695.1 of Oncorhynchus nerka. Lineage (NCBI taxonomy): Eukaryota > Metazoa > Chordata > Actinopteri > Salmoniformes > Salmonidae > Oncorhynchus > Oncorhynchus nerka. The sequence goes on along the minus strand of NC_088410.1, from coordinate 81,806,327 downwards.
TTAGAGAACTCGCAGTACAATGTTTCCCTCACACTGTATTGATGTTGAATAAAAACCTTTCTACATCTGTAATGCAGACACGGGACATGGATGTTGGAAGGGGTTTTTAGACACCTGTTATTAAGATGTCATAAAATATATTTGTCTAAAGCAAAAGTGTCAATAGTGTATTGTATTAGATGCATAACATATTCTGCCCAAATCATTTAGCTAATTCAGTGGGTAGCTGAATGAAAACAGAACAGCTTTGGAAATGGACACACTCATTTGACTGTTATGTTGATGGAACAAGAGCTATTGTTAGGGACCAATATACTGTAACCACCTTAGCTATGGTCATAGCAATAATGACAGAAAACAATAAAGGCACAGTAGTTGAATTATTAAAAATGTGAATAATTTTAGGAAGTAAATTTCAAACGGACTTGACAGCAATTTGCTGGGTCAGCAAAGCATTGGCTCAGTTGATGCACCATTGGTAATGAAAATCATGAATTCATGAGTTTTGCTGTGGATTAAAAAAACAAAAAGAGATAAGCAAATCACAAGAGAAACGAGCAGAAAGGTACCTCCCCAGAAAAATGTATTTTAATAAAGCCTGTGTATGCATCTAGTTTGCTACCTCTGTTCAAATATAATACAAAATTATAACACAGGTTGACAAAATGTTCACCTTTTTATTATTTCTTGGAAACCCATCTAACAATACACAGCACAGCAGCCACCTAAAATGAAATTGTGGAAGTCACCAGGTGAGCATGATACCAGCCAACAGCACAACTAGACTCCAATGAATAACACATGAGCTGACCAACAAGGCCACACAGAGCTCTACATACCAGCTTTACAGCTTGTGACCCCACACACACACACACACACTAGAGCAAGAGATGAGCAGGTGAGCTGATGCAACCCTCACCATCAGAGAAAACACAACTGTGGTGGTATAATGAAAATGAAATGTACTTGAAGGAGCTTTAAAAAATGAATTAAACAGTCTTGACGGCCATTTCCATCCCCTGGGCTTATGCAACTAGGTTGTATCAATAATTGCTCATTTAAACATGCATATAATTAAAACCACTATTATTCCCAAGTTTGAATCAAGGTCCCTAAAATGTCAAGCAGTCTGCCGTTTGGAAAGGTTACTTGGCGTCTGTGTGTCTTTCCCTTCATGTGTTGCCACTGTTTTATCTTACTGGCGTGGGGTTGATCAACTTTGAAGGACAGTGGTTAACTCATGTTAAAGGCCCAGTGCAGTTAAAAACACCATTTTCTGGTATTTTATATTTCCACACTATGAGGTTGGAATAATAATGTGAAAATGATGGTTATGCTGTTTTAGTGTAAAAGCTGTTTGAAAAGACCGCCTGAAAGGTCAAGTTGTTTTACAAGAAGTGAATAGGCCAATAACAAAGAGTTTCAAATCTCTCTGCCAATAACAGCTAGTTTTTTAGGTTAGATATCCCTCTCATTAGGTTTCTCCAATAAGGCCCCTCACTTAGGCCACTCCCAGACAGTCCAAGCTAAATTCTTGCCAGAGAAATAGCTTTCTGCCAAGACACTTTATTTGTTTCCAATAAAAATGGTCAAAAATAAACAGTAATTGGACCTTTTACCTACTAGAGTTCTGACGCTGTTAAAATTGACAGAGGCTTTTATTGTGTCAATTGTCTTTCAACACTATCAAGGTACTTGGTCCCCCATTTTCTACTCACTACCCTTCCTAATTTTGATAAACGTATGGTATGACCACAATAAAGGATGAATGAGGTGATTTAATTGTATTTATATCAGTAAAATAAAGTCTTTATTGACCTGTTGAAAGTAAAATTATTTTAAATAATTGATTTTGTCCACACTTCATTGACACAATGGGTCATGTAGACCTACTGTTGTAAGAACCTTAGTTCCATTAATAAAGGCTATACATTTCATTTTCAAATATCTCACTCACTACACTAGGGCTGAGGCATGATAAAATACATCAATAAAAAGGGTATTGATGTTGTCAAATGTTAATATGCCATCTATAAACCCTGACGTACTCTCTCACCCAGATACAGTCTGTGCTCCGCTCTGTGTTGTCTCCTCCTGTTGTCGCATCGACCCAGGGCTACTCACGATGTGCTTCTGCTGTAAAATGTTGCATTCCAGGACAAACATGGACATTAATCAAAGTTGATTTGAAGTGCGAGGGCACAAGTGCTTTTGTGCTGAAGAACTCTTTAGCACAACACCGGCATTTTCGCGGGCCTCGCTACTGAGCGTAATTGCAGCACAAGGAGGTCATAAATAATGTATTCAAGATCACTTACACCTCATGAAGCAAGCCATAGGTTTGGAGAGATCACATTTTCAGCTCAAAATACAGAATTTGGCTCGTGGCTGCGCTTTCCAGGGAAAACAAGATCTTCAAAAAGGGCTTTGAAACCGTTTAGAGCAATACAAAACATAATAACATCAAAACAGTTGAGACTGAATTATGCTGTGAATAAACTCCTGACTAAAGTGCGGTGTTGTAGGCAGCAGTACAGAGGATGGAGTTTAACATCTTGCTGTGAATGCTACAATAGTTATGCCTTAAAAACTATAGGCTACACTTTAATGAATTGACAAAATGATACACCTACTGTATGTATGACCCCAGTCGACCTGTGTTTAGGTACAACTAATGGAAAACCACAACTTAAGTTGTTAACTGACATATAAATGTTTGTCTTTAGTTAAGATTAAGACAGTAGATTACAATCAGAACAGTTATTACAATTCCCAACAACAAACTGTGTAGATACCTGCATAACAATTACTGTGAACCTCGACAATTACTCACCTCATCTCTTGGCAAGCAGTAGCAACAGATGAATATACAGTAATGACATTTTTCATACATTGGAAATGTAACTATTTGTTTCATTTGAATTGAAAGTACTGTACATTGCGTTTTTTCAACATTTCACCACAGATTCATTCCCATGTCCAGCTGTTTGCACACTAGAATCGCAGATGTCATTTCAATCATAATTTCCTCACATTAACATATAGCAGACCCTTTGTTGCTACCCTCGGATAATGGCAAATAATGTTCTTGATAACCCCACATTCAAACAGTGATTATCCTGTATACTGAAAGGTATAGAACAGCAAATATCTGTAGCTCCCCATCTCTAGACTGCCCCTTTGTGGCCATCTGACAAAATGCCTAACTAATATTCTACTCTCGTTATATTAAGATGTTTATTAGGTCATTCTGGATAAATTCTTACATTCACTGTTTACAGAAATCAAATGTCTGATATTGTCCTGTGAGGAAGTTGTGTCTATCTACCATGCAGGTTTAGTATGTCTTCTACATTAAATCCAACTGAAATGCAGAGATCGTCAGATCTTTCCATATCTAAACGGGATCCTCTCACTCACTAGCCCGGTTAATAAGGGACCCCATTATGTAAATCTGAGTATGGCCACTGATAGCGAGAAGTTTCTCACACAAACAAGCACCGTCTCATTGCATGGATGGTGCTAATTGGACACTCCTTTGGTATAATTGCAGTGACTAAGGCCGTGCCCTCAGCTAACCTCCTTTAAGCATTGTTTTGCAGCACAAAAACAGTACAGGGAGCAATTAAGATGTGGATTGTAAGCACCACTTGGGGGACCAATCAGCAAAACCATGAGAGAAGAGCTGAAGGAGGGGGGTACACTATGGTACCCGGAGAAACACAACCATCCCAGGACTGTCAAACAGGGAGTTATTACACATTTATATGCATAGAATGTCTAGTTAGCTTTGAAACCATATTTATGTGTTCAGTATGTAGTCCCCATAAGGAAAGGATTAGTTACAATATTAAGTTTGATAGTGTTTATTTTATAAACCGACTGTATTTCGTACAGTATCTTGTCATACACATCTCAGTACTTTCTACTATACCCAACCCATCTTTCACAATCTAATATCCAGTACGTACTGCACTTGCACAGTAGAAAGCAGCATGCATTCAGTGTATTAAAATCTTGAACTATGAACCCGTTTCAAGTACTCTTCACTTACGAAACAAATACCTCTGATGGGGCAAATGGTGTCAAAACCTGTTTATAAGAGTCACTCACAGATTCCAGCGTGAAAAATGTTTCTGTATAAAAACACAGATGTCCAAAGGATAGCACCATGTAGAAGGCGTGAAAAGGATTTGCGACAAAGTGTGCATTTCTGTCAAGAAAATTATAGGGATATGAAAGCACAACTGTGTGGAAATAAATTTCCCTTTTATGTGAAGACTACTATATGAAACTGTAAAATAATCTCCAATCTGACATAATGGTAAACCAGGGAGGTAATCACTCTGACCTAATCTCTGTTACTCTAGTCTTCCCTGTGGAGATCAGTCACAGTGGTCGCCACAGGAGGCTGATGAGGGGAGGACGGCTCATAATAATGGCTGGAATGGAGTGAAATCAAACACATGGAAGCCAAGTGTTCCATATCATTCCATTCCAGCCATTACTATGAGTCCGTCTCCCTAATTAATGTGCCACCAGCCACCTGCGATGGGTGTCTATTCCCAAGAGTGAACCAAGAGTGGGAAAAATTAAGCTTCTCCCTCTCTCTACCACAGACTTTGCCCACCCTCTATGACTAAGTTATGCCCTGTCATGTAGTCGGAGGCATCAGATGCCAAGTAGACCACTGCAGCTTGCAGGTCTGTCACTAGAGCCAGTCGTCCAGCAGGGATATCTGACAGCCAGCGCTGCACCAGAGGCCTCAAACTCTCCGAGTGGATGAGAGGGGTGTCAACAATCCCCCTGAAAAGAAAAAGAGAGACAGAGATGGAGGGAAAGAGAATTCGGAGACATCAGACTTCAAAGCCAGGAGTGACAGCAGTGTGGCGTTTCAGAGCCACCACTTTGGTAACCAAAATAAAATAATAAATAAACCCAATTACCCTTCAGAAAAAGTGTACATCTCTGATGATATTTACAGTGGGACGCGTGGTGTTAAAAGACTGGCACGTCGCAGGAAGCACCACCGGGTACGACAGGACCCTAGGTATAATTTGCCTTCAGGAGCCTGTACATTATCACTTTCTCTGCGTCTCCCTGCCTGATATGTGCTTTAGCTGGTTTGATTCTCAGGCATAGTGCTTGAGTGGCATTTAAAAGAAACAGGTATGTTGGTACAATAGTGATTTCCTCCTCTGAGACTTAGGTACTTTCATGTTTAGACAATGCTTGTGTCAGCATTAATCTATCATGACCAATGATTTTCTCTCCACCTATTGAAATATAGCATTTGGATAAATGTGTCAACACAGCTGTGTCTAATGTGAGACGACTTCAGGCTTTTCACACAATCATTATGAAAGTAACTAAAAGCTTCACGGTCGACTCATCTTTAGCCCGTCCCCGACATGTTAGGCATGCAGTATTCCTGGCTGTGCCTTGATACAAATTCCAACATTTGGATAAATTAGCGGCTCCAAGAAGCATGTGACACCTTGGTTAACATATTCCACCTCAATTATATTTCTCTTCAGCGCCCTGTTATCTGGAACCTTTCCTGGCAATCAGAGGTGCTGTTTTCCCTCAACCAATTTTCTAGATAATGCAGCTTATCACCGGCGCGGCTAAAGTTGCCAATGAAATCAGGCTGCAGTCAACCTCGCACTCGCTAATTGTGTCCCTTTTTTATGCATATTTACTGACTGTCACTTCTATGAAATCAGCGGCCCATTGAGACAGCCAGTTAGAAGGGGGAAAGAATTGCTTCTTTGCAAATTAAAATGAGCAAACAAGCTGTCGATAAATAAAGCAGAGTGGGCGCTTTGTTCTGGGTGTGGTGACGGGCCCCGCATGCCGAGCCACCGGACGGATTCGCTGGGGCTAAGGGATGCTCGACTTAACACACACATACACAGCGCAGCGAAGAGTGTTCCTCTGTTCTCTTCTTCACCGCCACACAGCTTCACAGACAACTAGATACAAACAATGTGCTATTGTTGTGGAGACACTTGGAGTGAGGATGCTCATTTGATTTCCTAATTGAATATAACAATTAGAGCAAGTGTTTGTTTGATTCCTCCCTAAAGACGCCATCTAATTAAGCCTGAGCACATTGTTTGAGGGCTTAAATGGAACTTTTACAATGGAGGAAAACACTCAATCGCTTCTCATCATTAATGTTCTTGGCAGCTCAACAAATAGCAATACACACTGAACAAAAATGTAAAGTTTCATGTTTCATGAGGTGAAATAAAAGATCCCAGAAATGTTCCATATGCACAGAAAGCTTTTCTCTTTTGGTCACAAAATTGGTTACATCCCTATTAGTGGGCATTTCTTCTTTGCCAAGATAATCCATCCACCTGACAGGTGTGGCATATCAAGAAGCTGATTAAACAGCATGATCATTACACAGGTGCACCTGGTACTGGGGAAAAAAGGCCACTCTAAAATGTGCAGTTTGGTCACACAACACAATGCCACAGATATATCAAGTTTTGAGGGAATGTGCAATTGGCATGCTGACTGCAGGAATGTCCACCAGAGACTTTGTTAGAAAATTGAATGTTCATTTATCTACCATATGCTGCCTCCAAAGTTGTTTTAGAGAATTTGGCAGTATGTCCAACCGGCTTCACAACCGCAGACCATGTGTAACCACGCCAGCCCAGGACCGGCTTATTCACCTGTCTGGGACCAGCTACCCCGACAGCTGATGAAACTGAGGAGTATTTCTGTCTGTAATAAAGCCCTTTTGTAGGGAAAAACTCATTCTGATTGGCTGGGCCTTGCTCCCCATGTTTGCACCCCTGTCCAGTCATGTGAAATCCATAGATTAGGGCCTAATGATTTCCTTATATGAACTGTAACTCAGTAAAATCATTTAAATTGTTGAATGTTGCATTTATATTTTTGTTCAGAATAGATGGGCTTGAAGTCCATGGACAGTTTGTATGTGTACATTCTTAAATCAAAGTTAGGATTGAAATTTTAAAAAGTATTTGTGATGTGTGAACTGTTGTGGCATGGCGATACAGATAAGATCTGACATTGACACTATAGGCCTATTCTGAAGCCAGGCCATTTAATAAAACTAACATTTGGGACACAAACTTACGGTGAGATGCAGTTAACTCGGACCCCTCTGTCAATCCACTCTGTGCCAAGTGTCTGTGTCAGTTTGACCACTCCTGCCTTTGAGGTGTTGTAGGCAAGCTGCTTCTGTGGATGGGGCACTGCAGAGGGGACAAATCAAGTCAAGTAGTATTGGTCCAACTACACCTGCATAAGTTTATGTATACATTTGATCTGTATTGTTGTCCATCACTTGTTTAAAACTAAACTTGAACTAATTAAAACACATACAGTTCATTTCTGAGAGTTTTTATACACCTTGACTTATTCCACATTTCATTGTGTTACAGGCTGAATAAAAAATGGATTAAATAATAAAAATTACCCTCACCCATCGACACACAATGTCCAATAATGAAAAAGTAAAAACATGTTTATAGAAATGTTAGCAAATGTATTGAAAATGAAATACAAAAATATCTAATTTACATAAGTATTCACACCCTTTTGCTATGACACTCCACATTTTGCTCAGGTGCATCCAATTTCCTTTGATCATCTTTGAGATGTCACTACAACTTGATTGGAGTCCACCTGTGGCCAATTCAATTGTTTGGACATGATTTAGAAAGGAACACACCTATATAAGGTCCCACAGTTGGCAGTGTACAATATATATATACAAAAGTATGTGACCATCCCTTCAAATGAGTGGATTCGGGTATTTCAGCCACACCCATTGCTGACAGGTGTATAAAATCAAGCACACATCCATGCAATCTCCATAGACAAACATTGGTAGTAGATGAGCCTTACTGAAGAGCTCAATGACTTTCAACGTGGCACCATCATAGGATGCCACCTTTCCAACAAGTCAGCTCGTTAAATTTCTTCCTTGCTAGAGCTGCCCTGGCTGGTCAACTGTAAGTGCTGTTTTTGCTAAGTGTAAAGGACGGCGCAACAATAGCTCAGCCGCGAAGTGGTAGGCCATACAAGCTCAAGGAACGGAACCACCGAGTGCTTAAGCATGTAAAAATGGTCTCACTACCATGCTCCAAACTGCCCCTGGAAGCAACATCAGCACCAGCACTGTTTGTCGGGAGTTTCATGAAATGGGTTTCCATGGCCGAGCAGCCGCACACAAGCCTAAGATCACCGCGAGAAATGCCAAGCGTCGGCTAGAGTGGTGTAAAGCTCGCCGCCATTGGACTCTGGAGCAGTGGAAACGCATTCTCAGGAGTGATTAATCACGCTTCACCATCTGGCAGTCCGACGGACAAATCTTTGTCAGAGCAGAAACTATACCATGAATTGTGTTGAGGCATATATCTGGGGAAGAGTATATAACAAATACTAGTGTTGAAAGTTTGCAAAAGCACAGTGGTCTCCATCATTGGGAAATAAAAAAAATATGGAACTACGCAGACTCTGCCTAGAGCTGGCCGTCCTGAGCAACTGGGCAAGAAGGACCTTGGGAGGTGATCAAGAACCCAATGACCACTCTGACAGAACTACAGAGTTTGTTGGCTGAGATGGGAGAGCCTGTCAGAAGGACAACTTCTGAGAAAAATATACGACAGCAGCGCCTGGAGTTTGCAAAAATGCATGTGAAAGACAGAGCACAAGGCAAAAGATTCTGTGGCCTGATGAGACAAAAATGTAACTCTTTGGCCTGAATTCAAAGCGCTGGCGAAAACCAGGCACAACAGACAATTCCTTGATTAGAAGCTGCTTCAGAGTGAAACGACCTTAGACTCGGGAGAAGATTTACGTTCCAACAGGACAATGACCCAAAGCATACAGCAAAAGCAATGCTGGAATAGCTTCAGAACAAGAAAGTGAAAGTCCTTGAACGGCCCAGCCAAAGCCCAGACTTGAATCCTAAGACTTAAAGATTGCTGTTCACCGCCTCTCCCCATCTAACTTAACAGAGCTTGAGAAAATCTGCAAGAAAGAACGGGAGAAAATCCCCAAATCCAGATGTGTAGAGTTTATACAGACATACCCGAGATAACTCGAAGCGTAATCACCATCAAAGTTGCTTCTACAAAGTATTGACTCAGGGGTGTGAATAATTATGTAAATGTTTTCATTTTCAATTAAATTTGCTAACATTTCTAAAAACATGTTTTCACTTTGTCATTATAGGTTATTGTGTGTAGATGGGTGGGGAAAAATCAATGTCATCCATTTTGAATTCAGGCTGTAACACAACAAAATGTGGAATAACCATATAAACTGCACTCAAAGTCCAAAAGACAAACCTTACCCCTCTAATAACCATGAAACATACACTACAATGTAGACTTTCTCTGAGAGTAATTATTATTTAACTAGGCAAGTCCGTTAAGAACAAATTCTTATTTACAATGACGGCCTACCCCGGACGACGCTGGGCCAATTGTGCACCTCCCTATGCTACTACCAATCACGGCTGGATGTGATACAGCCTGGATACGAACCAGAGATTGTAGTGACGCCTCTTGCACTAAGATGCAGTACCTTAGACCGCTGCGCCACTCGAGGATCCCTGCATATTATTCATTTCTTCATTTCAATCATAACTCAGCACCCTGGTTTCTACTGCATGCTACATGAAAACACCTCCATTAGGTACTTGGGACCCTGTGGATAAAGCCATGTCAAAATAATTGCTTGTAATGTCCAGTTACGCACCATCTTCAGCAACAAAGGCAACACACCATTAGTTTGCCTTGACCATCACAGATGCTGCACACTGCATGGGATGCTTGGACAGCGGCTAATTTCCCTCTGGTTGATTAATCATCACAGGGAAGCCTCCAAGTTACATACAACTTTAGTAGTTAACCTCGTCGCCCCTTGATCTCACTGCCAAATTGCTTCGGTCGGAACAGAGATGATAAATATGACACAGCTGCAGAGAGGCAGGGGCTGGTCCTGGGGAGACAGAGTGGACAGGAGATTCACGGTCCCTCGTTTGTTTAGAAAGGAACAGAGCTGATGTGAGGAGAGAAGAGGATGGAGGATGCTTCCCTGATGGAGTGAAGAGGCTGAGGAGGAGGTGCAGGCCCTTGGGTAGGACCCCGGCCTTGGAGGAGAGGAGGAGCACGTGAGGAGGAGCAAAGCCCAGGGCTTACACCCAGACTGAAGGTGAAAGCCGATTTATCAGGACAGGAAACACAGCTAAAAAAGCCTAACAGTGCTAATCCTCACTGAAGACCTGATGATACAGCTCCAAAATACAGTTCAAAACAGGCCTTCATCCTTCAAATAAACCTGCATTGATGTTTTCCGTCTTTAAGAGCAGTAATCCTTAGAGAGGGAGAAAGAGAGCACTGTCTAAAATCCTCTTTAACATCCCCTCCTGCTACATATTGCCCATTCTAAGTGGGGGGAAACGAGCCCTTTTCATCACAGGCCTACACATACTCAAGTCCTCAGGACAGATAGGAAGTAAAGATGGTACACAGGCTGAATGAGCGTGCCGCTGACATGATTCTCTCTATCCTCCTTAGTCAGGTCAAATACTTTACATCTACTCTCCAATACAGCTTTGTTAGCATGTCAAAAATGCTCTTCCTTTGTGTGGCCTACCATCATTCTCTTCAAATGTACAGGGGAGGGGAAAAACACATTTTATTCAGCAGATGGACAAAAAGCTGTCATTGTCCAATTAAAATACACATTCACGGCTGCTTTTTGGTACCCTACTTGGCTAAAACAGGTCCCCTCTGATTATTCATTATGACAATACTGTAACAGATGTCCAGACCAATAAAGTACATTCCTGCAGGACTGTGCGGAACTGAGTAATTGATCACTTTTTTTTGTTGCCATCCTCTATTTACCAGCATGGCCCTGTTTTACAGATTGCCCCTGCAGTTGGTACTCAGGCCCATATGTCACAGCAGTTTATTGGCGATGACTATACTGCTGATGAAGTGTTACTGTTTCTCTGGAGGAACCTGTGGGAGGATTTACACTGGGCTGGGAATAACTCCCATTTCACAATGCACTTAGTCAAATGTAAAAGCATCTGCTGCTTAAACACAGCCCTTTACAGAGGCAGGCAGGGTTGTTGCACAGGAAATATTTTACATGTTGGACCTCAGGTTTCCTTACTAACACATCCTCCCTAGAGCTCAGGAGATGGATGTTTATTATGATGCAAAAGTGCCTTGATGAGCAGCAATCACAACTAACTGTGTTTGCAGCGGGAGAATAATGTGGGTGGATAAATCACAATAGCATTGTCCTGAATAAACAGTTATATGGTGAAGATTAGCAGTATTAGCAATTATACTTAAAAAAATTAAAATAGATTGCATTTGTGAAATGGGTCACCAAGTTTCCTCCTCTGTCACTTTAAGTTCACTAAAGTACACTGAAATGGCAAGACTGTAGAATACCAAGCCCATTGAAGTCGTTTCGCAACGCTACAGAAACAAACCGTATACAATTATGTTCAGGTGCACAAAATCACTGTGATGAGTATTACATTACTGTACTTCTCAGTGTACTATATGAGACATATCAATGCAGCAACAAAGCTCAGGTCATTATTCTTCACTTGACTCACCATTCTTCATTGACTCACCATTCCTCATTGACTCACCATACATGGAGATGAAAGGAAGACATTCTCCCTCTAAAACGTTGATGAAATCTAAAGGGAACATACAGGATAGAATATTCACTAACCTATTAGACTGGCCATGGACGCTGTGTTAATAATCTTCCCATATCCTTTCTTCAGCATCACACGACCTACAGCCTGAGGCAAGAATTCAGGGAGAATGGACACATATTAGAAACATTCATCACACTTTTAGTATTGACACCCTGTGTGTACACTTTTCATTATTATTCATACTTACTCATAGACCCTAACTCAAACTCTCATATATTCCATGTGTAATTTACATGTCATTCCCCCCCAAAACAGTTAGACGTGTAAACTCAAATGCAAACAACTGTACATGTATCCGATTTTCCAGACACTTATGCCACTGGTATGACCCTCTGAGTAATGAAATAGATCACACAGGCCTACAGTAGCATACTAGCCTAGGCTGCCAATAGTGGGCTCTAGATGTGCACTATCGTCTTGGATTGATGTGCCCAACCGTTAATACACTTGTGTCCCCCGTGGACCGGCTCGTACATAAAGCATCCTGCAGTCAGGCTGCAAAGGCATCATTTTCCTCTTTAACAAGCTTTAAATGGCGGGCAGTTGGGGGGAAAATTTGAAAAATATGTTTTAATTTTAAAAAATCCAACACCATTTCACACTGTATTCAGCCGGTCCACTGGGGACACAAGTGTATTACCAGCTGGGCACATCAATCCTAGATGATAGTGCAGATCAGGCATCCCCTATAAGTGGCCTAGGCTTACAACAGAATACAGTAGAGGAATCACACACCTGACAACACATGAAGGTCCCCCTCAAGTTGACATCAAAGGTTTGGTCCCACTCTTCCAGACTGGTGTCTTCACTGGCTGAGTTCATGTTGATCCCTGCGTTGTTGCATGCTATTTGGATCACTCCCCATTTGGACACAATGCTGTCAATCATCCTCTCAACATCTAACGATTTGCTGATGTCAGCAGTAATCGCAATGCAATTTATCCCTGGATTAAAAAGTAGTGGCAATTTAAAATGCAATATGTGGTGCATGTGGTGCAGATTAAAGTTTTGTCTGAAAATATAATACAATCAGATTACAATATACAACAGGGATAATGAACTAGATTCAGCCGATGGTTTCTTGAGCGGAAGGTCAGGGGGTCGGAACATAATTACAAATCATTTGTAGACTACAAAGTGACCGCAAGAAGTCAAAACAGATATAATATTTCACTAAAACAATCATTGGCTTGCGTTTGCATACAATCACATACACTGAGTGTACAAAACATTAGCAACACCTGCTCTTTCCATGATAGACTGACCAGGTGAAAGCTATGATCCCTTATTGATGTCACGTGTTAAATCCACTTCAATCAGTGTAGAGGAGGGAAGGAGACAGGTTAAAGAAGTATTTTTAAACCTTGCTACAATTGAGAAATGGATTGTGTGCATGTGCCATTCAGAGGGTGAATGGGAAAGACAAAGATTTAAGTGCCTTTGTAGGTGCCAGGCGCACCGGTTTGAGTTAAGAACTGCAACGCTGCTGGGTTTCAGCCAACTTGACACAACAGTGGGAGTCAGTATGGGTCAGCAACCCTGTGGAACGCTTTCGACACCTTGTAGAGTCCATGCCCTGATGAATTGAGGCTGTTCTGAGGGCAAAAGGGAGGGGTGCAAATTCAATATTAGGAAGGTGTTCCTAATGTTTTGTACACTCAGTGTAGCATATATCTCTCTATTATGTGTGGGGGTATTTTTACATAATGTCCAACAATAATAAAATAAAACAATTCAAATCTTGGGCCGCTAGTAGGGGAACAATGATGTACAGTATTTCCTTGACTTTTCCCTGACAGTAGAGCACCATCTGCTGGTTATACATGGAAGGTTAATATGAAAATCCAACATTGTGACAATCACAGTGGTGTGTGCTAATGCCAAAGCCTTACCTTTCAGTGTGAGCTCCTCTGCCACGCCCTCAGCCTTCCCTTGGTCCAGGTCTACCACAGCCACTTTGGCACCGGCCTCTCCTAGGGCATGTGCGAACGCCCTGCCTATACCTTGGCCTGCCCCCGTCACATAGGCCACCCTGCCGTCCAGACGCATCCGGTCCAGGATCGACCTCCCGTTCAAGCCCCGGAATACCTCATCGTCTGTTACCTTGCTCTGAGACAAGTCACACACAAGTGAGTTATAAGTGTGAAGGGAAAAGTCTGTATGAGCTTTTAAGTACTGTAAAGTCACCATTTGACTCATGGTCGTAACTACAGCTGTCAATGACAACAATGATAGTCATTTTCTTTTCCTTTTAGCACGGGCACTAAGTGTGGTTCTGACTGAGGATGTGTCATATGTTACCTGTGTGCCTGCACATGCTGTTGCCATGGGTACTCTGCGGATGATACTGATGCCATCTCTGAGGGGGACAATGACCTTACAAAAAGAAAAACCTTCTTTACTAACACAGTAGTAAACACCCAGTAATAATTAGACAGATTACAAGCCATGTCTCTCCACTCACCTGCTCCACACGAAGATCACTCTTCACAAACTGGTTAAAATCTCGAAGCGCCAGCCCGTTGACATCAGCGGTATCCTTTAGGTAGACCTTAGCCTTGAACAGGGAGTTATCCACACATATCACACCACTCAGCCGTAGAAGGTTGTGGTCCAGGATGAACTTGTAGTAGTTGATGTAGTTGTTCTTGTCTGCGTCGATAAAGACCATGTCAAACTGCTCGCCTGCTGCAGCCAGATCCTTTAAAAGAGACAATATTATCAGAGAGCCGGACCATTCACTGTCAATGAGCTAGATACACTGATACTGTGTATAGCCTTTTACTTAGGTATAATGGTTGTTATATTATATATATTATATATATTATATATATATATATATATAAAATTGGCTATTTATTGTACTCATATTTATTACACTTACAAATAGTTGTGTTCCTTTAAGTGATTTGGTTTGCATTGTATATGCATGTAACTATATAACGTGGTTATTATGCAAGTAGACTAACATGTGTAATCACTGCAGGCTAAACTTAATCAATGTAGTTACACAACACGTAGTTAGTCACCTTCAAGCTATCCATGGCAGAACCAATCTTCACTGTTATCTTCTTGCCATGTGGAGACCTGTCAAATATGGGCTTAGCAAATTCTTTAAGATATTGCTCAATCTCACAGGCAACCAGTGACCCATCCTCGGGCAGTCCTTCAGCCATTGAGAGAGCACCATACCCTGTGAACATGCCTATCTCGAGGATCCTCTTGGCTTTACTCATGTGAACCAGCATTTTCAGAGTCTGGCCTGCCAATGAAACATCAAGACAAATATTTAGCACTACTTAAATATGTATCTCTAACCAAGCATCTACACAACTGTACCCAATAGAGATGTCTCACCTTCCACATGCCCAGTGATGCACTCTTTTGGAAGCCGAAACTGAGTCTTGCCCTCCTCGAATACTTTATCCCAGTCGTGTTCCATCGTTTTCCTACACATCCGTATGGGATTAAGTAAGAATGTGCATCAGAAAGCATCCATGTGAACTGTGTCTGTGGGACGGACAAGAGAATTACTCACTGATACAGCTCAGCGAGAGGTGCACTTTCCTGGCTGCTCATTTTCTCCAGGTAGCCGTCCAGACCACACGCTATGTCCAGGGCCTTCTGTAGGTTGACCCTCAGTTCCTCTGGAATGTTGGCAGTGCTATCTGCTATCTCCTTGGCTTTGTTTAAGAAATCCACCATGAACTCCATCGGGGTGTCAGAGACTGCAGAGAACACAAGACCAAAACTGTACACAAGCCTATACAGTATAGGCCTAATGAGTACAGTAGGCTATTATACTAATGAACAATTTGAGACAGAAGGGGGGGGTGATACAGAGAATGAATGACATTATAATAATATGGAATTCCAATGGTGTAAAGTACTTAAGTAAAAAATACATTAAAGTACTGCTTAAGTAAGGTTTTGGGGGTATCTGTACTTTAATATATATTTGAGAACTTTTACTCCATTACATTCATAAGAAAATGATGTACTTTTTACTCCATACATTTTCTCTGACACCCAAAAGTACTTGTTACATATGGAATGTTACATATGATACACACTTATCAAGAGAACATCCCTGGTCCTCCCTACTGCCTCTGATCTGGCGGACTTGGGAATGTGTGTTGGGAGCGTGCCCATGGCTATCCGTGAATAAAAAATAGATTTGTGCCGCCTGGTTTGCTTCATGTAAAGAATGTAAAAGTATTTATACTTTTACTTTTGATACTTAAGAATATTTTAGCAATTACATTTACTTTTTATACTTAGGTATATTTAAAACCAAATACTTTTACTCAAGTAGTATTTTCCTGTGTGACTTTTTACTCAAGTGACAGTTGGGTACTTTTCCCACTGGACAATTCATAGACTACTCTGTGTCATTACATAACTATACCACTAGATGGACATAGAGCTCTAGGAAGTACGGATGAGCCCAATAAATAACTGCAACAGGCGGGGTTATACGTGTATGTTCCTAGAGATGCGGTGAAGATGTCAATGGAACTCGACCAAAACCATGGATATGCCATCGAAACGCGTGGGTGAAAGATGCCTTATGGTACCTCATACATTTAGGCTATTGTTTATGTGTATTTCACAATATGTTAATGTAAAAATCGGAGTAAACTGCTTGTATAGATGTGAACCCCAATACATGTTAATGCCATCGTCACCAATCAACTACAATACAGTTCAAAACTAGACTACCACCACCGATTTCTGTATGCTAGCGATACTACAAACGGGAGTTAGGAAACTAGCATTAAGCATTCACTTATTCTAAACCTGAAAAGGGACCAATTCTAAATGTTATGCAGCGAAAACAACCACATATGTTCAAATCGGACGTTAGTAACTACATTGTGGGCATGTTACAATACATCAATCTTGACGAATCTCCACTTTGTTAGATCAGATTTGTTCAATGTGGGCCAATCCGGGGTCCCCACGGCTGCGTTCCATGCATTGACCTCTTAACCACATATAGCTAGTCCTATATGTAGGTTATTTAATTTAATTACAATTAATATAAATGTAATGTTTAGTTTTATAATGCACAAATAGTGGATTATTACGAATATACTATTTAAGTGTCCTATCATCTTTCCAGTTGATGTTTCCCCGCGACATTCTCCTGCAACTAACAAGCCCAACCACATTCATTCTTTCGAGCTTCTGCAATCATAGCTAGTTCTGTGAGAAAGACCTGACATACCTTTGGCGGCCTGCATGGTGAATTTCCACGGCGTTCGTAATACAAAATACACAACAAGTTGTCAAATCACAAAGGGCGACTGGCAAAGCAGCTGTCTGTCTATCTATATAGCTTAACCCCGTTTCAGTTGTGTAAATGTATCTTTACTGATGGCTTACGAAACTCCCCAAAATAAACTCCTAGTTTCCCACACAGTAGTTCCGCCCACGTGTCCGTTGACCTGTAAGATCTGTCTATCGATGTCAAACTTTTTGTGTAAACCTTTCGCGACAACGTTTTTTCGGGTCGTTTTACTGTCATCACGTGGGCGCAAACCGTATAACACAGCAATGT
The DNA here is from genome assembly GCF_034236695.1 of Oncorhynchus nerka. Taxonomy (NCBI): domain Eukaryota; kingdom Metazoa; phylum Chordata; class Actinopteri; order Salmoniformes; family Salmonidae; genus Oncorhynchus; species Oncorhynchus nerka. The sequence goes on along the minus strand of NC_088410.1, from coordinate 81,789,015 downwards.
CTAATGGAGCTGACCTTCAACCAAGTCAAGCGCCACGATATCTGTCCAGCTCAGGCATCCAGACGTTAAAAAGGCCACTTGTGTAATGAAAGAAAAATACAAATAGTTTCCTTCATGTCTACACTTTTGTCACGAGGTGCTGAAGTGTTAAAATGAGCCATGTAAAATGTGAAATCATTCAACTGTTAAAATAAAATATAATGGATTCTTAGCTCAATACAAAGACATGAATGATCACTTTACTTCAAGAATGTGCATATTTCCCATTATCATACATTTACTCTACAAAAAAGTTGATCTTAAACTTTCATCTTGGCTCATCCTAGACTGACATCTGCTTTTTTTGTCAGTTGCACGTTTTATTACTCTTTATTTTCAGGTGTAGGATCTTAATTTGATTACCCTGTTGCTGGACAACTTTACTGCAATGATTGGTGCATTTGAGGTTTAAAAATACTTCTGAAGTTTGTAATTTCCACTTTGAAATGTCAAACCTGATTTCTTTTTTATTATCAAAATGCCAATTAATTATAATCCACATTTCCTGTAGGCTTATTTTCCTGCTGTAGGAAACTGGCTCAAATTGTTTTTTGTTTTTTTACCATTATTTAACTAGGACAGTCAGTTAAGAACAAATTCCTATTTACAATGACAGCCTAAGAGCAGTGGGTTAACTGCCTTGTGCAGAACAACAGATTTTTACCTTTACCAGCTCAGGGATTTGAACTAGCAACCTTTCAGTTACTGGCCCAACATTCTAACCACTAGGCTACCTGCTGACCCAAATTAAGATGCTACATGTATATTTACTCTTCAAACAGAACTGTTGCATACCTGTGTCCAGTATGTTAAGTAGCCTAGGAGGCTACGCAATTGAACATACCACAATTCAACTAAACAAAAATGTTTTTTTTCTTACAGTCAATTTGGCACACACAAAAAAGGGGTAGGCTAATGCTGATATATATAATATCCAAAGCCTTTTTCGCATGTTCATCAGTGACTGATAGCACATTTTCTGCACAAGAAGCAAGTCTGATGCAGGCTCCCCCAGTAGGCTAAATACATAACCCTTATCAATTATCCCAGAATTGTACATGTAACTTTGCAATACATGTGTATCTTTTACAAATGTATTTATCTTGCTCTTATTTCTTGAGTGAAATAAAAAAAATACTTGACATATAAACATACAGTATGTGCGTATACAATTACAAATGGTCTATGTTTATTGATGTGGAGTAGGAAGTTTTTTATTAAGTAGCCTAAATATGTTTTACATTTAAAAATTGTAGGCTAATAAATGATATAGCCTATTGTGGGGGTGGGGGAATCCCTCTTTACATAATTCTATAGTTTCATTACATCACTCCCAAAAATTGTGTAAGGATCATGCTGGGGCACGTGCTACACAATGGTTTTGGCTACACTTTCATAAGCACACTGGAAATACTTGCTCCTCCACTGGCAGAAGTGAAGTGATCTGCTGTCGAGGATATATGTATATATACAGAGAGTAATGAGAGGTGAACATTATGCTCCATTAGGTTACTTGTCTCTGCATCGGTCACTCATTAGCTTCCAATACACAAATATATCAAGATGTCACTTGATGCAAACACTGGGAAGACACTTGTGGAAGAGCCACTGGAATGCAACAATATTGCAGTAATAAAGAAGAACGAGTTTCACTTAGTTCAAGTCAAGGGCACATGGAAACGCAAATCGGGAAATAAATTGAATAAAAATATAAAGGGTCGAGTATCAGCTGCCAAAATGTGAGTAAAACTTGTGTTAAAATATAATTAAGGGATGCAATTGATTCTAAATAAATTAAAACATACATCTAAATTAGTTTTCTTGATGTTAACATGCTTTATTTTATTAGACCCTCTAGCTAGACTTTAAGTAATAAAATAAGTAGCCTCCCACTGGACAAAAACTTGTTTTCACGTCATTTCAACAAAAATATTCAATGTGATGACGTGTAATCAACGTGGAAAACTGATTGGATTTGCAAAAAGTCATTAATAATGGACTTTCGTATTTTTTTCAACCAACTTTGAACCTAAATCCAATGGCATGGTGAAATTCTTTTGCTTTTCACATTAGTTGACAACTGAACCATATGTAAATCAAAACTAGATGTGTTGAACTGACATTTGTGCCGTGGGCTTGCACAAGACTTGGCTTGTGTGATTGGGAATGGCTCATAGGACCAGGAGCCTATCCCATGTTTCTGTAATGTGAGGCATCTTGATGTACAAGCACACCAACTGGACAGGACACTAGTGTCGTGTCTTTGGCTATGCCGGATTAAGTGATATGACATGCTATTCTATAAAATAATTTCTCCATAATTAATATTACCTAATTGAGCTAATCATGTAAATGTAATCAACTAGAGAGTCGGGCACCACAAAATAATATTTATAGAGCTGTTATCTTCCGAATAAACTCTTAAAGACCGAGTAATATTTTACATCAATAGCAGTCAATATTAATCGTCATCTTAATTCAGTCTCATCTGAAAGTTGTACATTCTTGGTTATCTGCACGAACCCTGGCTCACAAGTTGAACCAGCAATACAAAATTGGGTTTAATGATTTATTTACTATTCAAATCAAATGTATTTATAAAGCCCTTCGTACATCAGCTGATATCTCAAAGTGCTGTACAGAAACCCAGCCTAAAACCCCAAACAGCAAGCAATGCAGGTGCTGAAGCACGTTGGCTAGGAAAAACTCCCTAGAAAGGCCAAAACCTAGGAAGAAACCTAGAGAGGAACCAGGCTATGAGGGGTGGCCAGTCCTCTTCTGGCTGTGCCGGGTGAAGATTATAACAGAACATAGCCAAGATGTTCAAATGTTCATAAATGACCAGCATGGTCAAATAATAGGTCTGGGACAGGTAGCACGTCCGGTGAACAGGTCAGGATTCCATAGCCGCAGGCAGAACAGTTGAAACTGGAGCAGCAGCACGGCCAGGTGGACTGGGGACAGCAAGGAGTCATCATGCCAGGTAGTCCTGAGGCATGGTCCAAGGGCTCAGGTCCTCCGAGAGAGAGAGAGAAAGAAAGAGAGAATTAGAGAGGGCATACTTAAATTCACACAGGACACATTTACTAAATACCTAACTAATCACACAGAATTACACATACACATCATTAAATCATAATTACAAATTACATCATAAAGGAAAACATCCCTAGGGGGCGGAACAGATGTGACAGCTTGTTACACAAAAGAAAAGGGGCGGGGTTTGAGTGAAAGAGCGGGAAGACTGAGTTTCAGGAACAAAGGGCGAAGCTGTGCTATCGTAAATACAGTATCTTATGCATTCTAAATTACCGCCCATTTGGAAAAGGAAAATGCAATAAATATTTACTCTGAGCTGCGCTTCGGTAGGTTGGTGGTAGATGGAAGGCCGTGTTGCCCAACCGAGTCCTTCGTCCTTTGAAGAATGTCTGCTGGTAAATTGAATACGTTGTAGTAACGTCATTGTGTGGTAGACGGGATACTCTGTCTGTTCCTTCCTAACCCTCGTTTGCAGCGGCTGTGGCTAACTCAACGGCTAGGAGGTATCACTTCTGTAGTGAATAAGAGTTCAAAGTTCATACCATTCGCAACCAAAACTCACGCTGATGTTGGCTTTGTTCTGTAGTTATTATCTGAACCATTCTGACATCGGACCGTTGTCCTCACATCCTCGGAACAGGAGGTTATATTGTCATCAAGGGCTTATAATTTCGAATAATTTCATATTCAAACATTTCAATTGAACAACAATTCCATGTGAAAGTGTAGAATTTCCACTGTAGAGTTTATGTCATCTTATCATTGATGAGAATGTCTCAGATGACAACCGAACTGACATCATATTCATTAAGTACCACCGCATATGTTCAATTGGTCGGATTACCAGAATATAGTGCATTTCCCCCCACCTTCTGATGTTCCCAGAATCTCTATGTTAAGAGTTTTGCAAATGTAACATCAGTAGGGTAGAGAGAGGAAAAAGGGGGGAAGAGGTATTTATGACTGTCATAAACCTACCCCAGGCCAACGTCATGACACTAGTCTATCGCAGGGCCTTACCCCCCAATGTATCTCCTTAATACTGAGTGCCAAGCAGAGACTCATCTGGTCCCATTTTTACAGTCTTTGTCATAAGCCTGAGATCCAGGGCCGGTGCCAGAACAAATCAGTTGGATAGGCATTTGACTTCAGTTGGATGGGCCCGTTTTTTCATGGGACTTCCGGTATTTTGAATTTTGTTAATGGCTGTTATAATGAAGACCGAAGGCAGCTAGTGAGTTTCAAGTTTGTGGAAGCTTACAATTTACCCTACAATTTTACTTATCTGTGTGCCAGTTATGATAATTTTTATATGCGCATTTTCGTAACGTTTTAGTTTCTCAAAATTATTGTCACGTGGTTAATCATACAAATATGAATTAAAATGGTTAAAATCTAAAAGTTAAAATTAAACTAATGCAAGAGCACCAGCCTTTGCCATATGGACACATTGATAGTCTACACCATGATCCATTGGTGGCTAAAGAAATGAGTGCATGGAACTCAGAGATAGCCTATAAGCCAATGCAGCACTAGGCCTATAACTTACATCTTCATCTAAGTCAAATACATAGGCCTAAAGACAACAAATAAAAACATTAGAACCTATCCTGATAAAATGCACGTTCTTTCAATTGCATGCCTATGTGTCTCCCTTTCTGTCTGTCTTGATTTGAGCTATAACTAGTGAAGTGCAACATTGTATCAACTCAGCAGGTTGGCTTGCTCTCCCTCAAAGTTATCAGGACAGAGAAATCACACTCATGCTCATTGCTCACATGGAGCACTCTGACAAAACTCCTAAATTATGTTTATGAAATAAACCAAAACTTGTTTCCTACAAGTGTAGCAGGTTGTGAACTCTGCAAACAACATTTGCACTCTGAGAATGAGAACAGTAAATGAATGTAACCAAATGACGGGGATTAACGGTACATTTACTAAGCATGTCTTCGCCACACACCCCTCCCCTTCATCTTGTCTCAACATTTTAAATTATACTCAAGACACATTATCTTCACATTTTACATGCTTTTCACTGACATCCGCAACTCAATAATCAGCTAGGCTTTTTGCAACGTACTCTGCCCAAATGGCTGGCTTTCCTAATAGGCATAGGCCTATGCACTTGTGATTTGAAATAATCCACAGCAATTCTTTTTAAAGAAGCTAATGATCCTCTATGGCTAAGTCATTCTCTCTAGTAAAGTATTTTGACTGGAATAATTATATCATTTTGGCAAAACATCCATTTACTTTAGGGAAAGCCAGCATCCGAACAGTGCACTGTGCACCCGTCAACTTTCCCTTCTAATTCACAAGTGGCTGAAACCAGAGATCTGTGTATAATGACGAGATGCTCATGTCTCCACCCTAACAATGCAAATCGTTGTCCCAAAGGTGGGAATGCAGGCAACAAGCTTAGGTCTGCATATTATGCCCATAGAAATGCATTGGGTTTATTTAGTCCCTTTATTTAGCCCTCTCACTTGGCCTCTTCCTCTCTGCTGAAACTAGGGAGCGCAACAGTGCCGCTGTGTCTTAGTATCTGATGCTGTCTGGACAGAAAACGTATAACATGCCATACTCCTTTTGTCCAGACAGCATCAGATACATGGCCACACAAAAGGAGACAGAAGGGCGCTGTTTCGCTCACTCGGATGCTTTATCTGAGATTGTTGAGTCTTTCTGTCATCTCGTGTCTCGGTCAAATATGATCAATATTTCAATATTTTATTTGGACGGGCAAGGATGGTACGGTAGACTTTCCACAGAAATTGAAATTGTGTGAATTTACATTTATCCACAGGCTTTGTTCTCTAAACATGTACTGTACATATTGTACTGTACATAAAATAATCTGACAAATATATCACGTTTTCCAGCTATGAGAGCACCATGGAGCAAGGCACCTCCTGGACAGTGGTCAGCCCCATCATCTTCACCTACAAGGTGACTGAGTCCCTGGGCCTGCTGGACCCCAGCAACGACACCCTGCTCCTGGGGCACATTAGGGACCCCCAGCAGCTGGAGGCCCTGAGGAACAGCATCAGCACCAATCCCCTCAGGCGCTTCGTGGTCATGGACCAGACCGTCTACAACCTCTACGGCTGCCAGCTCACAGACTACTTTGAGGCCCATAATGTTCTCTACAGGATCCTGCCCCTGCCCACCACCGAGGAGAACAAGTCCATGGAGCTGGTGATGAGGATCCTGGAGGAGGTCCATAAGTTCTCCCTGGACAGACGCACAGAGCCCATCATCGCCATCGGAGGAGGAGTCTGCCTGGACATAGTGGGCTTGGCGGCATCCCTGTACAGGAGACGCACCCCCTACATCCGTGTCCCTACCACCCTGCTCTCTTATGTCGACGCCAGCGTGGGGGCAAAGACTGGGGTGAACTTTGCCAACTGTAAAAATAAGCTGGGTGGCTACATACCCCCGGTGGCTGCTTTCCTAGACCGCTCCTTCATTCAAACTGTTTCTCGAAGACACATCTCCAATGGGCTGGCCGAAATGTTAAAGGTACAGTGGCAATGCCTGACAGCAACAGATATGAATTAGATTTTGGACTGTACATGAACTTAAGATACAATGCTGTACTATTTGACTGTATACTATACTGTAGAGAACAATATACAGTACATCATCAGTCTTAGAGAATATGTTGATGCTCATTTAGCTCTGTAGATCTGGTTTTATGTACTGGTATTTAATGTAAATGTAATGTAGATGTGTGCTCTACAGATGGCCTTGATGAAACACAGAGGTCTCTTTGAGCTTCTGGAGACTAACGGCCGGTTCCTGTTGGACTCCAAGTTCCAGTCTGACAGCGGTCTTCAGGGGGACAACAAAGATGCTGCCTCCGTGTGCACACGCATGGCCATAGAAGCCATGCTAGAGGAGCTGGCCCCCAACCTGTGGGAGGACGATTTAGACAGACTTGTAGACTTTGGTCACCTTATCAGCCCAGAGCTGGAAATGGTACAGTACAACCAATTTTTACCGCTTCACCTTAAATAACCACAAAGCCAAATAGTTCCATGAGCTACTGTATGTAACCGGGTTTGAACCAATATGTCATCATGTCATGTTTGTCACCTCCTGTTCCATTTTTAGTGTAACTATGTGCCAGATGAGCATGGTGTCAGGTTTACTCACACCTGTTTGTGTTAGTTAGCGGCAATAAACAGTGTGGCTATGAGTAATACTGCACTCTAGAGAGTTGTGCATGGATACAGTACTGAACGCTGACCTTCTTATTACAGAAGGTGCTCCCTTCCTTGCTGCACGGAGAGGCGGTGAACATCGATATGTCCTACATGGTTTATGTGGCCCGTGAGAGAGGCCTCATGACAGAGGAGGAGAAGCTGCGGATTATAGGCTGCATGGGGGGGCTGGAGCTGCCTGTGTGGCACCAGGACGTTACCATGGCACTAGTGCAGCACTCACTTTGTGAGAGGCTGAAACACTCTGGTGGGCTGGTCAGGATGCCTCTACCCATTGGCCTAGGGCATGCAGGTAAAGAGACAGACATGTATTTTTCAGTTAGAGTTCAGCACATTAACAAAGATTAAAAATGCATATATTTTCAAAGCTGGTGTTAACAATCTCCTTTTTCTCTCCATCTGTAGAGATCTATAATGACACAGGTGATGACACCCTGTACAGAGCGTTTGAGAAGTGGTGTGATGAGCTGCGACCAAGCGACCTGAACTAGTCCAAATATTTTGCATTACTGTAGATTATTTACTTTGAATGATTTAAATGATTAAAACAAAGATGTGGCATTTCTGCTTGACATGTTGACACAGATATCTAGAATGCTCAACAGTTGTTGTAGCTGATATTTGTTGGTGCTGTTGATTGTTCAGGTTGACTTGATTTGATTGCAAGCGATGTCTTGTCCTATTGAACAATACAGGCCCCTCACAGTTTTACTACTACATTACAAAAAGGGAAATTCAAAACTTTATGTATGATGACTTTGTATTGCTATTGATGTTTTTGATGTCTCAAATGTTCTCATTAAATCGTTTAAGAAATGAATACTTCTTGTGTTTTAAATACACAATTACAAACACTTTATTTAGGAGCAATGCACTTTTATATTGTACAAAATACAGTTGAAGTCTGAAGTTTACATACACTTAGATTGGAATCATTAAAACTCGTTTTTCAACCCTCCACAAATTTCTTGTTAACAAACTATAGTTTTGGAAAGTCAGGACATCTACTTTGTGCATGACACAAGTATTCTTTCCAACAATTGTTTACAGACAGATTATTTCACTTATAATTCACTGTATCACAATTCCAGTGGGTCAGAAGTTTACATACACTAAGTTGACTGTGCCTTTAAACAGCTTGGGAAATCCCGAAAATGATGTCATGGCTTTTGAAGCTTCTGATAGGCTAATTGACATCATTTGAGTCAATTGAAGGTGTACCTGTGGATGTATTTCAAGGCCTACCTTCAAACTCAGTGCCCCTTTGCTTGACATGGGAAAATCAAAAGAAATCAGCCAAGACCTGTTGCACTTCACAAAATAGATGGCATCATGAGGCTGAGAAATGTTGTGGATATATTGAAGCATCATGTTAAGACATCAGTCACGAAGTTAAAGCTTGGTCGCAAATGGGTCTTTCGAATGGACAATGACCCCAAACATACTTCCAAAGTTGTGGCAAAATGGCTTGAGGACAACAAAGTCAAGGTATTGGAGTGACAATTACTAAAGCCCTGACCTCAATCCCATAGAACATTTCTGGGCAGAACTGAAAAAGCGTGTGCGAGCTAGGAGGTCTACAAACCTGACTCAGTTACACCAGCTCTGTCAGGTGGAATGGGCCAAAAATCACCCAACTTATTGTGGGAAGCTTGTGGAAGGCTACATGAAACGTTTGACTCAAGATAAACAATTTAAAGGCAATACTACCAAATGCTAATAATATGAGGTTCAGTGAATGGATTTTAGGGTGTTTTCACATATAGTCCTCATTAAAAGAACCAATCTCAGTCCTCTTTAAAAGAACCGATCCCAATCCTCTTTAAAGTTAATTTTGGGGTAAAATTAGCAAAAGTGCTCAGTCCTCTTTGCATTCACATTGCTATATTTAAAAAGCAACCAAGATCTTTTCCCAAGATTTACTCAGTGCGCTCTGGGTTTTTACAAAGTGCAGGACAAGCCATTTTATCAGAACGTGTTATCGGACAGCTAGATATACCTACATACATTTTGTAAGCTAATAGATTGCATTTAGTTAAAAGATGAGACATAATAATTGTAAATATTATTGGTAACAGAATAAATAGCAGAAGAATAACTGCATATTAAATAATGTTGTAATTGACAATTGTACACCCAATGTAGGCTACTGCTAGAACAGATGTTGTACCCTATGTTGGCGTCCTCTCACACTATTCAAACACCACAATCAAATAAACAGTTTAAACATTAAACATTTTTAGCCTATAGATCACATGTTGCAAACAAATAATCTGAACTAAAAACATATTTTGTAATTTCTGTGCATCATTGACAATCGCTAATCAATAGGGCTATCCAAAAACAGCACGTTTTTCCCTGCAGATTATCATATCCTCTCTTTTGTGGCACCAATGTGAGAGGGTTTATGGTACGGGAAATGGTGTTGCAGTAGTCTAGTGTGTGGTGCGGGAGTAATGACAAGCGAACCTGGGGAGCTTTGTGTTCACATTGCCCTTAAAAAGAGAACTGGACCACGGAATTCAAGTGAACCGAACTCAGGCCACCTCTCGAAATGCTCTTTTGAGGGTGCTGAGTTCCTTGGGAGTGTTCACACTGCACAACAATTTAAGTGAACCACACTGTGTTCACAAAAATTGTCTGAAAGGGACTATGTTGGTGTGAAAACAAACACCCTGAAACAACCAGTAATCTTTCTGAAATGAAAGGCACCTAAATCTATGCTAGGTAAAGCTCCGCCTTATCTCAACTCACTGGTCACGATAACAACACCCACCCGTAGCACACATTCCAACATGTATATCTCACTGATCATCCCCAAAGCCAACACCTCATTTGGCCGCCTTTCCTTCCAGTTCTCTGCTGCCAGTGACTGGAACAAATTGCAAAAATCGCTGAAATTGGAGACTTTTATTTCCCTCACCAACTTTAAACATCAGCTATCTGAGCAGCTAACCAATCGCTGCAGCTGTACATAGTCCATCTGTAAATTGCCCACCCAATCTACCTACCTCATCCCCATACTGTTTTTATTTGATTTACTTTTCTGCTCTTTTGCACACCAGTATATCTACTAGCATATCATTATATGGCCATTTATCACTCCAGTGTTAATCTGCTAAATTGTAATTATTTGATCCTATGGCCTATTTATTGCCTACCTCCTCATGCCTTTTGCACACACTGTATATAGACCTTCTTTCTTTTTCTACTATTTTATTGGCTTGTTTATTGTTTACTCTATGTGTAACCCCGTGTTGTTGTCTGTGTTACACTGCTTTGCTTTATCTTGGCCAGGTCGCAGTTGCAAATGAGAACTTGTTCTCAACTAGCCTACCTGGTTAAATAAAAATAACTAAATAATTGTTCACAGAGCTCCACCGATACAAATCAGTATGGGGTAGGCGTGTCAAACATATGGTCTGTGGGGATGCTCTACCGAAATAACCCAATATTTGGTTAAAAAAAAATGTAATCACGCATGAAGCATTCTCAGTATGAGGAAATATAATGTTTTATAGTATGTGAATTTGTGAAAATCGAGCATGCTTTAAATGCCTTGATGTTATACTAATTTTGGCATTTAATCTAGTAGAATTTGCATTGGAGGAGGGGGGCTGCGAATTTTGATACCTAGATCTCATCTAGAAAACAACAAAACAACGTGTAATATTGCGAATAGTGAAGCTTCTACGGTGGTTTTCAAATGTAAGTAGTTTTTGTTCCGTTTAAAATGTTCACGACTATTTCATCGTGCATCTTTGAAAACACATTTTCAGCCTGCTGCCTTTAGCTAGCTACATGCTTTATTTAGTAGGACTAGAAGTTATAACTGTTTGAACAGTAACGTTAGCTACAGGGTTACTTTCTGTTGAGCGACAACTTCATATTTAACATTAGACTAGTTAGCTAGCAAGCTAGTTTCATTGCACATAGCCTGTTATGGTGAAAGTAATGGTACGCTGCATTTGTAACTGTTTCACCTTGGCATACCAATTTCATAAGGTATGTGGCAGTCTAGGTACAGAAAGTTCACACAACTCTACTTTGCTCACGTTTTGGTTAATGTTGTACTTCTTATGTATTTTCATGATCTCCGTGAATGAGTTTGAGCTGGAGGGGCAGATGTCACCTGCAATATCATAACATTTATTGATGTGCTGCTAATAAAGGTCCCCTTTTCTCTGAGAGCAACAACACTTTCCCATCGATATCCTATCCTTCACTGGACCATTAGTTAGCGGGGTGCGCGATAATAGCGTTTCAGTCGGTGACGTCACTCGCTCTGAGACCTTGAAGTAGTTGTTCCCCTTGCTCTGCAAGGGCCGCAGCTTTTCTGGAGAGATGGGTAACGATGCTTCATGGGAGGCAGTTGTAGATGTGTGCAGAGGGTCCCTGGTTTGAGCCTAGGTTGGGGCGAGGAGCGGGATGGAAGCTGTACTGTGTGAAGATATGTTAGAAAGGTGCAGCTATTCCAGAGAAAAGTACTGCAATTGTCTTAATACCTCTTACAGGGCTTTACATGTACCCACCTCAAGTTACTCCACCTCAAGAATTGCATTTGGCAGAAGGCTCGGCATACTGGCTCTCGGTCAGGCAAATGAGAAATAAGTGCTCTCAGGCTATCCGGAAGGCCAAAGTTAGTTACTTTAAGGAGCAGTTCCCTCTCTGTGGGTCTAACCCCAAGAAGTTCTGGAAAACGGTTAAAGACCTGGAGAATAAACTCTCCTCCTCACAGCTGCCCATGATCCTTAATGTTGATTATGTGGTTGTTACTGACAAGGAGCACACCACTTCATTAAGTCAGGATTGCTATTTGACTCAGCCATAAAGGGGACCTTTATCTAATGCGACTAGCCCCGATGCTCCTCCGCTTTATTCCCCTAACCCGCTACAAAGTTTCCCCTGCAGTCGGTCACTGAGTCCGAGGTGCTAAAGGAGCTCCTTAAACTTGACCCCCAAAAAACACCTCGGTAAGATGGTTTAGACCCTTTCTTCTTTAAGGTTGCTGTCCCTATCATTGCCAAGTGATGACCTTTTTAACCTGTCTCTCCTCTGGGGAGGTTCCCATTGCTTGGAAGGCAGCCATGGTGTGTCCTTTATTTAAAGGGGGAGATAAAGCTGATCCTAACTGTTATAGGCCAATTTATATTTTGCCCTGTTTATCAAAAGTCTTGGAAAAACTTGTCAATAATCAACTGACTGCCTTTCTTGATGTCTATAGTATTCTCTCTGGTATGTAATCTGGTTTCCGCGCAGGTTATGGATGTGTCACTGCAACCTTAAAGGTCCTAAATGATGTCACCATTGCTCTTGATTCTAAGAAATGTGCTGCTGTTTTTATTGACTTGTCTCAGCCACTGCCTGTCACCAATGGAGTACCCCAAGGTTCGATCATAGGCCCCACGCTCTTCTCAATTTACATCAACAACATAGCTCAGGCAGTAGGGAGCTCTCATCCATTTATATGCAGTCTTATATTCAGCTGGCCCCTCCCCGGATTTTGTGGTAAATGCTCTACAACAAAGCTTTTTTAGTGTCCAACAAGCTTTTCTGCCCTTAACCTTGTTCTGAACACCTCTTAAACAAAGGTCATGTGGTTTGGTAAGAAGAATGCCGCTCTCCCCACAAGTGTGATTACTACCTCTTGAGGGTTTAGAGCTTAAGGTAGTCACCTCATACAAGTACTTGAGAGTATGACAAGACAGTACACTGTCCTTCTCTCAGCACATATAAAATCTGCAGGCTATTATTGTAATCACTCCTCTTTCACCCCAGCTGCCAAACTAATCCTGATTCAAATGACCATCCTACCCATGCAAGATTATAGAGACGTAGTTTATAGATCGGCAGATATGGGTGCTCTCGAGCGGCTAGATGCTCTTTACCATTCGGCCATCAGATTTGCCACCATTGATCCTTAAAGGACACATCACTGCACTCTATACTCATCTGTAAACTGGTCATCTCTGTATACCCATCGCAAGACCCACTGGTTGATGCTTATTTATAAGACCCTCTTAGGCCTCACTCCCCCCATCTGAGATATCTACTGCAGCCCTCATCCTCCACATACAACAACCATTCTGCCAGTTACATTCTGTTAAAGGTCCCCAAAGCACACACATCCCTGGGTCGCTCCTCTTTTCAGTTGGCTGCAGCTAGCAACTGGAACGAGCTGCAACAAACACTCAAACTGGACCTTTTTATCTCCATCACTTCATTCAAAGTCTCAATCATGGAAACTCTTACTGACAGCTGTGGCTGTGAAGAACATGATGTATTGTTGTCTCTACCTTCTTGCCATTTGTGCTGTTGTATGTGCCCAATAATGTTTGAACCATGTTTTGTGCTACTACCATGTTGTGCTGCTGCCATGTTGTGTTGCTACCATGTTAACATGTTGTGTTGCTACTAGAGGTCGACCGATTATGATTTTTCAACGCTGATACCGATACTGATTATTGGAGGACCAAAAAAGCCGATACTGATTAATCGGCCGATTAAAAAAAAAAAACATTTATTTGTAATAATGACAATTACTGCAATACTGAATGAACACTTATTTTAACTTAATATAATACATCAATAAAATCAATTTAGCCTCAAATAAATAATGAAACATGTTCAATTTGGTTTAAATAATGCAAAAACAAAGTGTTGGAGAAGAATGTAAAAGTGCAATAGTGCTATGTAAGAAAGCTAACATTTCAGTTCCTTGCTCAGAACATGAGAACATATGAAAGCTGGTGGTTCCTTTTAACATGAGTCTTCAATATTCCCAGGTAAGAAGTTTAGGTTGTAGTTATTATAGGAATTATAGGACTATTTCTCTCTGTACGATTTGTATTTCATATACTTTTGACTATTGGATGTTCTTATAGGATCTTTAGTATTGCCAGTGTAACAGTATAGCTTCCGTCATAAACAGCGCAAAAGTGCTGTTTGAATGAATGCTTACGAGCCTGCTGGTGCCTACCATCACTCAGTCAGACTGCTCTATCAAATCATAGACTTAATTATAACATAATAACACACAAAAATACGAGCCTTAGGTCATTAATATGGTCGAATCCGGAAACTATCATCTCGAAAACAAAACATTTATTCTTTCAGTGAAATACGGAACCCTTCCGTATTTTATTTAACGGGTGGCATCCATCAGTCTAAATATTCCTGTTACATTGCACAACCTTCAATGTTATGTCATAATTACGTAAAATTCTGGCAAATTAGTTCGGAACGAGTCAGGCGGCCCAAACTGTTGCATTTACCCTGACTCTCCGTGCAATGAACGCAAGAGAAGTGACACAATTTCACCTGGTTAATATTGCCTGCAAACCTGGATTTATTTTAGCTAAATATGCAGGTTTAATAATATATACTTCTGTGTATTGATGTTAAGAAATTCATTGATGTTTATGGTTAGATACAGTTGTGCAACAATTGTGCTTTTTTCGCAAATGCGCTTTTGTTAAATCATCCTCCGTTTAACGAAGGTTGCTGACTTTGTTATGAAGAAACAGTCTTCACAGTTCGCAACGAGCCAGGCGGCCCAAACTGCTGCATATACCCTGACTCTGTTGCAAGAGAAGGGACACATTTTCCCTAGGCAAAATAAATTAATGTTAGCAGGCAATATTAACTAAATATGCAGGTTTAAAAATATATACTTGTGTATTGATTTTAAGAAAGGCATTGATGTTTATGGTTAGGTACACATTGGAGCAACGACAGTCCTTTTTCGCGAATGTGCACCGCTTCTATTATATGCAATGCAGGACACGCTAGATAAACTAGTAATATCATCAACCATGTGTAGTTAACTAGTGATTATGATTGATTGAGTGATAGCTTGTTTTTAAAAGACAAGTTTAATGCTAGCTAGCAACTTACCTTGGCTTCTTACTGCATTCGTGTAACAGGCAGGCTCCTCATAGAGTGCAATGTAAAGCAGGTGGTTAGAGCGTTGGACTAGTTAACCGTAAGGTTGCAAGATTGAATCCCCAAGCTGATAAGGTAAAAATCTGTTGTTCTGCCCCTGATCAAGGCAGTTAACCCACCGTTCCTAGGCCGTCATTGAAAATAAGAATGTGTTCTTAACTGACTTGCCTAGTTAAATAAGGCCAAATCAGTTTCCAAAAATACCGATTTCCGATTGTTATGAAAACTTGAAATCGGCCCTAATTAATCTGCCATTCCGATTAATCGGTCGACCTCTAGTTGCTACCATGCTGTGTTGTTATGCGTTGCTGCCATGCTATGTTGTTGTCCTAGGTCTCTCTTTATGTAGTGTTGTGGTGTCTTGTCGTGATGTGTGTTTTGTCCTATATTTTTATTTTATTTGTTATTTTAATCCCAGCCTCCGTCCCCGTAGGAGGCCTTTTGGTAGGCCGTCATTGTAAATAAGAATTTGTTCTTACGTGATTTGCCAAGATAAATAAAGGAGAGAGAAAAAAGTAATATGTTTGACGCTGAACGCTATCCTTTTCCATATTTTCCAGGAGTTGAACGCTCCCCCCACCAGAGTCAGCAAGGAGGGAGGAGAGGCCTCAGCCTGGAAGTGGTATACTGTGATGGATGAGGCAATGCAGGGCTTTCCACTCCATCACCCCACCGATCATCATCTCCTCATCCTCCCAAGGTGCAGAGTGGGCTTGTCTCCTTCCCAGAAGGGTCCAGATGTGGAGGCGCAAGAAGGAGGTGACTGCCATGGAGGCCTTCTGGCCATTTTAGAGGCCATGATTAGGAACTGGTTTTATTCCTCTTTTCAGTCTACTCCATCTCCCATTCCTCTCAAGCTTCAGGTGACTCTTCAATTGATACATGCGTAGGCTTAGGGTATACTCAAGTTTACTCCAAAATACGTTGTTCCAAATGCTAGATACTTAGCTAATGTTAGCCCAAAACAAGAGCACGAAATATCACTGAGTAAGGCTACAGACTATCCTTTTCGGTTCATACTGTATGTGAAGCTCGCCAATGTGCAATCATTGGACAATATTTTTAGACGAGGTACCATCACGAATATCCTAACTTTAATATCCAATGTTTCACGGAATCGTGGCTGAATGACGACATGGATATTCAGCTAGCGGGATATACGCTGCACCGGCAAGATAGAACAGCACACTCCGGTAAAATGCATATTGGTCTGTGCATATTTGTAAACAACAGCTGGTGCACGAAACCTAAGAAAGCCTCTAAATTTTGCTTGCCTGAAGTAGAGTATATTGTGATAAATTGCAGGCCACACTACTTGCCTAGAGAGTTTTCAGCTATACTTTTCGTGGCTGTTTATTTACCACCACAGACAGATGCTGGCACTAAGGCCGCACTCAGTCAGCTGTATAAGGAAATAAGCAAACAGGAAACCACTCACCCAGAGGCGGCGCTTCTAGTGGCCGGAGACTTTAGTGCAGGGAAACTTAAAACAGTTCTACCAAATTTCTATCAACATGTTAAATGTGCAACCAGAGGGAGAAAAATTCTAGATCACCTGTACTCCACACAGAGACGCATACAAAGCTCTCCCTCGCCCTCCATTTGGTAAATCCGACCACAACTCTATCCTCCTGATTCCTGCTTGCAAGCAAAAATTAAAGCAGGAAGCACCAGTGACTCGGTCTATAAAAAAGTGGTCAGATGAAGCAGATGCTAAACTACAGGACTGTTTTGCTATCACAGACTGGAACATGTTCCGGGATTCTTCCGATGGCATTGAGGAGTACACCACATCAGCCACTGGCTTTATCAATAAGTGCACCGAGGACGTCGTCCCCACAGTGACTGTACGTACATACCCCAACCAGAAGCCATGGATTACAGGCAACATTCGCACTGAGCTAAAGGGTAGAGCTGCCGCTTTCAAGGTGCGGGACTCTAACCCAGAAGCTTAGAAGAAATCCTGCTATGCCCTGCGATGAACCATCAAACAGGCAAAGCGTCAATACAGGGCTAAGATTGAATCATACTACACCGGCTCCGACGCTCGTCTTATGTGGCAGGGCTTGCAGACTATTACAGACTACAAAGGGAAGCATAGCCACGAGCTGCCCAGTGGCACGAGCCTACCAGACGAGCTAAATCACTTCTATGCTCGCTTCGAGGCAAGCAACACTGAGGTATGCATGAGAGCATCAGCTGTTCCGGACGACTGTCTGATCACGCTCGCCGTAGCCAAAGAGAGTAAGACCTTTAAACAGGTCAACATACACAAGGATGCGGGGCCAGACGGGTTACCAGGACATAGCCCAAGAACACAAAGGCAACCTGCCTAAATGACTACAGACCCGTAGCACTCACGTTTGTAGCCATGAAGTGCATTGAAAGGTTGGTAATGGCTCACATCAACACCATTATCCCAGAAGCCCTAGACCCACTCCAATTTGCATACCACCCAAACAGATTCACAGATGATGAATCTCTATTGCAATCCACACTTCCCACCTGAACAAAAGGAACACTTATGTGAGAATGCTATTCATTGACTACAGCTCAGCGTTCAACACCATAGTACCCTCAAAGCTCATCACTAAGCTAAGGATCCTGTGACTAAACACCTTCCTCTGTAACTGGATCCTGGACTTCCTGACGGGCCGCCACCAGGTGGTGAGGGTAGGTAGCAACACATCTGCCACGCTGATCCTCAACACTGGAGCTCCACAGGGGTGCGTGCTCAGTCCCCTCCTGTACTCCCTGTTCACCCATGACTGCATGGCCAGGCACGACTCCAACACCATCATTAAGTTTGCAGACAACACAACAGTGGTAGGCCTGATCACTGACAACGACGAGACAGCCTATAGGTAGGAGGTCAGAGACCTGGCCGTCAAAATAACAACCTATCCCTCAACGTAACCAAGACTAAGGAGATGGTTGTGGACTACAGGAAAAGGAGGACCGAGCATGACCCCATTCTCATCGACAGGGCTGTAGTGGAGCAGGTTGAGAGCTTCAAGTTCCTTGGTGTTCACATCAACAACAAACTAGAATGGTCCAAACACACCAAGACAGTCGTGAAGAGGGCACGACAAAGCCTATTCCCCCTCAGGAAACTAAAAAGATTTGGCATGGGTCCTGAGATCCTGAAAAGGTTCTACAGCTGCAACATCGAGAGCATCCTGACTGGTTGCATCACTGCCTGGTACGGAAATTGCTCTGCCTCTGACCGCAAGGCACTACAGAGAGTAGTGCGTACGGCCCAGTACTTCACTTGGGCTAAGCTGCCTGCCATCCAGGACCTCTACACCAGGCGGTGTTAGAGGAAGGCCCTAAAAATGGTCAAAGATGGGTCCGGAGAAGTCTAGGACAAAAAGGCTTCTCAAAAGTTTTTACCCCCAAGCCATAAGACTCCTGAACAGGTAATCAAATGGCTACCCGGACTATTTGAATTTTGTTGTGGGGGTGCTTTGCTGCAGGAGGGACTGGTGCACTTCACAAAATAGATGGCATCATGAGGCAGCAAAATGATGTGGATATATTGAAGCAACATCTCAAGACATCTGTCAGGACGCTAAAACTTGGTCGCAAATGGGTCTTCCAAATGGACAATAACCCCAAGCATACTTCCAAAGTTTTGGCAAAATGGCTTAAGGACAACAAAGTCATGGTATTGGAGTGGCCATCACAAAGCCCTGACCTCAATCCTATAGAAAATTTGTTGGCAGAACTGAAAAAGTGTGTGCAAGCAAGGAGGCCTACAAACCTGACTCAGTTACACCAGCTCTGCCAGGAGGAATGGGCCAAAATTCACCCATTTTTTTTGTGTGTAAGGCTACCTGAAACGTTTGACCCAAGTTGAACAATTTAAAGGCAATGCTACCAAATACTACTGGGAATGTGATGAAAGAAACAAAAGCTGAAATAAATAATTCTGTCTACTATTATTCTGACATTTCACATTCTTAAAATAAAGTGTGATCCTAACCGGCCTAAGACAGGGAATTTTTACTAGGATTAAATGTCAGGAATTATGAAAAACTGAGTTTAAATAAATTTGGCTTAGGTGTATGTAAACTTCCGACTTCAACTGTAGTACATATTACAATTAGCACACATTATGCAGTTAAATTCATTGTTCAAAACAACTGGTCATCAGAACTCGGAAATCTCAGGCTTCTGACTACAAGACAACTGGGAACTCGCAAAAAAGAACGAGCTCCGACCGGGAAAAATCTTTGTTGAGGGCATCTTTCTAGAGCTCCTACTTTCCGACATGAAGGTCACTGACGACATGATTTGACCTTGTTTTTTCCCCAGTTCCCAGTTGTCTTGAAAGTATGTAAGTAGTAGGCAAGCCAGATTTCGGACGCAAAAAGTATTTATTTATTATAATTATTTTAATTGGGGGGGGGGGGACTATCTTAATAGACATAGAAATGACTAAAACTAAATTAAATATGACGTGTTGGGTTACATTACCAACAGTATTTACTAAAGGGCTATCTCTTACAGTGAATCACGGAACAACACCTCTGACCTAAATAGCTTATAGCATCTCCCTCCTAAGCACATCTGGTGTTTGGGTTTAAGTTAAAGATAAGATGTACCCTTGGCATTAGGATATCAGGTCCTGCTTAAATAATGTAAACAAAGCCAGTAGATTAAGGACTTCGGTCATGCTCTGCATGATATGATACTCTGCTCAGCTCACTGACTAACTGAGGTTGTGAGAGTCTCTCAGGTTGTTTAAAGAACATTGGTGCAGTGACATTACGTTATCAGGGCCTGCCTCCGTAGAGCAAAGTATTATTGATGTATGGAATGTTGGGTTTAAGTGTATAAAGTGTGTACCGGTGGACGCTGCTGAGTATGAATCTGGTGTGGGGGAATGAAGGTGGAAATGTTAGACAAGTTGCTAAATTGGAAACCATCAAGTTGAAACTTTAGAGGGAGGAAACTACACGATTCAAGGTTGCTGAGATCACGTCTATTAATTCTGATCACAGTGGCTGAGTTGAAAGCCACAGCAGAATCCAAGGACCTTAGTTAAAACTCCCATCTGATCATGGTTAATTTGATATAAGTAGGAGCCTAACAACTCCTGATCCTGGTTAATTTTATACGAGTAGGAGCCTAACAACTTCATCTGATCCTGGTTAATTTCTATATGAGTAGGAGCCGAACAACTCCATCTGATTCACAGGAACCTTGTTCATGAGCAGGTCCAAAGCCTGGCACAATACCTCAGCTAACCCTTCATGGGTGGTACTGTAAGGCGTTACACAAAATCTCAGCTAACCTGTTAACGGCGATACGGCAAAACAAGGTTGCTATATTCCAGTCAGCGGAGTTTAGCAAAAAGTGTTAGCCTATGTTATGTATAAAAACATATAAAAAATGCCGCTTTAGCAGTAGCTAATAGGGATCCTAATAAAATATGAAATACACAGAGGACCATGTAGTGGTCTTATGGAAAGTTATATTAGGAATTGATATTAGTCATCATAAAGTTATATTAGGGATAGTAATTCAGCAGTCTGACATTCAAAAACAATGGTCGCAGGTGCTCATTCTGAGCTAAATATGTGTCATTGGTTTGACCTGGACAAAATATTATCTTCATGTGCATTACAACTTTCTATGGGGTAAGAGCAACGATCTAAGTTATATGGTTGAGATAGCCAAGGGAATAAAAATAAAATGAATTCACTTTCAATTTAATACTTAATTAAAGGCCTACTTCAAAAAACTAAATCACAAAATATGTATATTTACAGTGTTTTGTACAAATATCTTCACTTTAGATATCACCACGTCGGAAACAAAATTCATCAACAGGTTGTATTCATTGAAATTGTATTCATTGTTCCTGAAAGTTGTTTCTAGTCGCAAATAATGTTGTAGGTTTCAAACCATTGCTTCTAAATTTAAGGGTAAAAATGTGTCTTATCTCATCTTAAAATCTTGGTGAAATGTTATTATCGGTTAATTTAAGTATTCAACTAAATATATATTTCTCTATGATGTCTCACAAAACAAATGTTTTAAACTAATTCAACAAATGGTCATGATATGAAAAAAATATAGAAATATTACACATAAAATACATTATTGCCATGTTATTGTGCACTTCCTGTCAAATAATTCACATGAAAAGTGAACGCTACAGTACAGTGAAATCTCAGCAGTCACCTTAGGCAGGGTAGCCTAATCTGAACAACCAGATTTGATTCCAGAAGGAGACACAATATTGTAAAACAAACAAAAACAAAAGACAAAACTTCTGAACACAATGGGAGGGAAAATCCCACTGTCTTTATCTCAAGGAATAGGCCATAGCAGCACCTAGCGTTGGCTCCAGTAATAACAATGCTACTTTATAAAATGTCAGTGTGATTTGAGCTTGTGGGCAGTGCTAACAACCATGATCATTCTCCTCCATGCTTGAGCTGCTGCTACGCCTGCTGCTGCTGTTGGAGGTGTCTGGGGAAGCTGAGGACAGAAGGGGGTCATTGGATGATATGGGCGACAGGGTGTTGTCCATTAGAATGTCCTTCAGTTTAGTGGATGCTTTGCTGGAGCCATATGCCCCTGGGTCACCTGCATCCACAGGGCTGTCGTTAAAGTGGATGGTACCGTTGTTGAGGTCCAGTGTGGTGGGAGGGGACATGTCGGGACCTGGCAGCTGGTACAGGTCTGAGGGACAGTCTCCTAAGATGGGCTCCTGCTTGATGGCTCGGGCTATCAGCTCAGAGGAGCAGAGGGAAGACGACGGCAGAATTGCAAGACCATGAGCCCGCGCCTGCATCTCCAACTCCTACACAGAAACACACACAGAAAACACATTAACCCACAAAGAGTATTAAAGTACACATTCAAAAGAGTATTAAAGTACAGAAGTACAAAGGTTTTCCCTCAAGGCGCCCCTGTACCATGCCCACTGGCTCCCTCTGGAATGGGGTACCTGTATGCGCAGCATCAGATGGCGGTTGGCATGCTCCAGCCTTCTCTGTCTAAGCTCCACCTCCTTGGCTCTCTGCTGCTCCCTCTGCAGCTTCCTGATGTAGTCCACTGAGGCCTTCAGAATGGTGCCCTTATTCCAGCGCATGTCCCTAGGGACCGCGGGAGACAACAGTCAGTGCATACATGTAGTGTACATGTAGCAACTAAGCAGATCCTTAAACTACATGAACCTTTATGCCATCCGGAAGCAGCCAGAGATTTTTGGTAGGTAAAAAAGATGAATATCCAAAAGTGGTATAAACTGTGCTACTTACGGATCATTAGACTTAGGAATCAGGGTTCCAAGCTCTTTGATTCGATCGTTGATGTTGAACCTTCTCCTTCGTTCAACTACAGGGCGAAGAGACAAAAATTAGGAATCAGTTAAAGTATCGTGAGGATCTGCAAATCAACTCTTGAAAAAGATCAATGTATCCCAAATAACTGACTACTCCTCTTTGCCATAGAAACTCACTTAAGTTGTGGTTGTCCTTTTTTTGTCTCTCCTTGGCCATCGCTCGAACCTCAGCTTTTGGGCGGAAGGGAAACACTTTTGAGTGACAAAAGAAGGTGTCCTATTCCATACATACTCAAGATGATTGCAACCCATTTCTGGCTAAATACCATTCATGTTAGCTATCTTTGCTACAATTTTACTGAGACAGTATATAGATCCATATTGTGTTATATTTTTCAATATGCACAAAATACTTCACAGAGGCCTTTAATGCTGCATTTCATATAACATACCGGTATACAAATTATCCAATCTGAGGTAGATTATTATGAATTCCCATTGGCATTTTAGTTCAGGTACATTAGTGAGCTGCCATGAAAATAGTTTCATAAATGTATTAAAACAATTCAAATGACAATGGCTTAAAAATCTGAAAATCTAGTGACAACGTACCAACTGGAAAGCCCTCGGGCCTTTGGTAGTTGTCAAACTGGCCATAGGATCCAGTATTGTCCAGTACGTGCATCATGCCAGGAGCTGGAGTATTGATAAATTATTTGATCAATTTAATGTATAGCTAACAGTATATTTATGCATTTTACAAATTGTACACAATATTTGTGCATCTTTGCTTCTTTAACTGTCACTACAATGGTTTCACAAATTGAATATAAACATCTTTAAATATTTTTTTATTTGAAAGGGTTGAAATTATTAACAATGGAGCTGCTTTGCTGAGGGTGTTATAATGTGTTATACCCGGTAGACAAAAAACATTAACCTGAGAATTCCCTTTTGATGTTGGATAAGCTACCAGGGCAGGAGTTACTGATGGCAAGTCCATTTGGGGGAAGCCCTTGATTCCCATACATGTCCAGAAGGTTACCAGATACAGGGAGCTGAGGAAATGAACAGAACATTCAATGATTGCAATGCAACAAGTAAGAAAGATATTTATATTCTATAGCATAAAAAGCCTATTCAGTAAATGTGTTGTAGGGCCTGTAGCTATTCCACTCATCACTTGAAAAGTTGTTTAAATTGTAAAGGATGTCAACTTACTGTATTAGTAACCTGGAGTCCTGGGTCCATAAGTCCAAAAATATCCTCATTATAACTTGTTTCCAAGCTAATAATGTCATCGATGACATCATCCATCTGTAATAATGATGGATAACACATTTGAAACCAACCTATATAGTAGTACCAGATTTGTATTAAAATAATGTTCTGATAAACAACATTGAAAGATGTACCAGAAATCTACATGTATTTTGTAATCAGTTTGCCATTTTCATGAAGTTAGTTATAAATCCACTGTGAAATCCAAATGAGAAACCAGGGTGAATGGTACATTGGATCTCTGTGGCATCTCTGTTATGCCTACCTCCTTCTCGCAGTTGGAGCTGAGGGTCAGCAGGGCCATGGGGCTGTTGGGGGCACTGCTGCCTGGGCCGGGGGGCATCCCGTGCTCCGGGGGCTGGCTGGGGCACTGCAGGCTTCCGGCCTGGCTGCCAGGCTTACCCCCAAGGGTTGTGGACAGGTACTGCCTCACCTGCTTCCTCTGGGCCTGCTGGATGTGGTACTTGGTGGGGTTCTCCAGATGGGTCTGTACCTTGGTGGGGGAAAAGGAGAGACATGGAAGGCGATTAACTTTTTTCAGAAGTCAGTTTTATTCAATGTCAGTATTGAGGTAGTCATCTTATCCTATGGAAATGCATAGTTATCCACTGAAATGTGGTTTTGTAAAATGTTGTCTCACAATACAGATCTTTGACATTGTGTGGGTTGGTTTTCAGACTAGAATGCATGCCCGAAGATCAACACACATGGATGTGACACAATCAGAAACAATGGACGGAATCATTTCAATCAGCGCCTCCAGTTATATGCCTCTTTATTTATATTACTCAATGACAGTCAACACACTTAGGACATTGTCATTGATTAGTGAACATTTCTGTTATATTATTCGAAATTCTCAAAACAAACATAGTATTGTAATATACTATAAATATAGTAATACTGCATCCTGATAGAAAACCAAACCAAAAAAACAGTTCAGTAGCACATCTCACCTGGTAATGGCTGTATTCAAGCATCTCCAACATATTGTCATTTGTATGATAGTATGTATCAGATATTCCCTTGTTCTGGTCAGTCAACTGTGTGGACACAGGGCTAACATGAAAATAAGAGGACAGACTTGGTCAGTTGAACTTATTAAAGAAAAACCCCTCATGAGTTATGTAAGTTAGGAGACAGGGGGAGGATACCAGGGCTCATCCTCCCTGTGTTGTTCTAGTTAAACTGAGAATTTATGTCTTCACAGGGTTCATTTGACGTCAACATCTCTGTCTCACAAAGGACCCTTTCTGCTGGTGGGTTACTAGTCTCCAAACTGAAACTCGCTCACGGCTAACTAACGTTTCATCTTTAGTTCCGCTCATCTAGTATAAAACATAATTTGTTCTGAGAACACGGAATACAATTGACACCACTGTTCCATTACAAACAGAGCATATGAAAAGATAAATCCCAAAATGTAGCAGCATTTTTAAACAGATTGTCCATCCCCCTACCAACTTTTGGTGTTAAGTATTTAAGCACTAGTCTGAGTGGTTCGCAAATGGTGTGCCAGGATCCACTAGTCAACTAAGTCATAGCCAGTTCCTACTTAGTCTGCCACTTAAGAGGCCACTAGGGTTAAAAATACAAAAAATGTGCCACAGGCATGGCACAATAATGGAATCACTGCTGGCTTGAAACCTCTGGAATATGACATTACCAGAAACAAATATAACTGTGTAATTAGGAACATTAACATTAACATTAATCTATGCCAAAGTTCAATAGTTGATCCAGATCACTAGGCCTGTATGCTAATAAAGTTCAACACTGCTTAGTGACATTTGTTATATCTGGTTTTCAGAAGACACATGGCCATTCATGGTTCCAAAACCATGTCAAATATAAATAAATAAAGACAATATAAGTAGTTGTATCTAACACAAGGAGCAACTGTACTGTATATAAATGAATCAGTTAAGATTCATATAAACAGCATATTCTCACTCTCACACCCTTCTATAGAAAGATCATTGGTTTTGACTGGTTTTGGCCTGTCTCTGCATGTGTATAGAAGCTATGAGCAAAGTGTGAGTCTATATGCCCACTGGGATTTCCACTATGCAAAAAACAAAGAAACTATTAGCTAATTCATAGAACTATTCATGTTTAGTATAGAGGAATATGCAACCAAAAATTGTAGAATAAAAATAAATCAAAACAATTCATCTACAAATCGTTCCAAAAATCTATTATCATAAATGTTGAGCTCACATCTGACCATTCTATTCTAACAAAGCTGGCCCATTATTCTGGGACAGTAATTTAGAGTTATACAGCAGGCGTCATGCCTGGAGCCAACACGTGTGATGTTGCACACATCTCTCTCTCTCTCGCTCTCTCTCTCCACATTACTATTAGTAATTAGATGTAGTTCTTCTCTAGCTACCTGTCAACAGTATATTATGTTGCCACTCCTTGCACCCTTAAGCACATACAGTGGATGCCTATACATACATGCTTTCACACAGGTCATAGTAATCAAGTTGTCATACATTAAAGTATTGTTTTGCTTGAATGTACTTCTTTAAAATATCACACAGAATGTAGATACATGTGTGTGCAGACTGTGCACATATCAGTGTCTATTGCCTTAGTTAAATAAAGGCTAACACCACAACCTCACCACTGACCAATCAGATCTACCTGACAAAGACGGTGTATACTGAGAATGAAGAAGGAACCCTTAGCAAAACATAAATAAAACTTAGAAAGACTCCACAAGGCACATGCTTGACCAGTAGCACTATACAGTAATTAATCTGTCTTTATCGTCCTTTATACATTGTAGCCTTTGGATTTATCCGAAAAACCACAATAATATGTTTGTTCCAGGTTTATTTAACCATTGTACAAGTTTGTTAAAGGCCCAGTGCAGTCCAAAGTGTGATTTTCTTGTGTTCTATACAGTGGGGCAAAAAAGTATTTAGTCAGCAACCAATTGTGCAAGTTCTCCCACTTAAAAAGATGAGAGAGTCCTGTAATTTTCATCATAGGTACACTTCAACTATGATATACAAAATGAGAGAAAAAAAATCCAGAAAA
Source organism: Oncorhynchus nerka (assembly GCF_034236695.1). Classification (NCBI taxonomy): domain Eukaryota; kingdom Metazoa; phylum Chordata; class Actinopteri; order Salmoniformes; family Salmonidae; genus Oncorhynchus; species Oncorhynchus nerka. The sequence continues at coordinate 81,762,132 of NC_088410.1, read as the reverse complement.
TCACATTGTAGGATTTTAATGAATTTTTTATGAATTTATTTGCAAATTATGGTGGAAAATAAGTATTTGGTCAATAACAAAAGTTTATCTCAATAATTTGTTATATACCCTTTGTTGGCAATGACAGAGGTCAAATGTTTTCTGTAAGTTTTCACAAGGTTTTCACACACTGTTGCTGGTATTTTGGCCCATTCCTCCATGCAGATCTCCTCTAGAGCAGTGATGTTTTGGGGCTGTTGCTGGGCAACACGGACTTTCAACTCCCTCCAAAGATTTTCTATGGGGTTGAGATCTGGAGACTGGTTAGGCCACTCCAGGACCTTGAAATGCTTCTTACGAAGCCACTCCTTCGTTGCCCGGGCGGTGTGATGGGATCATTGTCATGCTGAAAGACCCAGCCACGTTTCATCTTCAATGCCCTTGCTGATGGAAGGAGGTTTTCACTCAAAATCTCACGATACATGGCCCCATTCATTCTTTCCTTTACACGGATCAGTCGTCCTGGTCCCTTTGCAGAAAAACAGCCCCAAAGCATGATGTTTCCACCCCCATGCTTCACAGTAGGTATTACATTTACATTTAAGTCATTTAGCAGACGCTCTTATCCAGAGCGACTTACAAATTGGTGCGTTCACCTTATGATGCAACTCAGCATTCTTTGTCCTCCAAACACGACGATTTGAGTTTTTACCAAAAAGTTCTATTTTGGTTTCATCTGACCATATGACATTCTCCCAATCTTCTTCTGGATCATCTAAATGCTCTCCAGCAAACTTCAGACGGGCCTGGACATGTACTGGCTTAAGCAGGGGGACACGTCTGGCACTGCAGGATTTGAGTCCCTGGCAGCGTAGTGTGTTACTGATGGTAAGCTTTGTTACTTTGGTCCGAGCTCTCTGCAGGTCATTCACTAGGTCCCCCCGTGTGGTTCTGGGATTTCTGCTCACCGTTCTTGTGATCATTTTGACCCCACGGGGTGAGATCTTGCGTGGAGCTCCAGATCGAGGGAGATTATCAGTGGTCTTGTATGTCTTCCCATTTCCTAATAATTGCTCCCACAGTTGATTTATTCAAACCAAGCTGCTTACCTATTGCAGATTCAGTCTTCCCAGCCTGGTGCAGGTCTACAATTGTGTTTCTGGTGTCCTTTGACAGCTCTTTGGTCTTGGCCATAGTGGAGTTTGGAGTGTGACTGTTTGAGGTTGTGGACAGGTGTCTTTTATACTGATAACAAGTTCAAACAGGTGCCATTAATACAGGTAACGAGTGGAAGACAGAGGAGCCTCTTAAAGAAGAAGTTACAAGTCTGTGAGAGACAGAAATCTTGCTTGTTTCTAGGTGACCAAATACTTATTTTCCACCATAATTTGCAAATACATTTTTAAAAAATCCTACAATGTGATTTTCTGGATTTTCTTTCCTCATTTTGTCTGTCATAGTTGAAGTGTACCTATGATGAAAATTACAGGCCTCTCTCATCTTTTTAAGTTGGAGAACTTGCACAATTGGTGGCTGACTAAATACTTTTTTGCCCCACTGTATATATTTCCACAGGTTGTAATAATATTGTGAATTTGTAAAAATGATAATAATGCCCTTTTAGTAAAAGAGCACCTGAAATTTCTGCCTGTTTTGGTAGGATGGAGTTTTGGCCTGCCTGGTGTTATCATCAGGTGAAAAATTATCTAATAGGAAATAAGAAAGAGAGTTCCAATAGAATAGCATAGAATAGAATAAGAAAGAGAGTTCCAATAGAATAGAATAGAATAAGAAAGAGAGTTCCAATAGAATAGAATAGAATAAGAAAGAGTTCCAATAGAATATAATAAAACAGATATTCCAATAGAATAGAATAGAATAAGATAGAGAGTTCCAATAGAATATAATAAAAAATATAATTCCAATAGCATAGAATAGAATAGAATAAGAAAGAGAGTTCCAATAGAATAAGAAAGAGAGTTCCAATAGAATATAATAAAAACGATAATTCCAATAGCATAGAATAGAATAAAATAAAAAAGATCATTCCAATAGCATAGAATAGAATAAGAAAGAGAGTTCCAATAGAATATAATAAAAAATATAATTCCAATAGCATAGAATAGAATAAAACATATAATTCCAATAGCATAGAATAGAATAGAATAAGAGTTCCAATAGAATATAATAAAAAAGATAATTCCAATAGCATAGAATAGAATAGAATAAAAAATATAATTCCAATAGCATAGAATAGAATAGAATAAGAAAGAGTTCCAAACCTCTCTGCCAATAACAGCTGGTTTTCAGTATTCCCCTCCCCACTCCAACCACTCCTAGACAGTCATAGCAAATGTGTTGCTTGAGAAATTGCTCTTTGCTAAGAAGCTATTTTGTTTATTTTGAACATTTGAACTGAAAACAATCACAGTAAGGTGCTTAGTTGTCACCCAGAAATGATTTGACATTGAGATAAAAACAGCTGCATTGGATCTTTAAGTTCTGCATGCCCTTCGAGCCATGCACACCATAATATGCTGCCCTTCGAGCCATGCACACCATAATATGCTGCACTAGTCGAGATGTAATTCTTGGAAATAACCCTTGAAAAGAAAAATGGAGCTCAATATCTTTAACATAGAATGTCCTTTCTAATTTAGGAACTTCTGTTTACTAAGCTGTTCAGCGCTGTACACCATTATGTCAAAGAGACAAACATTGTTCTGAATGGGTCAAAGTGTAAACCCAAAAAAATAAATGTGTCTTTCTCTGTCTGAAAAAAAGAGATAAGGATAGAAGCCTAGTCATTACAACACACTAAACTGCTGGTCTGAACATGCATATTTCCCCATCGATGTCTCCCAACTACATACTCATTTAATTGACTAGAGAAGTATACAAAATGACTGTGCTAATAGTGCCAACTCTGTGAACCCTTCCACGGATGGGAGGTGAACAAGTTGGTGAAGGAACTGCGCAGCCGAGTCCAAATTCATGAGGATCCTCACACGAGATAAAGCGATGTCAATAGCCGCTCTAACTAACGTAAAGGTCTACCATTCCCTCCTAAACAGTATCATGCCTTTGTTGGGATTACTGGAAACCGTGACTTGGAGTGGAGGAATGGCCTTCCAGATAGAGATAGAGAGGTGAAGCACATGCAGGGGAAGTGCCCTACGGCCTGGCAGAACCTTCACCGATAATAACCCAGAGAAAGATCTCTTTGTGCTAACATAGTAGAGGATGTCTTTGTTCCGCCCTCATTTTGTGGCCTTTTCCTTCAGCCAAACCTTTGGGTTAAGACACATACGTGAAGAAGAGCAGTATTCCTCATCTCCCCACAGCGACTTTACCCCTCTTTTATTTATAGCCTCTTCGCGAGACGGAGGTTTATCACCTACTTGCAGAGAGCACATGGGCTTACATTGATGGCTATAGCCACTGGCTGCCATGATCCCTTGGCCCCTGTATAACTACTTGTACACACTGCTGAGGAAAAACTCTTGACTATTTATCAAACTGCATTTAACAAATGTTATTCTCCAACTAAAGTAACTTAAAGTATAGTTTACTATACATTACCACCTCACATTCTTCTAATCAGAGAGACAATGTAACTATTATGTTTATTTCAGAAATCTTTGTAGGGTATCATAGCCCTACTATTGACCTGCAGACCCTTTCTTGCTCTATGTTAAAACTGTCTGTTGTCTGGATGATAGCCCCTTTGCCTAAAATGGGATACTCTGAGGTCTTATCCTAACTTGAGACATAAGTGTTCACATGCATCAGGCTGCCACTAATCTTGTATTTCCATGAAAATTTGACATTAGGGTGCCCTGGTGCCATGCAGTCTAGAGCATAAAACTGGACCAGAAACCAGTCAATGGACACAAGAGAGGTTCATGCCCCATGATATATTCCTAAATGACCCTTCAGGCTTCATATCACCAGTCCTGGCAAAACCTTATCTCCCCCAAAAAACATATGTTTGCTTTCTTTGGACTATTCTTTAATGGTGGGGTGGTGAGTCGGGAAGCAGGTGAAATGTTTTAATAAAACAACAAAACCAAGAACACGACACTAACATAAGGCATAACGCTGATACACAAGAACAACACCAACTGGTGAGTGAACCTGGGAGAGTGACATACACTGCTCAAAAAAATAAAGGGAACACTTAAACAACACAATGTAACTCCAAGTCGATCACACTTCTGTGAAATCAAACTGTCCACTTAGGAAGCAACACTGATTGACAATAAATTTCACATGCTGTTGTGCAAATGGAATAGACAACAAGTGGAAATTATAGGCAATTAGCAAGACACCCCCAATAAAGGAGTGGTTCTGCAGGTGGTGACCACATACCACTTCTCAGTTCCTACGCTTCCTGGCTGATGTTTTGGTCACTTTTGAATGCTGGCGGTGCTTTCACTCTAGTGGTAGCATGAGACGGAGTCTACAACCCACACAAGTGGCTCAGGTAGTGCAGCTCATCCAGGATGGAACATTAATGCGAGCTGTGGCAAGAAGGTTTGCTGTGTCTGTCAGCGTAGTGTCCAGAGCATGGAGGCGCTACCAGGAGACAGGCCAGTACATCAGGAGACGCGGAGGAGGCCGTAGGAGGGCAACAACCCAGCAGCAGGACCGCTACCTCCGCCTTTGTGCAAGGAGGAGCAGGAGGAGCACTGCCAGAGCCCTGCAAAATGACCTCCAGCAGGCCAGAAATGTGCATGTGTCTGCTCAAATGGTCAGAAACAGACTCCATGAGGGTGGTATGAGGGCCCGACGTCCACAGGTGGGGGTTGTGCTTACAGCCCAACACCGTGCAAGATGTTTGGCATTTGCCAGAGAACACCAAGATTGGAAAATTCGCCACATCTTCACAGATGAAAGCAGGTTCACACTGAGCACATGTGACAGACGTGACAGAGTCTGGAGACGCCTTGGAGAACGGTCTGCTGCCTGCAACATCCTCCAGCATGACCGGTTTGGCGGTGGGTCAGCCATGGTGTGGGGTGGCATTTCTTTGGGGGGCCGCACAGCCCTCCATGTGCTCGCCAGAGGTAGCCTGACTGCCATTAGGTACCGAGATGAGATCCTCAGACCCCTTGTGAGACAATATGCTGGTGCGGTTGGCTCTGGGTTCCTCCTAATGCAAGACAATGCTAGACCTCATGTGGCTGGAGTGTGTCAGCAGCCCGCCCGTTCCCCAGACCTGAATCCAATTGAGCACATCTGGGACATCATGTCTCGCTCCATCCACCAACGCCATGTTGCACCATCACAGACTGTCCAGGAGTTGGAGGATGCTTTATTCCAGGTCTGGGAGGAGATCCCTCAGGAGACCCTCCCCCACCTCATCAGGAGCATGCCCATGCGTTGTAGGGAGGTCATACAGGCACGTGGAGAGCACACACACTACTGAGCCTCATTTTGACTTGTTTTAAGGACATTACATCAAAGTTGGATCAGCCTGTAGTGTGGTTTTCCATTTTAATTTTGAGTGTGACTCCAAATCCAGACCTCCATGGGTTGATAAAAGTGGGAGAACTTGCACAATTAGTGGCTGACTAAATACATTTTTGCCCCACTGTACAGGTGACTATTAAATCATTTTTAGGACCAATCTGAATTTTAAACCGCCTGCAACTGCCAGCTTGTTTGGACAGTTGAGGGATGGGGCAGGGGAAACCCAAGCTTATCTCACATTCATAGAAACAGCTAAGTACTAAGCTCATAAGTCATGTGCTGTATAAATTACATTCCTAAAAAAATCTATGGGTATTTATCTTCAACAGCAGAAAGCCTTATAGATTGTGCCTTTAAACCATTTCACAGATGGGATGTATACACTCTTATTCACCCCTTCTTCACTTGGACTTTGATTTCTTAGATGCAGGGTTAAGATATGTGTCAAGGAGGTAGAGATTTGGTGAACAGAGTGGCAGAGAGATACAGCGTGGAAGCTGTTGAGACCAGACAAAACACTGAATGCATATCTGTGAAAGACAGCTCTTCGTTGAAAACAAGAGAGACTTTGTGAGTTTAATTGACCGCTATGTGTTGGGTTCCATCAAAGCCCCAAGGCACTGGGTCTTGCTCTCTAGCCTTCCAGCCCATAGTTACAAGCCTCTGACATTGCAGGCGTGGGAGCTGCTGTGATGACATGGGCTGCTCAGCTAAGAGGATGGCAAACGGACAAAGAGGCGTCTTCTACTTAGACCAGGGGTTGTGCTGTGTGCTATTGGGCCTGTGGCAAGAGAAGTTAACAAGAATGTAACCCTTCTCTGCCCAGAATGGCAAACATTGTCCAATTTATGAGGGATTAAGAAAATGCACTTGCCTAAATTATGAACAAAAGATCTTATGTGTGCAGCCGCGTAAACTCACAGAGCTGGTTTATCATAGCCTGGTATGGGACTATGAGATCTCAGATAAACTTGATATGACAATGTAAGTCCATTAAACAAGGGAGGTCTGATACTGTACATCCTGCCGTAGGGTCAAGAGGCGCAGAATCTATAAATGTGTCATGAGTTCAGCAATGTACTGTAAAGCACTAACACTAAAAATACTAATGAATGCAGAAGGCAGAACATTTGTTCAGTGTGTCTAACATATATACAGTGGGGCAAAAAAGTATTTAGTCAGCCACCAATTGTGCAAGTTCTCCCACTTAAAAAGATGAGAGAGGCCTGTAATTCTCATCATAGGTACACTTCAACTATGACAGAAAAATCTTAGATGCAGGAGGAGACTCTGCTAGCTAGCCAACAGCTAGCCAACGTCTACCGAACAGAACTTCTGCACTCAACAATCCGGTCGCATTTCGCTTCGCTCCACAGGTAGTATCACATTTTTCATTTCATTTCATTACAGTACAACGGCTTGATTTGTTTGATCGTAGCTAGCATAGCTAGCTAGCCGTTTTGTATCAAAGATAATTGTGTAGTCTAGAGCGACTTCCTAGGTTAGTTAGCCAGCTATTGTCGTTCTTTTAACGCAACGTAACGTAATCAACACTGCTAGCTAGCCAGCTAGCCCCGAATAGCAGCACAGTAGAAACTATTACACTTAACGGAACGACTTGATTAGTGTAGTGTCAACAACGCAGCCAATGCCAACTAGCCTACTTAGTCAACAACGCAGCCTCTGCCAGCTAAAGCCTACTTCAGCAGTACTGTATCATTTTAATCATTTTAGTCAATAAGATTCTTGCTACCTGTAAGCTTAACTCTCTGAACACTCGTGAGTGTAGTCCACTTGTCATTCCAATCTCCTTTGCATTAGCGTCCTCTTGTGTAGCCTGTCAACTATGTGTCTGTCTATCCCTGTTCTCTCCTCTCTGCACAGACCATACAAACGCTCCACACCGCGTGGCAAGACCCTAATCTGGTGGTCCCAGCGCGCACGACCCACGTGGAGTTCCAGGTCTCCGGTAGCCTCTGGAACTGCCGATCTGCGGCCAACAAGGCAGAGTTCATCTCCGCCTATGTCTCCCTCCAGTCCTCGACTTCTTGGCACTGACGGAAACATGGATCACCACAGACAACACTGCTACTCCTACTGCTCTCTTCGTCTGCCCACGTGTTCTCGCACACCCCGAGAGCTTCTGGTCAGCGGGGTGGTGGCACCGGGATCCTCATCTCTCCCAAGTGGTCATTCTCTCTTTCTCCCCTTACCCATCTGTCTATCGCCTCCTTTGAATTCCATGCTGTCACAGTTACCAGCCCTTTCAAGCTTAACATCCTTATCATTTATCGCCCTCCAGGTTCCTCGGAGAGTTCATCAATGAGCTTGATGCCTTGATAAGCTCCTTTCCTGAGGACGGCTCACCTCTCACAGTTCTGGGCGACTTTAACCTCCCCACGCCTACCTTTGACTCATTCCTCTCTGCCTCCTTCTTTCCACTCCTCTCTCTTTGACCTCACCCTCTCACCTTCCCCCTACTCACAAGGCAGGAAATACGCTTTACCTCATCTTTACTAGATGCTGTTCTTCCACTAACCTCGCTCCTCCAAGTCTCCGACCACTACCTTGTATCCTTTTCCCTCTCGCTCTCATCCAACACTTCCCACACTGCCCCTACTGGATGGTATCGCGCCCGTCCCAACCTTCGCTCTCTCTCCCCCCGCTACTCTCTCCTCTTCCATCCTATCATCTCTTCCCTCTGCTCAAACCTTCTCAACCTATCTCCTGATTCTTCCTCCTCAACCCTCCTCTCCTCCCTTTCTGCATCCTTTGACTCTCTATGTCCCCTATCCTCCAGGCCGGCTCGGTCTTCCCTCCCGCTCCGTGGCTCGACGACTCATTGCGAGCTCACAGAACAGGGCCTAGCGGAAATGGAGGAAAATCATCTCCCTGCGGACCTGACATCCTTTCACTCCCTCCTCTCTACATTTTCCTCTTCTCTCTCTGCTGCTAAAGCCACTTTCTACCACTCTAAATTCCAAGCATCTGCCTCTAACCCTAGGAAGCTCTTTGCAACCTTCTCCTCCCTCCTGAATCCTCCTCCCCTCCCCCCTCCTCCCTCTCTGCAGATGACTTCGTCAACCATTTTGAAAAGAAGGTCGAAATCCGATCCTCGTTTGCTAAGTCAAACGACACCGCTGGTTCTGCTCACACTGCCCTACCCTGTGCTCTGACCTCTTTCTCCCCTCTCTCTCCAGATGAAATCTCGCGTCTTGTGACGGCCGGCCGCCCCTACAACCTGCCCGCTTGACCCTATCCCCTCCTCTCTTCTCCAGACCATTTCCGGAGACCTCCTCCCCTACCTCACCTCGCTCATCAACTCATCCCTGACCGCTGGCTACGTCCCTTCCGTCTTCAAGAGAGCGAGAGTTGCACCCCTTCTGAAAAAACCTACACTCGATCCCTCCGATGTCAACAACTACAGACCAGTATCCCTTCTTTCTTTTCTCTCCAAAACTCTTGAACGTGCCGTCCTTGGCCAGCTCTCCCGCTATCTCTCTCAGAATGACCTTCTTGATCCAAATCAGTCAGGTTTCAAGACTAGTCATTCAACTGAGACTGCTCTTCTCTGTATCACGGAGGCGCTCCGCACTGCTAAAGCTAACTCTCTCTCCTCTGCTCTCATCCTTCTAGACCTATCGGCTGCCTTCGATACTGTGAACCATCAGATCCTCCTCTCCACCCTCTCCGAGTTGGGCATCTCTCCGGCGCGGCCCACGCTTGATTGCGTCCTACCTGACAGGTCGCTCCTACCAGGTGGCGTGGCGAGAAAACACCACGTGCTCTCACCACTGGTGTCCCCCAGGGCTCTGTTCTAGGCCCTCTCCTATTCTCGCTATACACCAAGTCACTTGGCTCTGTCATAACCTCACATGGTCTCTCCTATCATTGCTATGCAGACGACACACAATTAATCTTCTCCTTTCCCCCTTCTGATGACCAGGTGGCGAATCGCATCTCTGCATGTCTGGCAGACATATCCGTGTGGATGACGGATCACCACCTCAAGCTGAACCTGGCAAGACGGAACTGCTCTTCCTCCCGGGAAGGACTGCCCGCTCCATGATCTCGCCATCACGGTTGACAACTCCATTGTGTCCTCCTCCCAGAGCGCTAAGAACCTTGGCGTGATCCTGGACAACACCCTGTCGTTCTCAACTAACATCAAGGCGGTGGCCCGTTCCTGTAGGTTCATGCTCTACAACATCCGAGAGTACACCCTGCCTCACACAGGAAGCGGCGCAGGTCCTAATCCAGGCACTTGTCATCTCCCGTCTGGATTACTGCAACTCGCTGTTGGCTGGGCTCCCTGCCTGTGCCATTAAACCCCTACAACTCATCCAGAACGCCGCAAACCTCCCAAGTTCTCTCACGTCACCCCGCTCCTCCGCTCCCTCCACTGGCTTCCAGTTGAAGCTCGCATCCGCTACAAGACCATGGTGCTTGCCTACGGAGCTGTGAGGGGAACGGCACCTCAGTACCTCCAGGCTCTGATCAGGCCCTACACCCAAACAAGGGCACTGCGTTCATCCACCTCTGGCCTGCTCGCCTCCCTACCACTGAGGAAGTACAGTTCCCGCTCAGCCCAGTCAAAACTGTTCGCTGCTCTGGCCCCCCAATGGTGGAACAAACTCCTCACGACGCCAGGACAGCGGAGTCAATCACCACCTTCCGAGACACCTGAAACCCCACCTCTTTAAGGAATACCTAGGATAGGATAAAGTAATCCCTCTCACCCCCTCCCCTGAAAAGATTTAGATGCACTACTGTTCCACTGGAGGTCATAAGGTGAATGCACCAATTTGTAAGTCGCTCTGGATAAGAGCGTCTGCTAAATGACTTAAATGTAAAAATGTAAAAAATGAGGGAAAAAATCCAGAAAATCACATTGTAGGATTTTTTATGAATTTATTTGCAAATTATGGTGGAAAATAGGTATTTGGTCACCTACAAACAAGCAAGATTTCTGGCTCTCACAGACCTGTAACTTCTTCTTTAAGAGGCTCCTCTGTCCTCCACTCGTTACCTGTATTAATGGCACCTGTTTGAACTTGTTATCAGTATAAAAGACACCTGTCCACAACCTCAAACAGTCACACTCCAAACTCCACTATGGCCAAGACCAAAGAGCTGTCAAAGGACACCAGAAACAAAATTGTAGACCTGCACCAGGCTGGGAAGACTGAATCTGCAATAGGTAAGCAGCTTGGTTTGAATAAATCAACTGTGGGAGCAATTATTAGGAAATGGGAAGACATACAAGACCACTGATAATCTCCCTCGATCTGGGGCTCCACACAAGATCTCACCCCGTGGGGTCAAAATGATCACAAGAACGGTGAGCAGAAATCCCAGAACCACACGGGGGGACCTAGTGAATGACCTGCAGAGACCTGGGACCAAAGTAACAAAGCCTACCATCAGTAACGCACTACGACGCCAGGGACTCAAATCCTGCAGTGCCAGACGTGTCCCCCTGCTTTATCCAGTACATGTCCAGGCCCGTCTGAAGTTTGCTAGAGAGCATTTGGATGATCCAGAAGAAGATTGGGAGAATGTCATATGGTCAGATGAAACCAAAATAGAACTTTTTGGTAAAAACTCAACTCGTCGTGTTTGGAGGACAAAGAATGCTGAGTTGCATCCAAAGAACACCATACCTACTGTGAAGCATGGGGGTGGAAACATCATGCTTTGGGGCTGTTTTTCTGCAAAGGGACCAGGACGACTGATCCGTGTAAAGGAAAGAATGAATGGGGCCATGTATCGTGAGATTTTGAGTTAAAACCTCCTTCCATTAGCAAGGGCATTGAAGATGAAACGTGGCTGGGTCTTACAGCATGACGATGATCCCAAACACACCGCCCGGGCAACGAAGAAGTGGCTTCGTAAGAAGCATTTCAAGGTCCTGGAGTGGCCTAGCCAGTCTCCAGATCTCAACCCCATAGAAAATCTTTGGAGGGAGTTGAAAGTCCGTGTTGCCCAGCAACAGCCCCAAAACATCACTGCTCTAGAGGAGATCTGCATGGAAGAATGGGCCAAAATACCAGCAACAGTGTGTGTAAACCTTGCGAAGACTTACAGAAAACATTTGACCTCTGTCATTGCCACAAAGGGTATATAACAAAGTATTGCAATAAACTTTTGTTATTGACCAAATACTTATTTTCCACCATAATTTGCAAATAAATCCTACAATGTGATTTTCTGGATTTTTTTCCCTCATTTTGTCTGTCACAGTTGAAGTGTACTATGATGAAAATTACAAGCCTCTCTCATCTTTTTAAGTGGGAGAACTTGCACAATTGGTGGCTGACTAAATACTTTTTTGTCCCACTGTATATTTTAAACTACTCGGTGAATCAAAAGTGGAGGCTGCAATGCATTTATCAAATCTGAAACCATATCCCCCATCACGCCTCAGCTGGTCCTCTGTAACTCAGTTGGTAGAGCATGGCAGGTGCAATGCCAAGATTTTGGGTTAGGGACCACCCATACGTAAAACCAGGACCACCCATACGTAAAACGCATGCACGCATGACTGTAAATTGTGTCTGATAAATGGCATATATTTTGAGCAATGTTCCCTCTAATTTTTGGGGGCACTGAGCAAATTGTAGGCCTTGTGGTCGGAAACTTGAGAGAATTTTGTGCAACTTCTGGCGCGTTTACAGTGAACATTGGAGCTGTACCCTTACAGTTTTAGACAGTAGCCAATAGGCTATTGTGGCTATTTGAGTATAATGTTGGCCTACCAACAAAACCAATGGAGCAAATCCCATAACATTTTCAAATGGAAATAGCTTTTGATTTTTACGATATAGCCTACAGTAGCCTATATGTGGTGGTCATTGCAGGTCTACATTGCATGATACTTTTTAAAAACGTTTTTACATTATGAAGGGCTTGACATTAATTCATAATTTTTTACTTGGTCTGTAACACCATGGGCCAACTAGGGGACTGTAAATTGCATTGTGTTGTATGATGCAAGAAATCACTTTACAAAATAAAATGTATTATTATTACCATACAGAACATCTGCCTATTAGCTTATTTGCAAATTCAAGTCTGTCTCAAAATATAAAACTGCCTCTTTAATTAAGACATAAGCTTTTTACCTGACTGGCTTTTCAAAGACAGCATGAAATGTAGCCTTCAGGTTTTGTGCTCTTGTAGGAAGCAGTAACTCTCCATTGCTGACCTATACTTATCTATAACTGGACTAATAACTCATTAACTAGCAAAGAATAGAAACAAATGTGCACTGTGATCTGAAAAGTGCATTCACTTGCTGGTGATTGAAAGACTGCTAGTGTGCAACCCCCGCAAATAGAATTCTACTCCATTGCACTCTGGCTCTGCCTACAACAAAATCACAGACTCAATCTTTCAAAGTTACGGTTGAAGTCGAAAGTTTACAAACACTTATGTTGGAGCCATTGAAACTCGTTTAACAACCACTCCACAAATTTATTTTTCACAAACTATAGTTTTGGCAAGTCGGTTAGGGCATCTACTTAATCTACTAATTTTTCCAACAATTGTTTTCAGACAGATTACTTCACTTATAATTCACTGTATCACAATTCCAGTGGGTCAGAAAATTACATACACTAAGTTAACTGTGCCTTTAAACAGCTTGAGAAATTCCAGAAAATGATGTCATGGCTTTAGAAGGTTCTGATAGGCTAATTGACATTATTTGAGTCAATTGGCAGTGTACCTGTGGATCTATTTCAAGGCCTACCTTCAAACTCAGTGCCTCTTTGCTTGACATCATGGGCAAATCAAAAGAAATCAGCCAAGACCTCAGAAAAAAAATTGTAGGCCTCTACAAGTCTGGTTCATCCTTGGGAGCAATTTCCAAATGCCTGAAGTTACCACGTTCATCTGTACAAACAAAAGTACGCAAGTATAAACACCATGGGACCATGCAGCCGTCATATCGCTCAGGAAGGAGACGCGTTCTGTCTCCTAGAGATGAACGTACTTTGGTGCGAAAAGTGCAAATCAATCCCAGAACAACAGTAAAGGACCTTGTGAAGATGCTGGAGGAAACAGGTACAAAAGTATCTATATCCACAGTAACACAAGTTCTATATCGACATAACCTGAAAGGCCACTCAGCAAGGAAGAAGCCACTGCTCCAAAACCACCATAAAAAAAATCCAGACTACGGTTTGCAACTGCACATGGGGACAAAGATCATACTTTTTGGAGAAATGTCCTCTGGTCTGATGAAACAAAAATCAAACTTTTTGGCCATAATGACCATCGTTATGTTTATAGGAAAAAGGGGAGGCTTGCAAGCCGAAGAACACCATCCCAACCGTGAAGCATGGGGGTGGCAGCATCATGTATTGGGGTGCTTTGCTGCAGGAGGGACTGGTGCACTTCATAAAATAGATGGCTTTATGAGGAAGGAAACTTATGTGGATATATTGAAGCAACATCTCAAGACATCAGTCAGGAAGTTAAAACTTGGTCGCAAATGGGTCTTCCAAATGGACAATGACCCCAAGCATACTTCCAAATTTGTGGCAAAATGGCTTAAGGACAACAAGGTCAAGGTATTGGAGTGGTCATCACAAAGCCCTGACCTCAATCCTATAGAAAATCTGTGGGCAGAACTGAAAAAGCGTGTGCGAGCAAGGAGGCCTACAAACCTGACTCAGTTACACCAGCTCTGTCAGGAGGAATGGGCCAAAATTCACCCAGCTTATTGTGGGAAGCTTGTGGAAGGCTACCCGAAATGTTTGACCCAAGTTAAACAATTAAAAGGCAATGCTACCAAATACTAATTGAGTGAATGTAAACTTCTGGGAATGTGATGAAAGAAATAATAGCTGAAATAAATCATTCTCTCTACCATTATTCTGACATTTCACATTCTTCAAATAAAGTGGTGATCCTAACTGACCTAAGACAGGGAATTTTAAATGTCAGGAATTGTGAAAAACCGAGTTTAAATGTATTTGGCTAAGGTGTATGTAAACTTCCGACTTCAACTGTATACCCTCATACAGTGCCTTGCGAAAGTATTCGGCCCCCTTGAATAATTTTGCACGCCCAATTTTTCAGTTTTTGATTTGTTAAAAAAGTTTGAAATATCCAATAAATGTCGTTCCACTTCATGATTGTGTCCCACTTGTTGTTGATTCTTCACAAAAAAATACAGTTTTATATCTTTATGTTTGAAGCCTGAAATGTGGCAAAAGTTCAAGGGGCCCGAATACTTTCGCAAGGCACTGTATGTAATGCCCTTAAAATGATATGAAAACAGAGGTTCAGATGTCGGATTTGAACTTGATCACTCTTTTGTGGCAGAGAATTTTCCTGCTGCATCAGGAAATTCAATGAGCCTTGTGAGTCCGTGAAAATTAGCAGTTCTCTTTCTCTCCATGTGAGAGCAGTTGAGTCATTGGGATCAGTGCTTGCAATCAAAATAATGTTCTCTCTTGCTCAAACGCTAAACGTAGCTCCTACTGATACATTCAAATGTACAAAAATACATCTGAAATGCAGCCATACTCTCAACAACCATCATTTTATGAAGCTTAATAACACAATATATATTTTGGTCTGCATTAGGCTATGACATACAAGTGTCAAGTGTTTGCTATGGTCAATATTCTGTTCAATTGTGACCTGGGGTGGTCTAGTGATTAGGGCCACTGCCTACATCCTGCACATACAGGCCTGGTGTGGGTTAGATTCCAGCCAACATCCTTCTGGGATGAATACCTCAATCCCCTTGATTTATTTACACATTGCCATGGTAAACAAGGAAATGCTTTATTTATATTGTATGGAATGCTTGGCAAGTAGATAAATCACCCATAGTTAAAAAAGGACTCAGTTGTTCCGATTACAATACCAGAGGGTGAACATATGTTGAAAGAATGGTTGAAAGCAGGACTAATGTTAAGGTAACACTGACATCATCTGGAGCAGTAATGAGATGACCAATAATGGTTGCAATAGGCCCTTTTTAATTGATTATATTCCAATAGGCTACATTCTGTAGGCTACCCGTTAGCCTATCCACATAGTGCAAGGTGTGAAAACCTATAATTGGCTAGCCTACTGTTTGTGTTTCCCTGGCTGAGTTGATGAACTGATTTGGGCCATCAGTCGATTGACAGATGTAGGCCTACTGTAGAACAATAAACTTTCCTCCAGTGTGGATGCTCGTACCCTTTTTTTAGTTAGCTATGTTGACAAATTATACATAACCTAAGGTCTTTCCTCAGCTATTCCATCACCATTTCAACTTAAACATTTAAACATCAAATCTACAATACGGTGATACAGTCTAATACGGTGAAAACAAACTTAAAGATACCAAAAGGGCACTGCAATTAAGAAAAATAAGTAATAATAAAGTATTTACTAAAATAAACTGAAGTAAAACATTTTTTTTTTTAATATAAAAAAATAGAACAATAACAAATAATTAAGGAGTAACAATAAAATAACAGTAGCTAGGCTTTTGATTAGCTGTTCTTATGGCTTGGGGGTAGAAGCTGTTAAGAAGCCTTTTGGACCTAGACTTGGCGCTCCGGGACAGCTTGCCGTACAGTAGTAGAAAGAACGGTCTATGACTAGGGTGGCTGGAGTCTGGCAATTTTTAGGGCCTTCCTCTGACACCGCCTGGTATAGAGGTCCTGGATGGCAGGAAGCTTGGCCCCAGTGATGTACTGGAGGGTAGTGCGTTTTTGGTTAAGCATTTCACTCTAAGGTTTACTCTTGTTGTATTTGGCTTTGTGACAAATACAATTTGATTTAATTTGAATTAAATGGTTACAGTTCATGGTTCTTATTGATATGGATTATTATTTTGACTTTCTCCAAACTGAAGGTCATTAGGCCAATATTAGGCTTTCACTAGACATTTTAAATATCTTTACGCCTAGAAGGACCCAATGATCACTCTGCTACACAGCTGATGCCTGCTGGACTGTTCATTAACATGGTACTTCATTTTGTTTATCTGTCTGCCCCAGCCTCGAACTCAGGCCCTGTGTGTAGCTATCTGACCCTCTCTGTCCATTCATCGCCATTTACCAGTTGTTGTTGTCCTAGCTGTTTACCAGTTGTTGTCTCACCCGTTGTTGTCTTAGCTCTCCCAATCAACACCTGTGATTGCCTTACGCCTTTCTACTTTCTCTAATATACTGTGGTTTAGGGCAGCTCTCGTTGTTTTATTTTACTGTGGAGCCCCTAGTCCTGCTCAACATGCCTCAGATAGCTCCCTTGTCCCACCCCCCACACATGGGGAGACCGCACCTAGCTTAAGTGGCGCCTCCTGAGATGCAACCTCTCTCATCATCACTCAATGCCCAGGTTTACCCCCACTGTACTCGCACCCTACCATACCCTTGTCTGTACACAATGCCCTGAATCTATCCTACCACGTCCATAAATCTGCTCCTTTTATTCTCTGTTCCCAAAGCACTAGACGACCAGTTCCTATAGCATTTAGCCGTACCCTCATCCTACTCCTCTGTTCCTCTGGTGATGTAGAGGTTAACCCAGGCCTTGTGTGTTCCCAAGCGCTCTCATTTGTTGACTTCTGCAACCGTAAAAGCCTTGGGTTCATGCATGTTAACATCAGAAGCCTCCTCCCTAAGTTTGCTTTATTCACAGCTTTAACACACTCCGCCAACCCTGATGTCCTAGCCGTGTCTGAATCCTGGCTTAAGACAGAACTGCTAAAGGGGGCGGAATTGCAATCTACTGTAGAAGTAGCACGCAGAGTTCTGTCCTACTATCCAGGTCTATGCCCAAACAATTCGAGCTTCTACTTTTAAAGATCCATCTCTCCAGAAAAAAATCCCTCACTGTTGACGCTTGTTATAGACCCCCCTCAGCTCCCAGCTGTGCCCTGGACACCATATGTGAATTGATTGCCCCACATCTATCGTCAGAGTTCGTACTGCTAGGTGACCTAAATTGGGATATGCTTAACACCCCGGCAGTCCTACAATCTAGGCAAGATGCCCTCAATCTCACACAAACTATCAAGTAACCTACCAGGTACAACCCCAAATCCGTAAACATGTTGTTGCTGTTTTCAACCAGGATTTCAGCGATCACCGCCTCATTGCCTGCGTCCGTTATGGGTCCGAGGTCAAACGACCACCCCTCATCACTGTCAAATGCTCCCTAAAACACTTCTGCGAGCAGGCCTTTCTAATCGACCTGGCCCGGGTATACTGGAAGGATTTTGGACTCATCCCGTCAGTAGAGGATGCCTGGTTGTTCTTTAAAAGTGCTTTCCTCACCATCTTAAATAAGCATGGCCCTTTCAAAAAATGTAGAACTAAGAACAGATATATCCCTAGGTTCACTCCAGACTTGACTGCCCTTGACCAGCACAAAAACACCCTGTGGCGTACTGCACTAGCTTCGAATAGTCCCCGCGATATGCAACTTTTCAGGGAAGTCAGGAACCAATACACACAGTCAGTTAGGAAAGCAAAGGCTAGCTTTTCAAACAGAAATTTGCATCCTGCAGCACTAATTCCAAAAGGTTTTGGGACACTGTATTCTCTTATGGAGAATAAGAGTACCTCCTCCCAGCTGCCCACTGCACTGAGACTAGGAAACACTGTCACCACTGATAAATCCATGATAATCGAGAATTTCAATAAGCATTTCTCTATGGCTGGCCATGCTTTCCACCTGGCTACCCCAACCCCGGATAACAGCTCTGCACCCCCCGCAGAAACTGGCCCAAGCCCCCCGCCCGCTTCTCCTTCACCCAAATCCAGACAGCTGATATTCAGAAAAAGCTGCAAAATCTGGATCCCTACAAATCAGCTGGGCTTGACAATCTGGAATCCTCTCTTCCTAAAATTATCCGCTGCCATTGTTGCAACCCCTATTACTAGTCTGTTCAACCTCTCTCTTTCGTATCATCTGAGATTCCTAAAGATTGGAAAGTGGCTGCGGTCATCCCCTCTTCAGACACTCTAGACCCAAACCAACTGTTACAGACCTATATCCATCCTGCCCTGCTGACGTCTTCATCGACCTGGTCAAGGCTTTCAACTTTGTCAATCACCGTATTGTTATCGGCAGACTCAACAGCCTTGGTTTCTCTAATGACTGCCTCGCCGGGTTCACTAACTACTTCTCAGATAGAGTTCAGTGTGTCAAATTGGAGGGCCTGTTGTCTGGACCTCTGGCAGTCTCTATGGGGGTGCCACAGGGTTCAATTCTCGGGCCGACTCTTTTCTCTGTATCTATCAATGATGTCGCTCTTGCTGCGGGTGATTCTTTGATCCACCTCTAGGTAGATGACACCATTCTGTATACATCTGGCCCTTCTTTGGACACCGTGTTAAGAAACCTCCAAACAAGCTTCAACACCATACAACACTCCTTCCGTGGCCTCCAACTGCTCTTAAACGCTAGTAAAACGAGATGCATGCTCTGCATCTCTGCCCTCACCCGCCCGCCTGACATCACTACTCTGGACGGTTCTGACTTAGAATATGTGGACAACTATAAATACCTAGGTGTCTGGCTAGACAGTAAACTCTCCTTCCAGACTCACATTATGCATCTCCAATCCAAAGTTAAATCTAGAATCGGCTTCCTATTTTACAACAAAGCCTCCTTCACTCATGCTACCAAACATACCCTCGTAAAACTGACTATCCTACCGATCCTTGACTTTGGCGATATCATTTATAAAATAGCCTCCAACACTCTACTCAGCAAACTGGATGCAGTCTATCACAGTTCCATCTGTTTTGTCACCAAAGCCCCATATACTACCCACCACTGTGACCTGTATGCTCTTGTTGGCTGGTCCTTGCTACATATTCGTCACCAACCCACTGGCTTCAGGTCATCTATAAGTCTTTGCTAGGTAAAGCTCTGCCTTATCTCAGCTCACAGGTCATCATAGCAACACCCACCCGTAGCACGCGCTCCAGCAGGTATATTTCAATGGACATCCCCAAAGCCAACACCTCCTTTGGCTGCCTTTCCTTCCAGTTGTCTGCTGCCAATGACTGGAACGAATTGCAAAAATCACTGAAGTTGGAGACTTATACCTGCCTCACTAACTTTAAGCGTCAGCTGTCAGAGCAGCTTACCGATCGCTACAGCTGTATATAGCCCATCTGTAAATAGCCCATCCAACCAACTACCTACCGCATCCCCATATTTGTTTTTGTTTTTCTGCTCTTTTGCACACCAGTATTTCTACTTGCACATCCACATCTACACATATATCACTCCAGTGTAAATTGCTAAATTGTAATTACTTCGCCACTATTGGCCTATTTATTGCCTTTCTTCCTTACTTCATTTGCACATGCTGTATACAGATTTTTCTATTGTGTTATTGACTGTATGTTTGTTTATCCAATGTGTAACTCTGTGTTGTTGTTTTTGTCGCACTACTTTGCTTTATCTTGGCCAGGTCACAGTTGTAATTGAGAACTTGTTCTCAACTGGCCTACCTGGTTAAATAAAAGTGAAATAAAAATAAAGAGCCTCCATGCCTCATCATAACGATCAATTTTGAATGAGGAAAAAAACAATATTACAGGGTTAGTTTGGTAAAACTAATCCCTTCCGAATAGTCCACTGGAAAAAGGAATATGCTGGGATAATAATTACATAACCAACGTTATATAGTAATACTAGTCCCATGCCAAAATGTTTGCTAGCCTAACTTCCTTGCATGGGCAAAAACCAGCTAAGTTAGATAGCTAGCTAGTTAACGTGTACCTACTACATCTAAGCTACATATTGCACTTCAATCGTCTCATGCCAGGCTATCATAATCATTGGCCTGTACAGAGAATGAAGTAAAAACACTAAGTCCAAATACCCATCTCCATTCATGGTTTAGGAAAAGAAAGATTTAGCTAGCTAGCTACAGCAGGAATCAACACATCAAATGCTACCAGAAACATATGCTTTTGATGTGATTTCATTGGTGTGATGCTAAATCCAAACAGGCCTCCCTTGTGGGACGTTTTGCTTCACCAAGATCACCCACAGTTTAGCTCAATGCAACGCTGAATGGTTCAATTGTTTATCAATGTTTTATCAATGGAAGCCAAATGCTCGCTGGCATCCATCCATCAAATGCTACAGCGGTAACATGTCATACTCTTTTTGTCCAGACAGCATCAGATACATGGGCTACACATACTGAGACTTTTGGGCGCTGTTTCACTCGCTCTGATGATTTCTCCTGTGGGATAGATACACCCAATTGCTAATTGAAGGAAAATTATGAAAACACAGAGAGACGAAAGAGAGAATTTTTTTATAATTAAAAAAAATGCATTGGTCAAATTTTTGGGAAGCCTGGCTTCCTTTGGCCTCCATGAATAAATGGCACTGATTATTTTCCTCCTGGAACAAAAGGGATCAAATTAAGATCCGACATACTGTATGTAGGATCTTAATTTGACCAGTATTGTTTTAGCAAAATAATCCTGCAGCAACAGAATTTAAATGTTTAGTCCATAATGTTGCTTGGTCGGTGGTAAAGCTATTAGCTGGACAAAAGTAGGCTAAAATACTGTTAATATAACCGTGTGCTAGTGCAGGTTTTCAGCTAATTTATGTAAATCTCGAAGCCCATCTGCATTGTGCAGGAAAATTCTCAGCAACAAAAGAGTGATCAAATTAAGATCCAAAATCTGTAGGAAGAAAGTCCTCAGAAATCCAGAGTTATGTTGGTCTTCTTACTGAACTATGTTGAAACAAAGACCTTTTTCACATTGCTGGATTTTGACAAAGCATTAAACCTCAGAGCTGGGCTCACCAAAATGAGGAGCACAATGATAAAGCATTATGCAGCTCCACATTAGGCCCCGAGCTGAACATTTCCAAAGTTCAACCCGACTACCAACTATCAGAGGGAGGGAAAAGACAGCAAGTCTACTCTGCACATGGAGCTAAATCTGATGGTATTTAAAAGTCAACTGTATGGAAAGCATCTCCACTTAGTGCAGTCTGGCCAACTTTATCTGATATCTAATCAATACAGTTTATGAATTTAGATTATTTATGAATTTAGATTATAGAGTCCCCTTCCAGTTCAGCCCTCTACGACTCCTACTGTGCCCACCCAGGTGAAGCTTTGTTGAGCTCAATGGTTACAAAATACCTTATTGATGTCAAGCTGTGATAATCATCCTAAAAGCCCCTAATCCTAATTCTGCACTACCCGCCACTACCCACCACTAACCACCACAGCACTACCATAGCCTCTACAGGTCAGAACCAAACAGAAAATATGACTGTCAAGTGATAAGCCCTAATAAAAATCCCATTGTTATTGTACACATTGTTATTGTTATTGTACAAAAGTGTACATATTCAGCCCACATGAACAATGCGATCTTTCCTCAGTCTGTATAACTGCAGCCAGGTTTGATTGAACATTATGTAGAAGATCCCTTGGAACACAGATAATGTCTACAAGAACAATCGTTGCTTTTAGTTTTTTTCTCATTTGTCTGTTCATGTTTGTCTGTTCTAGTTTCAAGTGATTCTCCTAATTTAACTACTAACTTACAGTACTTACACTTGCTTTTGTGTATGAAAGAAATCGTAATGTTCCCTTTTGCCCGATAACTGATTTGAAAAAAGACAAGAGTAGATGTTTTTTCTGAATGGGCTTACATTAATTTAGGAGCTGAGTGGACGCCATACATCTGGGTTCCCCAATAGGATAATATATATATATGTATATATATATATATATATATATATATATATACATACACTATATATATATATACATACACTATATATACAAAAGTATGTGGACACCCCTTATTTCAGCCACACCCGTTGTTGACAGGCGTATGAAATCAAGCACACAGCTATGCAATCCCTATAGACAAACATTGGCAGTAGAACAGCCTTACTGAAGAGCTCAGTGACATTCAACATGCCAACCTTATAGGATGCCACCTTTCCAACAAGTCAGTTTGTCAAATTTCTACCCTGCTAGAGCTTCCCCGTCAACTGTAAGTGCTGTTATTGTGAAGTGGAAATGTCTAGGAGCAACAACGGCTCAGCCGCGAAGGAGTAGGCCACACAAGCTCACAGAACAGGACCGCTGAGTGCTGAAACGCGTAGCGCGTAAAAATAGTTTTTCCTCAGTTACAACACTCACTACCGAGTTCCAAACTTCCTCTGGAAGCAATGTCAGCACAATAACTGTTCCTCGAGAGCTTGAGGAAATGGTTTCCATGGCCGAGCAGCCACACACAAGCCTAAGATCAATATGCACAATGCCAAGAGTTGGTTGGTGGTGTAAAGCTTGCCACCATTGGACTCTGGCGCAGTGGAAAAGCGTTCTCTGGAGTGATGAATCATGCTTCACGTTCTGGCAGTCCGATGGAGTAATCTGGGTTTGGCGGATGCCAGGAGAACGCTACCTGGCGAATGCAACTGTAAAGTTTGGTGGAAGAGGGATAATGGTCTGGGGTTGTTTTTCTTGTTTTTCATAATTCGGGCTAGGCCCTTTAGTTCCAGGAAAGGAAAATCTTAACACTACAGCATACAATGACAGTCTAGATGATTCTGTGCTTCTAATTTTGTGGCAACAGTCTGGGGAAGGCCCTTTCTTGTTTCAGCATGACAATGTTGCCGTGCACAAAGCAAGGTCCATACAGAAATGGCTTGTCGAGATAGGTGTGGAAGAACATGACTGGCCTGCACAGAGCCCTTACCTCTACTCCATCGAACACCTTTGGGATGAATTGGAATGCAGACTGCGAGCTAGGCCTAATAGCCCAACGTCATTGCCTGACCTCACTAATGCTCTTGTGGCTGAATGGAAGCAAGTCCATGCAGCAATGTTCAAACTAGAGGAAAGCTTTCACAGATGTTATAGCAGCAAAGGAGGACCAACACCATATTAATGCCCATGATTATGAAATGAGATGTTCGACGAGCAGGTGTCCATATACGTTTGGTCATGTAGTGTATATACAATGCACTCTAAAAGTATTCAGACCCCTTTACTTTTTACAAATTTTTTTACGTTACAGCCTTATTCTAAAATGTATTGAATTGTTTTTCCCCCTAATCAATCTACACGCAATACCCCATAATGACAAAGCAAAAACAGTTTTTATGAAAATGTTGCACAATTATTAAAAATAAACAACTGAAATATCACATTAACTTAAGTATTCAGACGCTTTACTCAGTACTTTGTTGAAGCACCTTTGGCAGCAATTACAGCCTTGAGTCTTCTTGGATATGACGCTACAAGCTTGGCAGACCTGTATTTGGGGAGTTTCTCCCATTCTTCTCTGCATATCCTCTCAAGTTCTGTCAGGTTGGATGGGGAGCGTCGCTGCACAGCTACTTTCAGGTCTCTCCAGAGATGTTAGATCGGGTTCAAGTCTGTAATCTGTCTGGGCCAATCAAGGACATTCAGAGGCTTGTCCTGAAGCCACTCATGTGTTATCTTGGGTGTGTTCTTAGGGTCATTGTCCTCTTGGAAGGTGAACCTTCGCCCCAGCCTGAGAGCTCTGGAGCAGGTTTTCATGAAGGATCTCTCTCTACTTTGCTCCATTCATGTTTCCTTCAATCCTGACGAGTCTCCCAGTAACTGGCGCTGAAAAATATCCCCACATCATGATGCTGCCACCACTATGCTTCACCGTACTGATGGTGCCAGGTTTCCTCCAGACGTGACGCTTGGCATTCTGGCCAAAGAGAATCTTGTTTATCATGTTCTGAGAGTCCTTTAGGGGCCTTTTGGCAAACTCCAAGTGGGCTGTCATGTGCCTTTTACTGAGGAGTGTCTTCCGTTTGGCCTCTCTACTATAAAGGCCTGATTGGTGGAGTGCTGCAGAGATGGTTGTCCTTCTGGAAGGTTCTCCCATCTCCACAGAGGAACTCTGGTGTTCTGTCAGAGTGACCATTGGGTTATTGGTCACTTCCCTGACCAAGGCCCTTCTCCCCCAATTGCTCAGTTTGGCCGGGCAGCCAGCTCTAAGAAGAGTCTTGGTGGTTCCAAATGTCTTCCATTTAAGAATGATGGAGGCCAATGTCTTCTTGGGGACCTTCAATGCTGCAGAAATATTTTGGTACCCTTCCCTAGATTGGTGCCTCGACATAATCATGTATCGGAGTTCTATGGACAATTCCTTTGACCTCATGGTTTGGTTTTTGCTCTGACATGCACTGTCAACTGTGGGACCTTACATAGATAGGTGTGTGCCTTTCTAAATCATGTCCAATCAATTGAATTTCCCACAGGTGTAATCCAATCAAGTCGTAGAAACATCTCAAGGATGTTCAATGGAAACAGGATGCACCTGAGCTCAATTTTGAGTCTCATAGCAAAGGGTCTGAATACTTATGTAAATAAGGCATTTCTGTTTTTATTTGAAATAAATTTGCACACATTTCTAAAATCCTGTTTTTGCTTTGTCATTATGAGGTATTGTTTGTAGATTGATGAGGAAAAACATGTATTTAGTCCATTTTAGAATAAGGCTGTAACGTAACAAAACGTGGAAAAAGGGAAGGGGTCTGAATACTTTCCAAATGCACTCTATATACAGTACCGGTCCAACGTTTGAACACACCTTCACATTCAAGGGTTTTTATTTATTTTTACTATTTTCTACATTGTAGAATAACATTATAAAATAACACATATGGAATCACGTAGTAACCAAAAAAGTGTTAAACAAATCTAAATATATTTTATATTTGAGATTCTTCAAAGTAGCCACCCTTTGCCTTGATAACAGCTTCGCACCCGCTTGGCCTTCTCTCAACCAGCTTTATGAGGTCGTCATCTGGAATGCATTTCAATTAACAGGTGTGCCTTCTTAAAAGTTCATTTGTGGAATTTCTTTCCTTTTAATGCGTTTGAGTCATTCAGTTGTGTTGTGACCAGGTAGGGGTGGTATACAGAAGATATCAATATTTGGTAAAATACCAAGTCAATTTTATGGCAAGAACAGTTCAAATAACCAAAGAGAAACAACAGTCCATTGTTACTTTAAGACATGAAGGTCAGTCAATCCGGAACATTCAAAGAACTTTTCAAGTTTCTTCAAGTGCAGTCGCAAAAACCATCAAATGCTTTGATGAAACTGGCTCTAATGAGGACCGCCACAAAAAAGGAAGACCCAGATTTACCTCTGCTGCTGAGGATACGTTCATTAGAATTACCAGCCTCAGATTGCAGCCCAAATAAATGCTTCACAAAGTTCAAGTAACAGACACATCTTAACATCAACTGTTCAGAGAATA
The DNA here is from genome assembly GCF_034236695.1 of Oncorhynchus nerka. Lineage (NCBI taxonomy): Eukaryota > Metazoa > Chordata > Actinopteri > Salmoniformes > Salmonidae > Oncorhynchus > Oncorhynchus nerka. Next base: position 81,736,398 of record NC_088410.1, on the reverse strand, counting down.
CTGTGTGAATCAGGCCTTCATGGTCGAATTGCTGAAAATAAACCATTACTAAAGGACACCAATAATAAGAAGAGACTTGCTTGGCCCAAGAAACATGAGCAAAGGACCTTAGACCTGTGGAAATATGTCCTTTGGTCCAACTGCCGTGTCTTTGTGAGACGCAGAGTAGGTGAACGGATGATCTCTGCATGGAGGAGGTGTGATGGTGTGGGTGTGCTTTTTTGGTGACACTGTCTGTCAGCAAATCTGGTTTGCGCTTAGTGGGACTATCATTTGTTTTTCAACAGGACAATGACCCAACATACCGCCAGGCTGTGTAAGAGGCGCTCCGCACTGCTGTATCACGGAGGCGCTCCGCACTGCTAAAGCTAACTCTCTCTCCTCTGCTCTCATCCTTCTAGACCTATCGGCTGCCTTCGATACTGTGAACCATCAGATCCTCCTCTCCACCCTCTCCGAGTTGGGCATCTCCGGCACGGCCCACGCTTGGATTGCGTCCTACCTGACAGGTCGCTCCTACCAGGTGGCGTGGCGAGAATCCGTCTCCACACCACGTGCTCTCACCACTGGTGTCCCCAGGGCTCTGTTCTAGGCCCTCTCCTATTCTCGCTATACACCAAGTCACTTGGCTCTGTCATAACCTCACATGGTCTCTCCTATCATTGCTATGCAGACGACACACAATTAATCTTCTCCTTTCCCCCTTCTGATGACCAGGTGGCGAATCGCATCTCTGCATGTCTGGCAGACATATCCGTGTGGATGACGGATCACCACCTCAAGCTGAACCTCGGCAAGACGGAGCTGCTCTTCCTCCCGGGGAAGGACTGCCCGTTCCATGATCTCGCCATCACGGTTGACAACTCCATTGTGTCCTCCTCCCAGAGCGCTACGAACCTTGGCGTGATCCTGGACAACACCCTGTCGTTCTCAACTAACATCAAGGGTGGCCCGTTCCTGTAGGTTCATGCTCTACAACATCCGCAGAGTACGACCCTGCCTCACACAGGAAGCGGCGCAGGGCCTAATCCAGGCACTTGTCATCTCCCGTCTGGATTACTGCAACTCGCTGTTGGCTGGGCTCCTGCCTGTGCCATTAAACCCCTACAACTCATCCAGAACGCCGCAGCCCGTCTGGTGTTCAACCTTCCCAGCTCTCACGTCACCCCGCTCCTCCGCTCCCTCCACTGGCTTCCAGTTGAAGCTCGCATCCGCTACAAGACCATGGTGCTTGCCTGCGGAGCTGAGGGGAACGGCACCTCAGTACCTCCAGGCTCTGATCAGGCCCTACACCCAAACAAGGGCACTGCGTTCATCCACCTCTGGCCTGCTCGCCTCCCTACCACTGAGGAAGTACAGTTCCCGCTCAGCCCAGTCAAAACTGTTCGCTGCTCTGGCCCCCCAATGGTGGAACAAACTCCCTCACGACGCCAGGACAGCGGAGTCAATCACCACCTTCCGGAGACACCTGAAACCCCACCTCTTTAAGGAATACCTAGGATAGGATAAAGTAATCCCTCTCACCCCCCCTCCCCCTGAAAAGATTTAGATGCACTACTGTTCCACTGGAGGTCATAAGGTGAATGCACCAATTTGTAAGTCGCTCTGGATAAGAGCGTCTGCTAAATGACTTAAATGTAAATGTAAATGTAAGAGCTATTTGACCAAGAAGGAGAGTGATGGAGTGCTGCATCAGATGACCTGGCCTCCACAATCACCCGACCTCAACCCAATTTTGGATGAGTTGGCCACAGAGTGAATGAAAAGCAGCCAACAAGTCCTCAGCATATATGGGAACTCTTTCAAGACTGTTGGAAAAACATTCCAGGTGAAGCTGGTTGAGAGAACGCCAAGAGTGTGCAAAGCTGTCATCAAGGCAAAGGGTGGCTACTTTGTAAAATCTAAAATCTATTTGATTTGTTTAACACTTTTTTGGTTGCTACAGGATTCCATGTGTTATTTCATAGTTTTCATGTCTTCAATATTATTCCTCAATGTAGGACATAGTACAAATAAAGGAAAACCCTTGAATGAGTTGGTGTCCAAACTTTTGACTGGTACTGTGTATATATACACTGCTCAAAAAAATAAAGGGAACACTAAAATAACACATCCTAGATCTGTATGAATGAAATATTCTTATTAAATACTTTTTTCTTTACATAGTTGAATGTGCTGAGAACAAAATCACCCAAAAATTATCAATGGAAATCAAATTTATCAACCCATGGAGGTCTGGATTTGGAGTCACACTCAAAATTAAAGTGGAAAACCACACTACAGGCTGATCCAACTTTGATGTAATGTCCTTAAAACAAGTCAGAATGAGGCTCAGTAGTGTGTGTGGTCTTCACGTGCCTGTATGACCTCCCTACAACGCCTGGGCATGCTCCTGATGAGGTGGCGGATGGTCTCCTGAGGGATCTCTTCCCAGACCTGGACTAAAGCATCCGTCAACTCCTGGACAGTCTGTGGTGCAACGTGGCGTTGGTGGATAGAGCGAGACATGATGTCCCAGATGTGCTCAATTGGATTCAGCTCTGGGGAACGGGCGGGCCAGTCCATAGCATCAATGCCTTCCTCTTGCAGGAACTGCTGACACACTCTAGCCACATGAGGTCTAGCATTGTCTTGCATTAGGAGGAACCCAGGGCCAACCGCACCAGCATATTGTCTCACAAGGGGTCTGAGGATCTCATCTCGGTACCTAATGGTAGTCAGGCTACCTCTGGCGAGCATATGGAGGGCTGTGCTGCCCCCCAAAGAAATGCCACCCCACACCATGACTGACCCACCACCAAACCGGTAATGCTGGAGGATGTTGCAGGCAGCAGAACGTTCTCCACGGTGTCTCCAGACTCTGTCACGTCTGTCACATGTGCTCAGTGTGAACCTGCTTTCATCTGTGAAGAGCACAGGATGCCAGTGCCGAATTTGCCAATCTTGGTGTTCTCTGGCAAATGCCAAACGTCCTGCACGGTGTTGGACTGTAAGCACAACACCCACCTGTGGACGTCGGGCCCTCAAACCACCCTCATGGAGTCTGTTTCTGACCGTTTGAGCAGACACATGCACATTTTTGGCCTGCTGGAGGTCATTTGGCAGTGCTCCTCCTTGCACAAAGGCGGAGGTAGCGGTCCTGCTGCTGGGTTGTTGCCCTCCTACGGCCTCCTCCACGTCTCCTGATGTACTGGCCTGTCTCCTTGTAGAGCCTCCATGCTCTGGACACTATGCTGACAGACACAGTAAACCTTCTTGCCACAGCTCGCATTGATGTGCCATCCTGGATGAGCTGCACTACCTGAGCCACTTGTGTGGGTTGTAGACTCCGTCTCATGCTACCACTAGAGTGAAAGCACCGCCAGCATTCAAAAGTGACCAAAACATCAGCCAGGAAGCATAGGAACTGAGAAGTCGTCTGTGGTCCCCACCTGCAGAACCACTCCTTTATTGGGGGTGTCTTGCTAATTGCCTATAATTTCCACCTGTTGTCTATTCCATTTGCACAACAGCATGTGAAATGTATTGTCAATCAGTGTTGCTTCCTGAGTGGATAGTTTGATTTCACAGAAGTGTGATCGACTTGGAGTTACATTGTGTTGTTTAAGTGTTCCCTTTATTTTTTTGAGCAGTGTATATATGTATGTATATATGTGTATATGATGTATATATCTGTTTGGGTATCTTGCGGTCAATTTGCAGTTTACAAATGATTTCTAATTGTGTTCCGGCCCCCCGACCATCCGGGGGGCCGGAACACACTAAAAAAATTGGCCCGTGGCTGAATGTAATTGGGGACCCCTGCCATAAATAAAAATATGTTCACACCAAATAACAACTTAAGTGTTTTCTTGAGTACCCAACACCAGATAAGTTTGAAAATCACATTAACCACTGAGAATCAACAAGCAAATGTACTGTATACAGTACCGAGGTTAAGCTAGACTTTATTGTAAGTCTGTACACAAATGGCTATATGTACCTATGAGATATTGTATTTATAGTGGCTAGTGAGCAGTTGTGTTTTTAAGACTCCTGTAATATTCACTTGGAATCCAATAAGTAGGATTGTAGTCTTCTTGGTCTGTGTTTAGACAGGCTGCCCAATTATAATATGTTTATGAAGAAAAACAGTATCTGATGTGAAAAGATCAGATGTTATCGGTCAAAAGACCAATTAATGGAAAAAAATATCAGAATTGGGCTTAAACGCAGCCTTGGGGAGAGGACTTATGAACCACCAGGTTTTCATGACATTAACAATTTTATTAAGGGTCACTCATATAGTAACTAGGAAATTGTATTTTTGGTATGTGCTACCTGAAATTTCAAACATTAACTGTGATAATGTGTCTGACAATTTTGAGCTCATTGGATACTAACCTATGATCATTATTTTAATGCAGTAGTTTTTTCTTCTTAAACAAGCTCAAGAATGAAAGTATTGGGCCTAATTACGAGCATTCTTTGCTGACTTAGTGTTCTGTGTGTGGTAAAACTCTGTGCCTGCCATTGTCTTGATCCCTGAACTGAGTTCTTACTAGTTTCTTGCGGGGTCAGAGGTAACTTTGCTAATTAAGGGTCTCCTCGGTCTTTAGACAAACTCATCTGAGCTTAATGTTTTCACTTTCATGGCCCAGCGGCTCTGCCTGGTACCTCTCTAAGCTAATTTTGCCTGCCTGCATAGTTTTGGTGGGACCCTGTTAATCTAAGCATAGCCAGGTCAAGTTCAAACTGCCACAATGCATTTACCAAGGTCTTTAGATTCTGGTTGGTAATTTTTACAATGAAAGAAAACCCTACACATCTAAGAACCTCTTTAATGTTAATTATTACTCCAGTTAGTAACCCCAACGCTTTCCAGGAAACAGTTTGATGCTCCAGTTTTAACGTTATTGAATGTAAAATGTATAATATTTTCAGAATATATTACAACCATCTTAAAACCAAAGAAACTTGAAAAAACAACATTTATCAAAACAAAACATGAACCAACGTGTTTTGCAAGGTTGTAGTAGGGTGGGGCCACAACCACTGTGTGACTCAAATAGAAATAAGACGTCTGATAAGTCTGCAGCAGAATGGAGATACAAGGCTATCAAATGTGGACAAATTCTGTTGGTCACTACTCAGACTACACTGATAATCAGAATGTAAGTAGAATATACAAATGTTTAAAAAATACTTCCAGATCAAAAACTTGCACATAATTTCTCCTAAAAACGATTGTGTGCCACGTGTGCAGTTAGGAGCGGATACTTTGCTCACATACAGTGGATCTCTCATTGTTTACCAATAGCATCAAGATCAGAACACCTATAGATGTGGGATCTTAATTTGATCACTCTTTTGTTGCTGAGAAATGCAGATGAGCTTTGTGATTTACTGAAAACACACACCAACACACAGCTATATTAACAGTATTGCACTTTTCATATAGCCTACTTTTGTCCAGCTAATAGCCTAACCACCGCTCAAGCAACATTATGGAGTAAACATTAAAATCCTGTTGCTGCAGGATTATTTAGCTGTGACAATATATATAGGTCAAATTAAGATCATACATCTGTATAACATTGCTAGATTCTTTACTCAAATATCTTATTAGCCACAACTGCAGCACATGCATATCTCTGAATATTCATCTCTGATGGAGCATTTAGTAGAAGAGGAAACGCTGCCAGACAATCAGTCAACCAGCATAAGCAAAAATAAACATACAGTTTATAACTACTTAGACTAATGGCAGACAAATGCTTGCTATTAGTCTCCAATACTGAGCCAATCTTATTCTGCTAGGATGTTATGATTTGACACATTTGAAACGCAGAGAGTTGCTGCTTGACCCCCTTTCCTGTTTATAACAATCACATACTGTACATTCTCCATGCAGTAGGTTCGTTTGATCAGGAGAATTTGGCATCAAATAACAATGGGTTGTAAATCTACACGGATCATCTTTGTAAAACCATTTATCACGACGATTAGTGACAGTCAAATAAAATAACGAATACATGCAATGTAGAGAATATCAAATCTTACCCGTTGTTGATTCCTAAGAGTTGGCTTGGGGAAACATTGGTTTCTACATCAGTAACATCCTCTGTCTCATTACAGAAACATAATAGCAGTTTTTAGAATCCACTCGGACATACCAGAAATCAAAGCAATGAAAATACGTCAATGTAGTGGAGCAAATAGGATTAAACATGTTGAATGTCTGGAAACAGAGGAATTCTTTCAGGAGATAATCCCCGCTATGGATTTAACACAGTTCAGTCTTAAAGAGCTGTAATTTTTTTGTTTTAAAGTGGCACCGTCACCAGAATTTCTGTAGCATAACCTAGTTAAATTAACAATCTAAACAAAATGCTATAAACTGTAATCTGTTTGTAATCACGTTTAATCAAGGATCAAAATGAAATTCAGAAAAACTGGGCACTGAAAGACAATTCCACTGCAGCACTAACAATAGGAACCCATGTACCTAGGAATCTATCAGTAAAAGTTTCAGATGAGAACCCCTACCTTCTGGCAGCTCCTCTAGTGAGGGGTGAACGAGAGTGTCCAAAATTACCTGCCTGGCACTGTAGACGGCTTACCTTGAGGACTTCCATGGGTACATGGGTCACAGTGGGCAGGTTGGAGGGCAGCATGACATTGATGGGAGGGGTCTGGGGGCAGCTGGGGTGCAGGAGATGGTGTGAGGGGTGCCTGGTGCTCCTCTCTCTCTGTTCTCTCCGTTCCCGCTGGTCCTGCTCCTGGAGCTGGTCCCGCATCAGCTGCTGGTGGAGCAGGACACGTGACGTCACTGCGGGGAGCACTGTGGGGCTCTGGGGGGGCTTGGGGAACCCATGTTGGTCCAGAGGATCACTGCAGGCCATGGCCCAACCAGAGCAGGGCAGTGGTGGGGAGAAAGTCACAGTCAATCAGGACACACACAGTGATAGGCTGATTGCATTATTCTGAGCCATCCAGGTTTAAACAAACATCATATTAGAATACAATTCAATGATAGAGGGAGGTAGAGAGAGGCATTATGAGTATGTGTTGGGAGCATGAGAAAGAGGATATGTGAAAGAGGTAAATAGTATGAAGGTAGCAAGCAGGTGCAGTTACAGATGTAGGACCTTAATTTGACCTTTATTGTCGCAGCAAAATAATCCTGCAGCAACAGGATTTGAATGTTGAGTCCACAATGTTGCTTGATCAGTGGTTAGGCTATTAATGAACTGCGGCTTCATGCAAAGTAGAATATTAATATTTCTGTGTGTTAGTTGTGTTCCAAGATGGGGTAGCAGTCGGACGTGTGTTTCGTCTTGTCCCGGCCTGTCCTGTGTAAATATCGTTTTCCTCTGTTTTTTTCGTATATATTTCAATCTCACTTTCCATCTAGGGACTGAATATACTCTCCTGCAACCCACCTCACCAAAATGTGGTACGGATCTGCTATTTTTATACACTGCTCAAAAATAAATAAAGGGAACACTAAAATAACACATCCTAGATCTGGATGAATGAAATATTCTTCTTAAATACTTTTTTCTTTACATAGTTGAATGTGCTGACAACAAAATCACCCAAAAATTATCAATGGAAATCAAATTTATCAACCCATGGAGGTCTGGATTTGGAGTCACACTCAAAATTAAAGTGGAAAACCACACTACAGGCTGATCCAACTTTGATGTAATGTCCTTAAAACAAGTCAAAATGAGGCTCAGTAGTGTGTGTGGCCTCCGTGTGCCTGTATGACCTCCCTACAATGCCTGGGCATGCTCCTGATGAGGTGGCGGATGGTCTCCTGAGCGATCTCCTCCCAGACGTGGACTAAAGCATCCGCCAACTCCTGGACAGTCTGTGGTGCAAAGTGGCATTGGTGGATGGAGCGAGACATGATGTCCCAGATTCAGGTCTGGGGAACGGGCGGGCCAGTCCATAGCATCAATGCCTTCCTCTTGCAGGAACTGCTGACACACTCCAGCCACATGAGGTCTAGCATTGTCTTGCATTAGGAGGAACCCAGGGCCAACCGCACCAGCATATGGTCTCACAAGGGGTCTGAGGATCTCATCTCGGTACCTAATGGCAGTCAGGATACCTCTGGCAGGCACATGGAGGGCTTTGCGGCCCCCCAAAGAAATGCCACCCCACACCATGACTGACCCACTGCCAAACCGGTCATGCTGGAGGATGTTGCAGGCAGCAGAACGTTCTCCACGGTGTCTCCAGACTCTGTCACGTCTGTCACATGTGCTCAGTGTGAACCTGCTTTCATCTGTGAAGAGCACAGGGCGCCAGTGGCGAATTTTCCAATCTTGGTGTTTTCTGGCAAATGCCAAACGTCCTGCACGGTGTTGGGCTGTAAGCACGTCGGGCCCTCATACCACCCTCATGGAGTCTGTTTCTGACCGTTTGAGCAGACACATGCACATTTGTGGCCTGCTGGAGGTCATTTTGCAGGGCTCTGGCAGTGCTCCGCCTGCTCCCCCTTGCACAAAGGCGGAGGTAGCGGTCCTGCTGCTGGGTTGTTGCCTTCTCACGGCCTCCTCCACGTCTCCTGATGTACTGGCCTGTCTCCTGGTAGCGCCTCCATGTTCTGGACACTACGCTGACAGACACAGCAAACCTTCTTGCCACAGCTCGCATTGATGTGCCATCCTGGATGAGCTGCACTACCTGAGCCACTTGTGTGGGTTGTAGACTCCGTCTCATGCTACCACTAGAGTGAAAGCACCGCCAGCATTCAAAAGTGACCAAAACAGCCAGGAAGCATAGGAACTGAGAAGTGGTCTGGTCACCACCTGCAGAACCACTCCTTTATTGGGGGTATCTTGCTAATTGCCTATAATTTCCACCTGTTGTCTATTCCATTTGCATAACAGCATGTGAAATTTATTGTCAATCAGTGTTGCTTCCTAAGTGGACAGTTTGATTTCACAGAAGTGTGATTGACATTGTGTTGTTTAAGTGTTCCCTTTATTTTTTTGAGCAGTGCACTTTAGAACTGGAACCCCCATCAGAAGCTAGCCAGCTAACTAGCTACTAGCTAGTTGTCAGTTAGCCACTGCTAGCGGTCTTCACCGTTAACTCGGACACCAGCCAGCCTCAGCTCGGTCAAAACCTGCCAGTCTGCACAGCGCGATATCAACCCAGAGCATATCGGACTGCTTTTTCTCTACCACATCTCCGGATTCCTACCGCAAGCTCTGAACATTTACACCGGATCATTGCAGCTAGCTAGCTGCAATCAGAGTGGCTACTCCTGGCTAACATCTCTGTCCCAAAGCAAGAACCAGTAAGCCTTGAACTAGCCTCGAGCTAGGCCCATCTCCCGGCTAGCCGAAGAGGTCCACCAGCTAATTCTTGGGCTACCTCTTTTGCCAATTGGCCTGGACCCTTTACTGCCAACACGGAGCCCTGCCAATCCATCATGACTGGTCTGCCGGCGTAATCGTCCGAGGTGGTTGTCAACAGGCTCTTCCGTTGCGACGTCGCCAAAAGCCCATCTATCCCCGGCCAGCTAGCTGTATGAATCGCCGTGTTTCCAGCTCGCCTAGCATAGTAGCGACTACTGAATCGGCTCCCTGACTCACCTATTGCTACTCATTGGACTCTATTATCACTCGGCAACACATGCCACTCCCTAATGTCAATATGCCTTGTCTATTGCTGTTTTGGTTAGTGATTATTGTCTTATTTCACTGTAGAGCCCCCAGGCCTACCCAATATGCCTTAGATAGCCCTTTTGTCCCACCCCCCACACATGCGGTGACCTCATCTGGCTTAACTGGTGCCTCTAGAGACAAACCTCTCACATCGTCACTCAATGTCTAGGTTTAACTCCACTGTACTCACATCCTACCATACCTTTGTCAGTATATTATGCCTTGAATCTATTCTTCCAAGCCCAGAAATCTGCTCCTTTTACTCTCTGTTCCGAACACACTAGACGACCAGTTCTTATAGCCTTTAGCCATACCCTTGTCCTACTCCTCCTCTGTTCCTCTGGTGATGTAGAGGTTAATCCAGGCCCTGCAGCCCCCAGTACCACTCCAATTCCCCAGGCGCTCTCATTTGTTGACTTCTGTAACCGTGAAAGCCTTGGTTTCATGCATGTTAACAGCAGAAGCCTCCTCCCCAAGTTTGTTTTATTCACTGCTTTAGCACACTCTGCCAACCCGGATGTCCTAGCCGTGTCTGAATCCTGGTTTAGGAAGGCCACCAAAAATACTGACATTTCCACCCCCAACTACAACATTTTCCGACATGATAGAATTGCCAAAGGATGTGGAGTTGCAATCTACTGCAGAGATAGCCTCCATAGTTCTGTCATACTATCCAGGCCTGTGCCCAAACAATTCGAGCTTCTACTTCTAAAAATCCACCTTTCCAGAAATAAGTCTCTCACTGTTGCCGCTTGTTATAGACCCCCCTCAGCCCCTAGCTGTGCCCTGGACACCATATGTGAATTGATTGCCCCCTATCTATCTTCAGAGTTTGTACTGTTAGGTGACCTAAACTGGGATATACTTAAGACCCAGGCTGTCCTACAATCTAATCTAGATGCCCTCAATCTCACACAAATTATCAAGTAACCTACCAGGTACAACACCAAATCCGTAAACATGGGCAGCCTCATAGATATCATCCTGACCAACTTGCCCTCTAAATACACCTCTAATGTCTTCAACCAGGATTTCAATGATCACTGTCTCATTGCCTGCGTCCGTAAACGCTCCCTAAAACACTTCAGCGAGCAGGCCTTTCTAATCGACCTGGCCCGGGTATCATGGAAGGATATTGACCTCATTCCTTCAGTAGAGGATGCCTGGTTGTTCTTTAAAAGTGCTTTCCTCACCATCTATAAGCATGCCCTTGAAGAAAATGTATAACTAAGAACAGATTTAGCCCTTGGTTCACCCCAGACTTGACTGCCCTTGACCAGCACAAAAACATCCTGTGCCATTCTGCATTAGCATCGAATAGCCCCCGCGATATGCAACTTTTCAGGGACGTCAGGAACCAATATACACAGCCAGTTAGAAAAGCTAAGGCTAGCTTTCTCAAACAGAAATGTGCATCCTGTAGCACTAATTCCAAAACGTTTTGGGACACTGTAAAGTCCATGGAGAATAAGAGCACCTCCTCCCAGCTGCCCACTGCACTGAGGCAAGGAAACGTTGTCACCACCGATAAATCTATGATAATCGATCATTTCAATAAGCATTTTTCTATGGCTGGCCATGCTTTCCACCTGGCTACCCCTACCCCGGCCAACAGCTCTGCACCCCCTGCACCAACTACATTTCAGATAGAGATCAGTGTGTCAAATCCGAGGGCCTGTTTTCCGGACCCTTGGCAGTCTCTATGGGGGTTAAATTCTCAGGCTGACTCTTTTCTCTTGCTGCTGGTGATTCTCTGATCCACCTCTATGCAGACGACACCATTCTGTATACATCTGGCCCTTCTTTGGACACTGTGTTAGCAAACCTCCAAACGAACTTCAGTGCCATACAACACTCCTTCCATGGCCTCTAACTGCTTTAAAATGCAAGTAAAATTAAATGCATGCTCTTCAACCGATTGCTGCCCGCACCCGCCCGCCCGACCAACATCACTATTCTGGACGGTTCTGACTTAGAATATGTGGACAACTACAAATACCTAGGTGTCTGGTTAGACTGTAAGCTCTCCTTCCAAACTAACATTAAGCATCTTCAATCCAAAATTAAATCTAGAATCGGCTTCCTATTTCGCAACAAAGCCTCCTTCACTCATGCTTCCAAACATACCCTCGGAAAACTGACTATCCTACCGATCCTTGACTTTGGCGATATCATTTACAAAATAGCCTCCAACACTCTACTCAGCAAATTGAATGCAGTCTATCACAGTTCCATCCGTTTTGTCACCAAAGCCCCATATACTACCCACCACTGTGACCTGTACGCTCTCGTTGGCTGGTCCTTGCTACATATTCGTCTCCAAACCCACTGGCTTCAGGTCATCTATACGTCTTTGCTAGGTAAAGCTCTGCCTTATCTCAGCTCACTGGTCACCATAGCAACACCCACCTGTAGCACGCGCTCCCGCAGGTATATTTCAATGGACATCCCCAAAGCCAACACCTTCTTTGGCTGCTTTTCCTTCCAATTGTCTGCTGCCAATGACTGGAACAAATTGCAAAAATCATTGAAGCTGGAGAGTTATATCCCCCTCTCTATCTTTAAGCATCAGCTGTCAGAGCAATTTACAGATCACTGTGCATGTACACAGCCAATCTGTAAATAGCACACCCAACTACCTCATCCCCATATTGTTATTTATCTTCTTGCTCTTTTGCACCCGAGTATCTCTACTTGCACATCATCATCTGCACATCTATCACTCCAGTGTTAATTGCTAAATTGTAATTATTGTGCCTCTATGGCCTATTTATTGCCTTACCTCCCTAATATTCTCCATTTGCACACACTGTACATACATTTCTCTATTGTGTTATTGACTAGACTTTGTTTATGTGTAACTCTGTGTTGTTGTTTTTGTCGAACTGCTTTGCTTTATCTTGGCCAGGTCGCAGTTGTAAATGAGAACTTGTTCTCAACTGGCCTACCTGGTTAAATAAAGGTGAAATAAATATATATTTTTTAAGTTAGTGCGGGTTCTCAGTGAATTTATGTAAATCACGAAGCTCATCTGCATTTCTGCTCATCTTGCAGGAAAATTCTTATCAACCAAAGAGTGATCAAATTAAGATCCTATACATGTAGTTCCTAGATGTAACTGCACCTGCTTGCTACCTTCATAATATGTACCTCTTTCACATATCCTCCTTCTCATGCTTCCAACACATGCTCATATAATCTCAGAGACCTGGCAAGTGGCAACAGCAGACTGGCTTGGAACAAGACTCCACATCTAGTTTCATAAAACAATGCACTCTTACTCACGGGCATAAATACAAATGTTTTAACCAATCAGCATTTTAAGATTAGACTCACCCATTGCATAAATGAGCAATAAGTCATTCCTCTCCATCTATCACTATAATCTCCATCCACTCTCATCTCCCTTATGAAATACATGTACGATATGTTTCTCAAGACGGACTCTGCCCATCCCAAACCTAAATGGATGTGGCAGTGCATGCGCTGTCAGGACGAGGCATTCCCTAGGTAAGTGATCCTTTTGATAAAACCACTGCAAAGCCTCTCAGCCCGTGCATCTGTGTGATAATCGCACTAATTAGCAAGTCATGTCAAATCTAGCCACGGTCTGCAACTATCACTTAGCATTACCATGCACATACTACAGCACAGTGGAGGCTTCATCATCTTATAGCCCCAACATAAATGTCTAGACAACAGTTATAGATCACAATACTACTTTTGCATTATTATATAGATAATTTGATTTCAAGTATCGATTTGTAAAAAAATATATATATATGCTAGGCAGTGTTAGCTAGCGCTAGTCAGCTGTTCCTGCGCCAAAACGCAGGTATTTTCCATCCTATAGCTTGTTCTCCATCTTCTTTTTAAATCGTGAGCCAACATGTTTTCAGCACTTTTATTTCCATGACTGATCAAAACAAATGTTCTCATGTGCTCTCTTGTCTCGCTGCAGCAGACATATAGTGAGTAATATATTTGAAACATCAAATCGCAATAAAATCGTAGGATCGAAACGCAAGAATCGCGAGAATTGTAATACATATTGGGTCGGCACCTAAGTACCCTGATAATATTGCATCGTGAGGTCCCTGGCAATTAATACATATCATATCGGCATCTAAGTATCGCGATAATATCGCATTGTGAGGTCCCTGGCAATTAATACATATCATATCGGCATCTAAGTATCGCGATAATATCGCATTGTGAGGTCCCTGGCAATTAATACATATCATATCGGCATCTAAGTATCGCGATAATATCGCATTGTGAGGTCCCTGGCAATTAATACATATCATATCGGCATCTAAGTATCGTGATAATATTGCATTGTGAGGTCCCTGGCAATTAATACATATCGTATCGGCACCTAAGTATCGCGATAATATCGCATTGTGAGGTCCCTGGCAATTAATACATATCATATCGGCATCTAAGTATCGCGATAATATCGCATTGTGAGGTCCCTGGCAATTAATACATATCATATCGGCATCTAAGTATCGCGATAATATCGCATTGTGAGGTCCCTGGCAATTAATACATATCATATCGGCATCTAAGTATCGCGATAATATCGCATTGTGAGGTCCCTGGCAATTAATACATATCATATCGGCATCTAAGTATCGTGATAATATTGCATTGTGAGGTCCCTGGCAATTAATACATATCGCATCGGCACCTAAGTATCGCGATAATATCGCATCGTGAGGTCCCGGGCAATGGCTCTCGTCTATGGACATACAGTTAAAGTAACTATACATACGTTGATAAAGGCCTTTCTAAAGACATGAAGTTTGTGTAGTTTGTGGCCACTTAAGGTACAGAGAGACATCAGGGAGAGGGTACAGAAATTTACCAAACCAAATATCAAATCATCATTGTGCCTTACGGGGACAACAGCATTCCTTCCGAACAAAACATTTATCATACTAGCATATATAGGGTAATCTTCAGGCTGTGATTGACTGACCTCATCATTGACCATAGCCACAAAACATTAACCCCTAAGAGTCTAAGCCTCTAGATGCTGTTATCTAGTAAGCTAACATATGGAATTGTTATAAGATGGACCATTTAGCTATTTGATTTAGAGTTTTAGGAACTCTGTAGGTATCCATTAATAAATAAAATAAATGTTTTTGATGAAACATTGAATTTGGCTTTACTGCTATTATCCCATAGAAACGCACTGAATAACATTCATACATTGCTATTTTTTTTAAATCCCAAAACGTATCAAAAGGAAGTATGGTTTGAGGTGTCTGAGAGATATAGGAAAGCTAAAAAAAAAGGTTACATATGTAACCCTGGTCCCCAAAAATCATATTCAGTAATTTCTTACCTCACAGTTACAGTGACTTTCTCACGAGTCCTGTGAAGCGTGTGGGCATCGTAGAGAGTGTTCTTAAAAGTCTCAGCTTTCCATAGAGCAAAAACCCAGAAGTCTTTTGAAACTGCTTAATAGTTTTTGCTGTTGTTGCTAAATTAGCAAGGCCACCATGTAGTATTAGCTTCTACTGACCAGTCGATTCATTTATAATTATAGAATAGGTTGTAATAGCAGTGTGTCCCACACATTAAATAATTATTATTATTATGGATGCTAATTATGGATGCTAAGCTAATAAAAAGGTCTGGTGACAGAATGCTCCAGACCGCTGAGATAAATTAAGCACAGCACAATGCAAGGATGTCTCAATGTTTAATCTACTTCCTAATCTTAATACATTTAAATAGCACAACATGCTATTGAGATATTTGAAATGTATTGAGACACTGTGAAATGTATAGATATGCAACAATGCAGTTATTGTTCCATATATCACTAGAGTGGCTTTTGCCAATTCACTAACATACATTTTCTGGTCTGGTTAGCAGTTACAAAGTATCAAATTGCAGCCAGGGACAATCCTTCAAAAGGCTGGTTGAAGAGAACCAAATATGATCGGGCAATATCATAGATTTACACCTGGAATATATATATATATATTTTTAAAGAATCATAATATTGGTAAAAGCACGTAGCAAGAAGAATTTGGGAGCACATGCACCTAACTCACTGGGGATACCAATTCAGTATTCAAATATAACATTGACGAAGTTGTTTCGTCCCATAAAATATCAAAGAAAAACAAGCATGCATGACAACTAGGGGAGGACTGACCTCAATGTCCCATGCCGCTAGATAAAACACAATGTTCTCCAGCCATTTCCTCCATAGTAAACAATAGTAAACCAGAGTAAACAATTACCCTGTGTGCGCGTGGCTTGGCCACAAATCATCAAGTGTTGCCAATTGGGTAGATATGGAAATGGTGAAAGGTTTAGCACCAAGCATGCATGCATCAATAAGTGGTTCCAACCAATAAAACTAGATAACCCCAGAAGTTATGTTGAATCGAAACTGGAAGAAGTAAACTCTCAAAGCAATTACAAAGCAAGGTATAATAATGTGTCAGATAGCCTAAATATTGTTAAGTATGAGCAGATTACACTCTGTAGATTAGGTATCATAATGTATTTCATGAAAGACAGTTGATAATGTCCTACCTTTTTATTATCATGATTGGCAGTGGCTCTTTTGAGACTAACATCAATATGTATGTGGTTTAAAACCTAGGGTCCTTTTAAAGGACAAGAGGATGGCAGTACTTCCGGTTATGACACAATAATGTCTCACTTTCAGATCCCCACTCTGCTTTCTGAAGTATCGTTGAATGTCTAGAGGTAATACGCCTTACATGCAATTAGCTGTGATACTTTCATTGATAATGTTGATTATTTACACTAAACATGATAAATAAATCCAGATACACTCCCTCCAACCATATTTCATGTTGGGAAAAATTTGGGTAACACTATATTTATTGCAATAACATATATGTCTGTAAAAACATGTAAACGCAAACGGTTTGTATCCTGCAGCGCAAATGTGTTGACTGGCTTCTTTTGAAATATGACTGTTCATCATTCTGACCTAGTAAATGATCAGTTTGTCTCAGATACACACCACATGCACACAATAAAACACACAGCCGTACACAAAACACTCGTAAAAAAATACATGTTGAGACACTAAACACTAAAATACATGGTGTTTCTAAATAATTGCTGCAAAACAATCCTAAAGATATCTTTGGAAGACCTTGTGATTTTTACTAAAATATCTGAGTCTCCATCTCAAAGTACACATTTTCCAAGACACTTATTTCAATATATTTAGTACAGCCTGTGGTCACAGAATAACAGGAAGGATGGGCTGTGATTCAACTGTTTCCATGTAGTAACGGTATGAAAATAAAGTGTTCTCTGTTCCAGACTCTAGTAAAATGTTTCACCTTCCTATTGTTGCATGAGTGGAAATCCTCTACTAGTAAAGTCCTCTACTATAGTTCAATAACTTTGAGATAAAAATGAATCACTCTGTAGGATCCTGTTCCACAACTTATTATTATCAGTGCATTGCCATCCATTTCATAATTCACATGCCATTTCACAATATCACAGATGACAACATGTTAACCTGCCAAATAAGTAAGCTAATGGCATGTAGGGTCTTAAGTTATGGAGAGGTACACAGAAGTGCTATTGCATGTATCCAAATGCAGTGGGTGTATACTGAATAGGCCCGAGCCTATATAGTATCTCTCTTGCAATAACATTTGTTTCAAGGATATTATTCTAAAGGAAATCCCAGCAAAATAAGGTAATCATTAGCAGTTAAATAAAGCAAGGAGTGGAAGGTAATGCCATAACACAAACCAAACCAAGATTGTTGCGCAACACATACACAAGACGCTTCATAAGTAACACCAGTCTTCGCATTGGCATATCAACTTGGTTCATAGCAAATGCACAGTATCTCTGAAGGAAGTAACTAATTAGATATTTTAGTAAACTAGAATATCTGTCCACTACTTTATGAGGCATGAAAATCCACGTCTGATTTCACATGTGGGAAATCACATGATTTCAGATGCAACATCATATGTGAAATTATGTGAAAATGTGTTTTTGGAAAACTTCACATGTGATCACATGTTATCACATGTATATTTTCATGTTATCACATGTTATCAAATTAACGCCAGACAAGATCACGTGATTACATGAAAATGTGTTTTTGGAACACTTTAGTAATGGGAGTTAAAGCACCATCTTGTGTTCACTTCACAAGTACACAGATAATACACTGTAATACATTTACTTTAATGTATAAAATGCTGTAATATTACAAAAACCCAGGAGAGTATCAGATAGCATACTGGTTCAGTACAGTTTACCTTAGAGGGGAATATGATTGAGTAGAAATTATAATCAACCAAATTGAATCCATACAAAATCATCAAGACATTCTGTGCTGTATACAGTACATGTACAGAAGATCTCACTCACATTTCTGCATTCATGTAACCAAATTGCATAGCCTTAAATAGCAAACATGTACATTTTGAAAGTAGTTACTCATTGAACATTTTCAGTTTCATTGACTGCCTCAGGTGAGTATACAGACACTTCCCGTTCAGTGAATCCATGTCACATGTTTGTACAGCTCACAGACATGTCATCTCAATCCCTTGGGGTAAATTCCTGCTCTCTCAATCTGCATCTTTCCTATAAGGGACCACACCTTCATACACCACCCAGACAGGGAGGCCTGTCAGAGCAAGCTTGATAACACAAAGCAGTATGTTAGCATCACTGTGGGATCAGTTGAATAACGATTATAATAAGGTGCCGGACGGGACAACCCATTCACAACAGGGATAACTGTCTCTGCAAAAAGGACGTCTGCTCTGATAAAAAGGTGATTCTATGCCAGGATAGTCTGAAAATATTTGTGCATGTCAAGCATCCTTCCTCCCAGAACAATCTGAGATACCACATGACAATACCAGTCTTTTCACATCTATGGCCATGTGAGATTTGGTTATGGGTGCCAATTTTACTTTCTGCACACTTCTGGTCAATCTTAAGACAAAGGTACAAACCTGATAAGCACACAACGGCCATATTCATTATTTTATCATGATAAAGATTCATGTATATCAATAAGGTTTCAGCAATTCTGCTGGACAGAATTATACACTTGCTACACTTCAGTGATGTACATTTACCACAGAGAAGGGAGAGGGAGAAAGAAATGTGAAACATGCTCAGCTCCAGTGCTTGAAGCATTGAATTGGATGAACACTGGAGAGCAGTGTTCAGACAAGGTCTTCATTCCAGGGGTAATGCAGTTCAGTAAATGAGTCACATGTTGTCTCCACATTGGTGCTACCTACAGTCCAAACAGAGAATGGCCCATGATGTACATGTTACACCCACTGGGCAAAAACTGGTTGAATCAACTTTGTTTCCACGTCATTTCAACACAAAAATCTGATGACATTGAATAAACATGGAAAACTCATTGTTTTTTTTCCACAGACAACTATTATTAACCTAAATCCAATGACATAGTGACATTTTTTGTTGATTTCATGTTGAATTCACGTTAGTTGACAACTCAACCAAATGTACGTGAACTGGGCACAGACATGAACTGACGTCTGTGCCCACTGGGACATAATAGACTTACTCTGATGATCCATCATGATTTTAGCTAATTAGACACATTTATATATTTGAAAACATCAACAAACCATGTGCACTTTAATGAGCCTGTCTGTCAGATTTACTGTACTACACGGTGTTGACCAATTTAGCTTAATCTGCACTGAAAATCCAGAGTGGGAAATATGCATACAGGGATACATATCTGGTTTGCTTTAGTCTTAAACCTGGTGTCCCCAAATGCAATGGATTATTGGGTTATGATGTTTTATTTAAGTAGCATGGTATCTGCACAAGATGTTGCTCAAATGTCAGGAAAGTTGCTTGAAAGGTTTAGAAATCAAATCTCACATTTCTGGTGAAACATTTTGGCTGAATGTGCAAATCTGTCTATCAGCAATTATAAAGAACATTCATAAATGAATCATCATCATACTCATCCAGCTCCAGGGCAGGCAGTAGGTTGTAAACATCTGGACTGACCTGTTTTTCAAGGGCTTGCTTTTCAACTCGTTAAACGTTTTGGATTCGTCCTGAAAATCTTCGTCGACCTCAATATCTGGAACAATTCCTGAGTCTGACGGCATTCTTTCCCCGTGAAACTTTCGCACGTATCGACAATGGCTAAAATACAAATATGCTAAACAAATTTGATAAACTGTCATTTGAAAACATGTTATTTTCCGCAGTTATGTACTCTGAACACTCTAGATGGCGCCAAATAAAATAAACAACTGATTGTTTTCTGTGACGTTCCTCAGTGGTGATGATTAGGCATATACAGAGAAAACAAAAGCCAGCTAAAATAATGCAATTTATACATGTTACAAACTAAAGATATTCTACAATATTGTTATTTTTAATACCTAGAATACTATACCAAAATGTTTCTGTGCCAATTAGTGTACATACAGACTGTGCATTAAATCCACTAGATGGTAGTGTAAATCAAGAGGAAGTCCAGGATTATCCACTCAAGTCTGTTATCGCTGTACAAATATTGAACAAACTGATGTCGTCAAAACCAGAATAAAAAACGTAGCTTGAAAATATTATAAAAAATCTATTAATGTTTTAGAATAGTCGTTAATGTTAAAATTTTATTTGAAAGTGTTTTCTAGAGTAAGAATGTTTGCACTTTTTTCAAATTAACACAAAAACGAACTCTTCCTATGTCACATGGTCTGGTCTTAAATATATATTTTTTCTAATATTGCATTTTGTTACACTTTCGTTAAGATCAACATTATGAAATATATGCAGGAAATGAACAGTGCTGTTATTTTTGTATTTCATTTTTATTTAACCTTTATTTAACTAGGCAAGTCAGTTAATTAATAATACATTTTACAATAATATCCTACTAATATGCTAATATGGCTTTAGCGAAGAAAATGTGGAACAAGAGTTACAGAGAGACACACGGAAGAAAAACTGGAAATTCACAAACAAAAATCCCTCAAGCTTCCTCCACAGTATCCCCCAGTCACATGACACCTCATCTTTAAATGAGGGATGGGGGATAGGGGATGGGCGAACAAAACTGAAGGAGAGACTAATGGTGGATTATTTCACTGTGACCTGGAAAATACTAAAATTGTCCTTTCATTCCAAAGAAATGAACAAGCAGAATGAGGGCTGGTGGCTGTATTAATACAATACCATTATACAGTCGACCTGTTTCGGCTGCTCTGCTGTATGAGATGGGATGTCTATAGCCCATATAGACACTAGCCCATATGGTTCCACACCCGCAATTCTTCTTGTGTCCTTTGTTTTATATTAAGGATGTAAACAAGTTCAAAACACAGAAAACAATGTGATTTGCAAAGTTAATGAGAGGTGATGTCTGAGCATCAAATATCATATTACCAGTTAACCAAGGTCAAGTCTAATGGCAGTGGCTGTCAGAGTTAATCTGGCCTGAGGCCTGTAATAGGAGACAGATACTTGGAGATGCATGGTGATGGGATGCACACTGACACACTGACAATGGCCCTACGAAGGAGATTGGCATAGTGTGAATCAGCTCCGGGTCTCTCCTGCCCCCATCATGTCCCAGGAGGTTATCCCTCCTCTCCATGTTAACATCTGCTCCATGAGGGTCACTGATGGAACATAATCCCCTCTATTTAATATTCATGGTGTTAATCTCCCCTAAAACAATGATCCTTCCACTTTAGCGGTTGATATCTCTGCTAGTTATTTTGAGAAGAATAACTATCAAAATATGACTTACTGTACAAGTTATTTATCTATATTCAGTTTTCTATTTGTTTTGTTTTTCATCTCAAGGGACCTGTACATTTTTAGCTTATAAATAAATACTTGTATGGTGAGGCTTTTGGTTGTTCATACCTGCACAAATAGGTATTTTTCTTAGTTATGTACAATATGAATTTAATAGAGGTTTTACTCTGTAGCCAATACCTTCTTTCTCATCAATGACCAGACTGATTTTATTTTTATTTTGGAAAATTGGCTCCATCCTTATAAAAAGAAAATTGTTTTGCAATCTATATTTATTTTTTTGTGTATCGTGAATAGGACAGATATAGGAAGTGTCAAAGTGACAAGGCCTTCTGTGGTAATCGCCATGGGACCTGAGGCCAGGCTGAGATTTGGGGGTAGAGATGCTTAGTGCACACATGGCACTGGGTTAAGCCTAATCACTCGCAAGCAGAAATCCCCCAAAATGGGGGATGGGGGTGAGGCAGTCCCCTGTGTGACTAATTTAGGCTTTGAACTAAACATTTTGTCTCCGTACACACCAGTAGGTTGCCTAGACACAAATGATAATCTTTTGTTTTAAATGGGTATGCAAGGATGAGATTGAGAACAGGGCACCACCCACCTTTAGTTTGTCTGTTAACGCTTTGACCTGGTTGAGCTACCTTACAGTAAACCTAGTCATTTTTTCAATTCCTCCCATTTCCTAGTCCTGCAGTTTCTGGGGATTTCAGAGTTTTTCCATTGTTCAGTTTCCAGTGACTCCACAATGATCTGGCACTCCCTTCCTTTCCCATACAACTTGTTCCACAATTCTGTCAGTTGAAAGATATGCATTTTGCACATTCACATAAATTCTACTGACCAAGTACTACTCAATCAATTTCTATTTTTAGTAATGGGCCTGTTCATCATTTTAACAATGTTATAATTTTCATGATAACTCTAGTAGCTTCCTTTTTTGACTAATAGATTAATCATCATAAAAATTGAACTTTCCGCAGACTTAGTCTAAAAAACGTATTACCCCATTGGTTAGACTATCACTGTGCTCAAGAGAGAACAGCAGCATTGTCACACCCTGACTTTAGTTATCTTTGTTTTCTTTATTATTTTGGTTAGGTCAGGGTGACAACTGAAGGATGAATGCAATGTTTGTTCCAACGTTAACTAATTTGAATGTCCAGCATGAATACATTTTACAGTTCCGTAAATATTTAAACCCCTCTAGCTATCCTACATTCAATTAAAACATTATTCAATCTTGAAATTAATAATGTGGTAATTGAGCAAGTTGAGGGCGCCTAAACTACTTGGAGGGGGGCTCCCGAGTGACGTAGTGGTCTAAGGCACAGACCCTGGTTCAATTCCAGGCTGTATCACAACTGGCTGTGTTTGGGAGTCCCATAGGGCAGCACACAATTGGCCCAGCGTCGTCCAGGTTAGGGTTTGGCCTGGGTAGGCTGTCATCATAAATAAGAATTTGTTCTTAACTGACATGCCTAGTTAAAGGTTAAATAAATGTATACAATAAAAAATATATAAAACTTTTGTAAACTATTATGGTCAAAACATATTAATACAACAGTAGCTAGGATGTGCAGAAGTCTGTCCATAATAAAGCGCTGCTCTTCGTTCTTAACAGCACTATCAAAAAGACAGGTCCTACACGCCATAGTTTTGTC
The DNA here is from genome assembly GCF_034236695.1 of Oncorhynchus nerka. Lineage (NCBI taxonomy): Eukaryota > Metazoa > Chordata > Actinopteri > Salmoniformes > Salmonidae > Oncorhynchus > Oncorhynchus nerka. The sequence continues at coordinate 81,713,246 of NC_088410.1, read as the reverse complement.
ACACCTGGACTACTGTTCAGTTATGTGGTCAGGTGCCACAAAGAGGAACAGGAAAATTGCAATTGGCTCAGAACAGGGCAGCACGGCTGGCCCTTAGATTTACACAGAGAGCTAACATTAATCTCTCCTGGCTCAAAGCGGAGGAGAGATTGACTTCATGACTACTTCTATTTGTGAGAGGTCTTGACATGTTGAATGCACGAGCTGTCTGTTTGAACTACTGGCACATAGCTCGGACACCTATGCATACCCCACAAGACATACCACCAGAGGTTTCTTCACAGTCCCCAGAACAGACTATGGGTGGCGCACAGTACTACATAGAGCCATGACTATGGAACTCTATTCCACATCAAGTAACTCATGCAAGCAGTACAATTAGAAGCAAAAATATATATAAAAAATACACCTTATGGAACAGCGGGGACTGTGAAGCAACAGAAACATAGGCACAGACACATGCATACAAACCCAAAATAACATACTCACTATGCACACGTAGACATGGATTTTGTGTTGTAGATATGTGGTAATAGAGTAGTGGCATGAGGGTACACACTTAATATGTTGTGAAATCTGTTGTAAATGTATTGTAATGTTTAAACATTTTTATAACTGCCTTAATTTTGCTGGACCATAGGAAGAGTAGTTGCTGCCAATAATAAATATAAAATACAAATGTAGAGCTACGTTTGCAGAGCAGAGACTGACAGAGCTTTGTTTATATGGACTATAGTTCAGCAGGTCCCGCATCGCTTGTACGTGGACCGTGCATTTGTTCAGGTCATGCCAGCACTGGCACAGAATAAATAGTGGGAAATTCGTCTTCTCTGAATTGGCTGAAGGATACAGGGGAGGAGGCAGAGAGTGAATGGATGGGACTGTGGACGATAAGGATATGCGGACCTAGTAGACAGCTTCGCTTTCTGGCCCCAATGGATCACCAGCGAAAGAGCAGCGGTTAATTTTACGTTCTTTATTCGTTTTGGTGGGCTACAGCCGGAGAGAATGCCGGTGGAATAATTTGTTTTTATCGCTGCCGGTAAAAAACCTTCTGTTCATACAAAAAGTTCAATTCGACCATAACGGCGACAATAAAAAAAAGGTAAGGAACTATCCAGTTTCTTTTCAAACGAATCAATCATGCTTTTGATGGTAACTGAAGCTATGTTTATCAAAAGCAATACTGATTGGGCTGGCAACCATCTGTAATTGTGCCATGCCCATATCATATGATGTATGGTATAAGTTATATTTTCATCTGCATTGTAATCTACACTATTGTTTTCTTCAACAATAAGTAAACCTATGTAAAACAAGCTCGTAATTGTTCTGATATCTCACTCTGTTCTCATCCTTTATCTTGTTGCATTGTGCATTACTTGGCACATGTTATGCACTTAAAACTATTTTAAACACTCTAGTAGCCAACAGCATGAATATGCCTACCTATTGTACCTAGACACTTATACAGTAATCAGTATTCCCTAGTTTATAGGTTGTATTTAGTTTTTGCCATTTCATCATTGGAAGTAATGTTCATTTATTTGTTTATCTCAAGAAAGAGATAAGATGCAATTATTTCCATCACCTTCATTTACTTACTCCCACAGCTGCTCTCAGGTGATGACCGACTGAGGTATCAAACCAAAACAAGTGTACGCTTGTTTTCTAATAGACATGCTGCTGCTAACATGCACACAGGGTGTTGATTATGTCAATACCTCGCCCAGAGGGACAATAAAGACATAACAGACAACACACAAACACACATACACGCACGCACGCACGCACACACACACACACACACACACCCACACACACACACACACACACACACACACACGCACACACACACACACACACACACACACACACACACACACACACACACACACACACACACACACACACACACACACAGGCTGAGACACAAACAAACAGGTTTTAAAGTCACAGACTCACAACTTCTGCCTGAGTTTCCTGTTTCCTGGGAAAGACAAACAATGGGAGAAAGAACGTGATATCCTGTATGGGGTTTGTGTCACTCTGGACTCAAGTACCAAAATAGGCCCATAAGAGGAATTAGACTGTAATGAATTGTAGGCTACAGATAGACTACTCAAAGCATTAACTTTATAGGACAGAAAAGCCACAACTAACTGTGAACAAGATAGATTGGTAGCCTACAAAGTTTGATTAATAGACCTCAGTTTACCTCAGCAGCTCAGTTCACCCAGTTACCTCAGGTAGTTTAAATAGCTGTACATGCTGAGGACAGGCAGTGCTAATGTGCCTGTCCTGTCCCTGTCACTACACTGCATGGGTCTGGTTTGTAAAGGGGACAATATTAAATTAGAGGCTCATAAAATAAGTGTCACACACAGATATACACAGACACACACGTACACACACACTACATTAGAGTACAAAAGCAGGACAGCATTTTGTTTACTTCAGTCTGGGATGTTCAGTTGGTTTTAATGGGGTCAGTGCTTCCAATTCAATAAAGCTATTAACTGTCACCTAAGATTCCATTGCTGGTGCTCCAACCTGGTCTCAGAGCATTTTGTATTATTCTGTACTTAAAATCTAAAACACTCCCTTTATTATTTTATGTTACATTTCGTATGTTATGTATTAATTTGTAGATGTCCATCGCCCAATTCGTATTATATGTTACAAATTTGCAAAACGTACTATGTGTTATGTATTTGCACAATGTACTATATGTTACGAATTTGCAAAACATATGCTATTTTACAAATTATAGCTAGGTGGCTAACGTTAGCTAGGCTAGGGGTTAGAGTTAGGAGTTAGGATTAAGGTTAAGTATAGGAGTTAGGTTAAAGGGTTAAAGTTAGGGGAAGGGTTAGCGAAAAGGGTTACGGTTGGGGTTAGGGTTAGGATAAAGGTAAGCTAACATGCTAAGTAGTTTGAAAGTAGCTCAAAAGTACTAAGTAGTTGAACAGTTGCTAATTAGCTAAAATTGCAGTGATGAGATTCGAACTCGCAACCTTTGGGTTGATAGAAATTTGCGTTATACACCCACCTATCCACCCCGTCCAACCACCTACTTTAGTTTTGCTTTAAGTAACCATCTGTCTTCTGTAACCATACCAAACATAACATATCATACTAGTGGTTAGAGCATTGGGCCAGTAACCCAAAGCTTGCTGGATCGAATCCCCGAGCTTACAAGGTAAAAACCTGTCATCTGCCTCCAGCAAGGCAGTTAACCCACTGTTCCCCGGGCGCTGAAGATGTGGTTGTTGATTAAGGCAGGCCCTGCACCTCTCTGATTCAGAGGGGTTGGGTTAAATGCGGAAGACACATTTCAGTTGAATGCATTCAGTTGTACAACTGACAAGGTATCCCCCTTTCCCTAATTTGAGTGTCTGAATTTACATTTACTATGTTACGTCTAGTCTATGAGACCAGGCTGGGTGCTCAGCCAGCACAGATAAGAGTTATTTGCTAATCAGAATACATTAATTCACGGGGCCATTCAAACAAACCAGCCTTTCAGAGAGTAAATAGTAGAAACCTTTTCTGTCTATATACGTAACTTAGCCTACGAAGGTGACACATTCAGAAACCTGGGTCTGAGAATAGGGTTATTATAATTTCCCACCTTTAGACCCAGCCTTTCTTTTGTCTTGAGATTTGGTTATCAGCATTTTCTGTTTTTCACACACATATCATTTGAATGTTTTTCATGCACATAGAGCAGGAGGATTGGTAGTTATTAGATTCTGTAGTCATACAGGTGTCATCTGACAGAGTGAGTAGGTCCTGTTGAACAGGTTTTCCACCCAGGTCATTCCTCTAGTCTACAGGATATACTCTAAACCCCTTACTGCGTACAGATTTTCACAAAAAGACAAAATAGGAAAGAAAAGGAATGATGCAATAAATTGATGGCAATCTCTCTCTTTGCAAAATTCTGTACTTTGTTAGAGTTTGAAATAGTTTGTCTGTGCTTCAGTATGCTTACTTTTATGAATAGGCCTAATAGTGTGGCTACTCAACTTGATTATGGTGGGTTCTAATGTAAGTTTATGCCCCAAAGCAGTGCTAATCAATTCCACGGTAACAAAGTAATGCGGAGACTCCGATTTTTCACTTTAAAATGCATGCCAAACAGAAACCAATGATTGCAAAGTTTTAAAAAACAAACATGCAACTCTATGCACAAGGATGCCTTTTAACAATTTCCACACGGTACTCTACCCTGAACCTTAGTCACTGTTGCCCTATGTACAGTACATAGTCATTGAACACTGGCCACTTTAATCATGTTTATATACTGTTTTACCCACTTCATATGTACAGTGTCTTCAGAAAGTACTCATACCTCTTGACTTATTCCACATTTTGTTATGTTACTGCCTGAATTCAAAATGGATTGAATAAAAACATTATCACCCATCTACACACAATACTCCCTAATGACAATGTAAAAATTGTTTTTTCGAAATTCTTGCAGATTTATTGAAAATTAAATACATAAATATCTAATTTACATATGTATTCACACCCCTGAGTCAATACTTTGTAGAAGCACCTTTGGCAGTGATTACAGCTGTGAATGTTTCTGGGTAAGTCTATAAGGGCAAATGTTGCACCTGGGTTGTGCAATATTTGCCCATTATTCTTTTCAAAATTCTTCAACTGTCAAATGGATTGTTGTTCGTTGCTAGACAACCATTTTCAGGTCGTGCCATATATTTTCAAGTTGATTTAAGTCAAGACTTTAACGCTCAGGAACGTTCACTGTCTTCTTGGTAAGCAGTGTAGATTTGTGCTTGTGTTTTATATTTTTGTCCTGTTGAAAGGTGAGTTCATCTCCCAGTGTCTGTTGGAAAACAGACTGAACCAGGTTTTTTGCTTGTACCTGGCTACATTCTGTTTCTTTTTTATAGTGAAAAATACCCTAGTCCTTAAAAATTACAAGCATACCCATAACATGCTTGAACATATGGTGAGTGGTACTCAGTAATGTGTTGTATTGGATTTGCCCCAAATGTACACTGTATTCAGGACAAAAAGTTAATTGTTTTGCAAATGTTTTGCTGTGTTACTTGTATTATTTGTCTTGTTGCAAACAAGATGCATGTTTTGTAATATTTGTATTCTGGGCAGGTTTCCTTCTTTTCACTCTGGCAATTAGGTTAGTATTGTGGAGTAACTACAATGTTATTGATCCATCCTCAGTTCTCTCCTGTCACAGCCATTGAACTCTGTAACTGTTTTAAAGTCACCATTGGCCTCATGGTGAAATCCCTGAGTGGTTTCCTTCTTCTCCAACAACTGAGTTAGGAGGGACGCCTGTATCTTTGTTGTGATTGGGTGTATTGATACAACATCCTAAGTGTAATTAATGACTTCACCATGCTTAAAGGGATATTCAATGTCTGACTTTTTTTAGCAGTAGGTGCCCTTCTTGGCGAGGCATACTAAAAACTCCCAGATATGCATCTGTTGGTCACAGATACCTTAAAATAAAAGTTATGGATGTGGATCAGAAAACCAGTCAGTATCTAGTGTGACCATCACTTACCTCATTTAGTGCGACATCTCTCATTCACATAGAGTTGATCAGGCTGTTGATTGTGGCCTGTGGAATTTTGTTATGGTATCTCTGTGCATTCAAATTGCCATTGATAAAATGCAATTGTGTTCGTTTTCCGTAGTTTACGCCTGCCGATGCCATAACCCCACCACCACCACCATGGGGCACTCTGTTCACAATGTTGACATCAGCAAACCGCTTGCCCCCATTAAGCCATACACATTGTCTGCCATTTGCCTGGTACAGATGAAACCGGGATTCATCTGTGAAGAGTATACTTCTCAAGCATGCCACTGCCATCGAAGGTGAGCATTTGTCTACTGAAGATGTTTATGACGCCGAACTGCAGGTCAAAACCCTGATGAGGACAACGAGCACTCAGATGAGCTTCCCTGAGATGGTTTGTGACAGCAGAAATTCTTTGGTTGTGAAAATCATCAGCTGTCCGGGTGGCTGGTCTCAGACGATCCCGCAGGTGAAGAAACGGGATGTGGAGGTCTTGGGCTAACATGGTTACACATAGTCTGCGGTTGTGAGGCCGGTTGGACATACTGTCAAATTCTCTAAAATGACATTGGAGGCAGCTTATGGTAGAGACATGAACATTAAATTATCTGGAAACAGCTCATGTGGACATTCCTGCGCTCAGCATGCCAATTGCACGCTCCCTCAAAACTTGAGACATCTGTGGCATTATGTTGTGTGATAAAACTGCACATTTTAGATTGGCCTTTTATTGTCCCCAGCACAAGGTGCACCTGTGTAATGATCATGCTGTTTAATCAGCTTCTTGAAATGCCATAATGATGGATTGTCTTCGCAAAGGAGAAATGCTCACTAACAGTGAAAGAATTGAGAGAAATAAGCTTTTTGTGCGTATGGAACATTTCTGGGAGCTTTTATTTCAGCTCATGAAACATGGGACCAACACTTTACATGTTGCAGGGGGGTGCAACTCAATATTAGGAAGATGTTCTCTATTTTTTATACACTCAGTGTACCTATAGTGGCAAGAAAAAGTATGTGAACCCTTTGGAATTACCTGGATTTCTGCATAAATTGGTCATCAAATTTGATCTGATCTTCATCTCAGTCACAACAATAGACAAACATAGTGTGCTTAAACTAATAACACACAGATTATAGTATTTGTCTTGTCTACATTGAATACATCATTGAAACATTCACAGTGTAGGTTGGAAAAAGTATGTGAACCCCTAGGCTAATGACTTCTCCAAATGCTAATTGGAGTCAGGAGTCAGCTTCCCTGGAGTCCAATCAATTAGAAGAGATTGGAGATATTGGTTAGAGCTGCCTTGCCCTATAGAAAACACTAACAAAATTTGAGTTTGCTATTCACAAGAAGCATTGCCTGATGTGAACCATGCCTCGAACAAAAGAGATCTCAGAAGACCTAAGATGAATAAATGTTGACTTGCAAAAAGCTGGAAAGGGTTACAAAAGTATCTCTAAAAGCCTTGATGTTCATCAAATTGTAAGACAAATTGTCTATAAATCGAGAAAGTTCAGCACTGTTGCTACTCTCCCTAGGAGTGGCCGTCCTGCAAAGATGACTGCAAGAGTACAGCACAGAATGCTCAATGAGGTAATGAAGAATCCTGGAGTGTCAGCTAAAGTCTTACAGAAATCATCTGGAACATGCTAACATCTCTGTTGTTGAGTCTACGATACAAAAGACACTAAACAAGAATGGTGTTCATTGGAGGACACCACGGAAGAAGACCCTGCTGTCCAAAAAAAACATTGCTGCTGGTCTGAAGTTTGCAAAAGTGCGCCTGGATGTTCCACAGCGCTACAGGCAAAATATTCTGTTGACAAATGAAACTACAGTTGAGTTGTTTGGAAGGAACACACAACACTGTGTGGAGAAGAAAAGGCACAGCACACCAACATCGAAACCTCATCCCAACTATAAAGTATGGTGGAGGGCGCATCATGGTTTGGGGCTGCTTTGGGCAACGACTCAAAACACAGAAGGAAATCAACAGAATGGCTTCAACAGAAGAAAATATGCCTTCTGGAGTGGCCCAGTCAGAGTCCAGACCTCAACCTGATTGAGATGCTGTGGCATGACCTCAATAGAACAGTTCACACCAGACATCCCAAGAATATTGCTGAACTGAAACAGTTTTGTAAAGAGGAATGGTCCAAAATGCCTCCTGACCGTTGTGCAGGTCTGATCCACAACTACAGAAAATGTTTGGTTGAGGTTATTGCTGCCAAAGGAGGGTCAACCAGTTATTAAATCCAAGGGTTCACATACTTTTTCCACCCTGCACTGAATGTTTACATGGTGTGTTCAATAAAGACATGAAAATGGATAATTGTTTGTGTGTTATTAGTTTAAGCAGACTGTGTTTGTCTATTGTTGTGACCAAGATGCAGATCAGATCAAATTATATGACCAATTTATGCAGAAATACAGGTATTTCCAAAGGGTTCGCATACTTTTTCTTGCCACTGTACAATGCAAACAGAAAAATCTCAAATGATTTGTACATATTGCCCTCTGTACTCCCAGTCTCATTGAGAAGGCAACTGTCGTGAACATGGTTCACAATGTCAGTTGTGTAAACAGGAATATTTTCCTTGTTGGTGGATTACAAGCAGGCCGCAGGCAGAGCATCTCTGGACCTTTTCCTTGTTGGCGGTTTACAAGCAGTCCCCAGGCAGAGCATCTCTGGACCTTTCCCTTGTTGGCGGTTTACAAGCAGTCCGCAGGCAGAGCATCTCTGGACCTTTTCCTTGTTGGCGGTTTACAAGCAGGCCGCAGGCAGAGCATCTCTGGACCTTTTCCTTGTTGGCGGTTTACAAGCAGTCCCCAGGCAGAGCATCTCTGGACCTTTTCCTTGTTGGCGGTTTACAAGCAGTCCCCAGGCAGAGCATCTCTGGACCTTTTCCTTGTTGGCGGTTTACAAGCAGGCCGCAGGCAGAGCATCTCTGGACCTTTTCCTTGTTGGCGGTTTACAAGCAGTCCCCAGGCAGAGCATCTCTGGACCTTTTCCTTGTTGGCGGTTTACAAGCAGGCCGCAGGCAGAGCATCTCTGGACCTTTTCCTTGTTGGCGGTTTACAAGCAGTCCCCAGGCAGAGCATCTCTGGACCTTTTCCTTGTTGGCGGTTTACAAGCAGTCCGCAGGCAGAGCATCTCTGGACCTTTTCCTTGTTGGCGGTTTACAAGCAGTCCCCAGGCAGAGCATCTCTGGACCTTTTCCTTGTTGGCGGTTTACAAGCAGTCCCCAGGCAGGACCTGCATCTCTGGACCTTTTCCTTGTTGGCGGTTTACAAGCAGTCCCCAGGCAGAGCATCTCTGGACCTTTTCCTTGTTGGCGGTTTACAAGCAGTCCCCAGGCAGAGCATCTCTGGACCTTTTCCTTGTTGGCGGTTTACAAGCAGTCCCCAGGCAGTGCATCTCTGGACCTTTTCCTTGTTGGCAGTTTACAAGCAGTCCGCAGGCAGAGCATCTCTGGACCTTTTCCTTGTTGGCGGTTTACAAGCAGTCCGCAGGCAGAGCATCTCTGGACCTTTCCCTTGTTGGCGGTTTACAAGCAGTCCGCAGGCAGAGCATCTCTGGACCTTTCCCTTGTTGGCGGTTTACAAGCAGTCCCCAGGCAGAGCATCTCTGGACCTTTCCCTTGTTGGCGGTTTACAAGCAGTCCGCAGGCAGAGCATCTCTGGACCTTTTCCTTGTTGGCGGTTTACAAGCAGTCCCCAGGCAGAGCATCTCTGGACCTTTACCTTGTTTTACGTCTGACATTTGTCCTTCCACAGGACATTCTGTGTAAAACAAATAGTCTGTAACTTATTTTCACTTACACAACCATGGACACACTGAACTGTCCCGTTGTCCATTTAGGCACAGTCTTTTGAAATACACGAATAAACAGAATGTTTTTGTTTGATTTAGCAGACATTTAGGAATTAAATGTTTATTTTTCCTGGTAGATTTTTTTTGTTGGTGTTATGGTTTTTGAGTGAACGTACTCATCCTCCTTCATTAGTGGAAGGTTTGAATACCTTGGCTTACTGACTGACGGTGACATGCATTTCTTTCTCCTCATTGACTACTTGTGTGTTTGGTGTTCAGTACGATGCAGAGAGCAGAAAGCAATAGGATTAGGCCGGACACAGGCTCCTCAGCTGGTAGGGAATTTCTCTGGGAGGCAGGGTCCATATCATTTAGATCAGTGTTTCCCAACCTTTGTCGGTTACTGTACCACCAACTGAATTCTGCTCTGCCCGGAATACCCCTGAAGTACCAGTAAGGTAAGTAGGTCTCATGAGTTTTCTTAAGTACCCCCTGTGGATAGGCCAAGTACCCCTGGTTGTGAACCACTGATTTAGATGAAAGAGACTGTATTAGGACAACAAGCAATCTATTTAAGGAGGAGAGAGGATTTCCAGTTTGTTGACAAATTCCACCTAAAATTGCCAGAGCACATGCACCTCCTTATAAATCATTTCAAAGATGGACATACTGTAAGGATGGATTTATATATGACCCATTTGTGTCAGTGGACATTGACAGAAGCACAACACATTAAGTGCCCCTGTCTAATCGGAATAACGAGTAATGTCACAATTCCAAGCATCCAGATTTCACACACTTGTTTGGGCAGGAGCCCCAAACAAAAATAGCTTGCTTTGGATATATCTTTAATTGGTCTATTTCAAATCAAATCAAAGTTTATTTGTCACGTGCGCCGAATACGACAGTGAAATGCTTACTTACCGGCTCTAACCAATGGTGTGGGGAAAAAAAGGTGTGTGTGTGTGTGTAGGTAGGTAAGTAAAGAAATAAAACAACAGTAAAAAGACATTTGAAAAAGAGTAGCAAGGCTATATACAGATACCTGTTAGTCAGGCTTATTGAGGTAGTATGTACATGTAGGTATCGTAAAAGTGACTATGCATATATGATGAACAGAGAGTAGCAGAAGCGTAAAAAGAGGGGTTGGCGGGTGGTGGGACACAATGATGATAGCCCAGTTAGCCAATGTGTGGGAGCACTGGTTGGTCGGGCCAATTTAGGTAGTATGTACATGAATGTATAGTTAAAGTGACTATGCATATAAGATAAACAGAGAGTAGCAGCCGAGGGGTTGGGGGGGCACACAATGCAAATAGTCCGTGTAACCATTTGGTTACCTGTTCAGGAGTCTTATGGCATGGGGGTAAAAACTGTTGAGAAGTCTTTTTGTCCTAGACTTGGCACTCCGGTACCGCTTGCCATGCGGTAGTAGAGAGAACAGTCTATGACTGGGGTGGCTGGGGTCTTTGACAATTTTTAGGGCCTTCCTCTGACACCGCCCGGTGTAGAGGTCCTGGATGGCAGGCAACTTTGCCCCAGTGATGTACTGGGCCGTACGCACTACCCTCTGAAGTGCCTTGCGGTCGGAGGCCAAGCAATTGTCATACCAGGCAGTGATGCAACTGGTCAGGAAGCTCTCGATGTTGCAGCTGTTGAACCTTTTGAGGATCTCAGGACCCGTGCCAAATCTTTTTAGTTTTCGGAGGGGGAATAGGCTTTGTCGTGCCCTCTTCACGACTGTCTTGGTGTGTTTGGACTAGAGGTCGACCAATGAATCGGAATGGACTAATTAGGGCCGATTTCAAGTTTTCATACCAATCGGAAATCTGTATTTTTGTGCGCCGATTAAAAAAAATATATAGATTTTTTTTTTTTTTACAACTTTATTTCATCTTTATTTAACTAGGCAAGTCAGTTAAGAACACATTCTTATTTTCAATGACGGCCTAGGAACGGTGGGTTAACTGCCTCGTTCAGGGGCAGAAAGACAGATTTTCACCTTGTCAGCTCAGGGGATACAATTTTGCAACCTTACAGTTAACTATTCCAACGCAATAACAACCTGCCTCTCTCTCGTTGCACTACACAAGGAGACTGCCTGTTACGCAAATGCAGTATGCCAAGGTAAGTTGCTAGCTAGCATTAAACCTATCTTATAAAAAACAATCATAATCACGAGTTAACTACACATGGTTGATGATATTACTAGATATTATCTAGCGTGTCCTGTGTTGCATATAATCTGACTGAGAATACAAGTATCTAAGTATCTGACTGAGCGGTGGTAGGCAGAAGCAGGCCGCAAACATTCATTCAAACAGCACTTTCGTGCGTTTTGCCAGCAGCTCTTCGTTGTGCGTCAAGCATTGCGCTGTTTATGACTTCAAACCTATCAACCCTGGAGATGAGGCTGGTGTGACCGAAGTGAAATGGCTGGCTAGTTAGCGCTTGCTAATAACAATTCAAACTTCACTCTCTCTGAGCCTTGGGGAGGTTGTTTCCCTTGCTCTGCATGGGCAACGCTGCTTCGATGTGGTGGCTGTTGTCGTTGTGTTGTTGGTTCGAGCCCAGGGAGGAGCGAGGAGAAGGACGGAGGCTATACTGTTATACTAGAAATACTAAAGTGCCTATAAGAACATCCAATAGTTAAAGGTTAATGAAATACAAATGGTATAGAGGGAAATAGTCCTATAATAACTACAACCTAAAACTTCTTACCTGGGAATATTGAAGACTCATGTTAAAAGGAACCACCAGCTTTCATATGTTCTCATGTTCTGAGCAAGGAACTGAAATGTTAGCTTTCTTACATAGCACTATTGCACTTTTACGTTCTTCTCCAACACTTTGTTTTTGCATTATTTAAATCAAATTGAACATGTTTTATTATCTACTTGAGGCTAAATTGATTTTATTGATGTATTATATTAAGTTAAAATAAGTGTTAATTCAGTATTGTTATAATTGTCATTATTACAAATACATATATTTTTTAATCGGCATCGGCTTTTTTGGTCCTCCAATAATCGGCATTGGCGTCGAAAAATCATAATCGGTCGACCTCTAGTTTGGACCAATCTAGTTTGTTGTTGACCAAGGAATTTGAAGCTCTCAACCTGCTCCACTACAGCCCCGTCGATGAGAATGGGGACATGCTCGGTGCTTCTTTTCCCGTAGTCCACAATCATCTCCTTAGTCTTGGTTACGTTGAGGGATAGGTTGTTATTCTGGCACCACCCGGCCAGGTCTCTGACCTCCTCCCTATAGGCTGTCTCGTCGTTGTCGGTGATTAGGCCTACCACTGTTGTGTCATCAGCAAACTTAATGATGGTGTTGGAGTCGTGCCTGGCCATGCAGTCGTGGGTGAACAGGGAGTACAGGAGGGGACTGAGCACGCACCCCTGTGGAGCTCCAGTGTTGAGGATCAGCGTGGCAGATGTGTTGCTACCTACCCTCACCACCTGGGGGCGGCCTGTCAGGAAGTCCAGGATCCAGTTGCAGAGGGAGGTGTTTAGTCCCAGGTTCCTTAGTTTGGTGATGAGCTTTGAGGGTACTATAGTGTTGAACGCTGAGCTGTAGTCAATGAACAGCATTCTCACATAGGTGTTCCTTTTGTCCAGGTGGGAAAGGGCAGTGTGGAGTGCAATAGAGATTGCATCATCTGTGGATCTGTTTGGGCGGTATGCAAATTGGAGTGGGTCTAGGGTTTCTGGGATAATGGTGTTGATGTGAGCCATTACCAGCCTTTCAAAGCACTTCATGGCTACGGACGTGAGTGCTACGGGTCTGTAGTCATTTAGGCAGGTTGCCTTTGTGTTCTTGGGCACAGGGACTATGGTGGTCTGCTTGAAGCATGTTGGTATTAAAGACTCAATCAGGGACATGCTGAAAATGTCAGTGAAGACACCTGCCAGTTGGTCAGCACATGCCCGGAGCACACATCCTGGTAATCCGTCTGGCCCCGCAGCCTTGTGTATGTTGACCTGTTCTTACTCACGTCAGCTACGGAGAGCGTGATCACACAGTCGTCCAGAACAGCTGATGCTCTCATGCATGTCTCAGTGTTGCTCGCCTCGAAACGAGCATAGAAAGTGATTTAGCTCGTCTGGTAGGCTCGTGTAACTGGGCAGCTCGCGGCTGTGCTTCCCTTTGTAGTCTGTAATAGTTTGCAAGCACTGCCACATCCGACGGGCGTCGGAGCCGGTGTAGTATGATTCAATCTTAGTCCTGTATTGATGCTTTGCCTGTTTGAACGTTCGTCGCAGGGCATAGCGGGATTTCTTGTAAGCTTCCGGGTTAGAGTCCAGCACCTTGAAAGCGGCAGCTCTACCCTTTAGCCCAGTGCGAATGTTACCTGTAATCCATGGCTTCTGGTTGGGATATGTCCGTACAGTCACTGTGGGGATGACGTCCTCAATGCACTTATTGATAAAGCCAGTGACTGATGTGGTGTATTCCTCAATGTCATCGGAAGAATCCCGGAACATGTTCCAGTCTGGTATAGCAAAGCAGTCCTATAGTTTAGCATCTGCTTCATCTGACCATTTTTTTATTGACCGAGTCACTGATGCTTCCTGCTTTCATTTTTGCTTGTAAGCAGGAATCAGGAGGATAGAGTTGTGGTCGGATTTACCAAATGGAGGGCGAGGGAGAGCTTTGTACGCGTCTCTGTGTGGAGTACAGGTGATCTAGAATTTTTTTCCTCTGGTTGCACATTTAACATGTTGATAGAGATTTGATTTAGAACTGATTTAAGTTTCCCTGCATTAAAGTCTATTTATGGGGATGTCACGTTCTGACCTTTGTTTCCTTTGTTTTGTCTTTATTTAGTATGGTAAGGGCGTGAGTTGGGGTGGGCAGTCTATGTTTGTGTTTCTATGTTTTTTCTATTTCTGTGTTTTGCCTGATATGGTTCTCAATCAGAGGCAGCTGTTTATCGTTGTCCCTGATTGAGAACCATATTTAGGTAGCCTGGGTTTCACTGTTGGTTTGTGGGTGTTTGTTTCCTGTGTCAGTGCTTGTGCCACACGGGACTGTTTAGTTTATATCAACTTTGTTATTTTGTATTCTGTCATGTTCAGTTTATACTATTAAAACATGGACACTTACCACGCTGCATTTTGGTCCGATCCTTGCTACACCTCTTCAGACGAAGAAGAGGAAATCTGTCATTGCAGGGGAACTCTGAGAATGATCAATGTAGCTAGCTTTGTTGACAAACCATTGTTTGTGTAAATTTTGGTCACTTTTCACCTCTCAGAGGATATTGTGTTGTATAGGAAGACTGTTTCTAGCAGATCTAAGATGGAGCCTGAGCTATAGAGCAACCTGTGTCCCAGTGGGCAATGGTTGTGCAGTGAGGAATGCCCTGAGGCTGTATCTACTGTAGTTCCCTTAAGAGCCACACCACAGTGTAGAAAGCACATTACCATCCTTTGGTTATGTTTGGTCTCTTCCTCTGCGTTGCAGACCAGCACTCAATTGCTCTGAGGCTTAGAAAATGAGAATAACAGCAAAGCAGACCCCATGTTTAACTCTTGCTCTGTGTTCGGTCTGCTGGCTGTGAATGCTATCCTGCTGCTTTGCCTGCAAGCTGTGGGAGCTGTCGACGATCCTTCCTGTAATTACCCTGTCTGTTTCTCTCTCCTTTTTATTACTATCCTACTCTCTTCCTCACTATATCTCTCCATCTTTCTCTCTCACAAACATATACACACACACACACAGTCGCTTCACCTTACTACATGTACAGTGGGGCAAAAAAGTATTTAGTCAGCCACCAATTGTGCAAGTTCTCCCACTTAAAATGATGAGAGAGGCCTGTAATTTTCATCATAGGTACACTTCAACTATGACAGACGAAATTAGAAAGAAAATCCAGAAAATCACATTGTAGGATTTTTAATGAATTTATTTGCAAATTATGGTGGAAAATAAGTATTTGGTTACCTACAAACAAGCAAGATTTCTGGCTCTCACAGACCTGTAACTTCTTCTTTAAGAGGCTCCTCTGTCCTCCACTCGTTACCTGTATTAATGGCACCTGTTTGAACTTGTTATCAGTATAAAAGACACCTGTCCACAACCTCAAACAGTCACACTCCAAACTCCACTATGGCCAAGACCAAAGAGCTGTCAAAGGACACCAGAAACAGGCTGGGAAGACTGAATCTGCAATAGGTAAGCAGCTTGGTTTGAAGAAATCAACTGTGGGAGCAAGTATTAGGAAATGGAAGACATACAAGACCACTGATAATCTCCCTCGATCTGGAATGAGAAACAAAATATGAAAATATTCACATATGTACATGGCTAGTTTTCTAACAAATAGTTTTTAAATCAAGTAAGCAATATCAACTCCTGGCCACTGTTGACGAAGTGGGGTCAAAATGATCACAAGAACGGTGAGCAAAAATCCCAGAACCACACGGGGGGACCTAGTGAATGACCTTTAGAGAGCTGGGACCAAAGTAACAAAGCCTACCATCAGTAACACACTACACCGCCAGGAACTCAAATCCTGCAGTGCCAGACGTGTCCCCCTGCTTAAACCAGTACATGTCCAGGCCCGTCTGAAGTTTGCTAGAGAGCATTTGGATGATCCAGAAGATGATTGGGAGAATGTCATATGGTCAGATGAAACCAAAATAGAACTTTTTGGTAAAAACTCAACTCGTCGTGTTTGGAGGACAAAGAATGCTGAGTTGCATCCAAAGAACACCATACCTACTGTGAAGCATGGGAGTGGAAACATCATGCTTTGTGGCTGTTTTTCTGCAAAGGGACCAGGACGACTGATCCGTGTAAAGGAAAGAAGGAATGGGGCCATGTATCGTGAGATTTTGAGTGAAAACCTCCTTCCATCAGCAAGGGCATTGAAGATGAAATGTGGCTGGGTCTTACAGCATGACAATGATCCCAAACACACCGCCCGGGCAACGAAGGAGTGGCTTCGTAAGAAGCATTTCAAGGTCCTGGAGTGGCCTAGCCAGTCTCCAGATCTCAACCCCATAGAAAATCTTTGGAGGGAGTTGAAAGTCCGTGTTGCCCAGCAACAGCCCCAAAATATCACTGCTCTAGCGGATATCTGCATTGAGGAATGGGCCAAAATACCAGCAACAGTGTGTGAAAACCTTGTGAAGACTTACAGAAAACATTTGACCTCTGTTATTGCCAACAAAGGGTATATAACAAAGTATTGAGAAACTTTTGTTATTGACCAAATACTTATTTTCCACCATAATTTGCAAATAAATTCATTAAAAATCCTACAATGTGATTTTCTGGATTTGTTTTTCTCATTTTGTCTGTCATAGTTGAAGTGTACCTATGATGAAAATTACAGGCCTCTCTCATATTTTTAAGTGGGAGAACTTGCACAATATTGGTGTCTGACTAAATACTTTTTTGCCCCACTGTATATATATCTGTTATTATTAAACGTTGTTTATTTACTCCTTGTCCTATTCTTTTTTTCAATATTTTTCTCTCTGAGTTGTTGGGAAGGGTCTGGAAGTATGCATTTCACTATTTGTCTACACCTGTTTTTTACTAAGCATGTGACAAAAACTATTTAATTTGACACACACATCACACACCAGAGGAGCTGGAGTGCTCATTTAGGAGCTGTGTTTGAGGGCCTGAATTATAATGACCACTGAGAGGACTGTGCTGAATGGGGGGATGGTAATGGACGGATAGACCTGAGATGAGCAGCTATTATTCTCTCACTGAAGCAGCGATAGTGATGTGTATGTAGAGCATGGAAGCAGCCGTGTTCAGGCAGCAGACATATCCCACAGCCATGAGACCAGAGTAATCAATACTGCTCAGTGATTCAACCCCCAAGTGTGTGTTTCACAGAGCTACAGCTGGAGGGGATAGCTTGGTAAAGAGATGGTTCGCTCGCTAAAGAGCCTTCTGGACCTGTGATATATATACATTTATAACCTTGTTTTTTTTAGCTCTGAATGCTGGTTGGCTGACAGCCGTGGTATATCAGACCGTATACCACAGGTATGAGAAAATGTATTTTTACTGCTATAATTACTTTGGGTAACCAGTTTATAATAGCAATAAGGCACCTCGGGGGTTTGTTATATATTGCCAATATACCATAGCTAAGGGCTGTGTCCAGGCACTCCGAGTTGCGTCGTGCAAAGAACAATCGTTAGCCTTGCTATATTGGCCATATACAGTACCACTTGAAAATAAAAGGGAGCCGCACACTCTAGGAGCTCAGATGCAAAAATGTAATTACCAACGTTTCGCCGTTGGTAATGACATTTTTGCATCTGAGCTCCTAGAGTGTGCGGCTCTCTTTTATTTTCAAGTTTTCTACTCCGCTAGCCAGCACCTCGCCTAAATAGGTGTGCGTTTCTTTTTCTTCTACATATACAGTGCCACACCTCCTAGGGCCTTATTGCTTGAATATATATATATATTCGTTTTCTCCTCAATAGCTTGTCTAAAGCCTAAAGTGTACTCTTTATTCTTATTTTCTATATTCTGTGTTTGCTCATATTGGCACTTTTCATTAAAGGTGTAGGACATATGTTGAGGATTTAGAAGTCATTTCAGTGCTGTCTGGCAGATCGAAGACAATGTGTCATCCATGAGTGGATGAGCCCTGCATCATTAATGTTGTGTTATATGAGCCCTCCTCCCTCCCTCATTAGAGGCCACCTGTCCTGTTCCCCTCCACACAGCAAGCGACTGAGCAGGTAGCCAGCAGCAGTCAGTCACCTTCATAGCACCATGGCCTGTTATCACTCACCTCTTCCATCAGTGTGCATTGGTCTCTATATGGCAATACACTTTAGTCACGTACAATCATTGGCTTACAGTGTAAATGAATGTTTTCAGTCAATGTTGTTGAGTACAGCCCCTGATATTGTGACCTGGACATTGAAACAAACCTGATACGGTGGCAGTGCGCTCGGCTGTAAAGCTGGATCGTGCATAAGAGGTGAGGAAGACTGTTTCAGGCCTACCAGAGTTTCTCCTATAATCTGACAAGATAATGCTTATCTTCATGCAAAATATTCTGATAGAAAATGTACAATTTACCCTCTTTCTGTACGTCTATCTGCAAAGCAGACCCAAAAGCCATCTGACATAAAGAAATGCATGTCGATGTCTCAGCATGTCATCGGCATATACAGTATCTAAGTAAAAGTAAAAGTATAAATCATTTCTAATTCCTTATATTAATGAAGTAAACCAGACTGCACAATTATTATTATTTTTTTTAAAATAGCCAGGGGCACACTCCAACACTCAGATATAATTTACAAACAAAGCATTTGTGTTTAGTGAGTCCACCAGATCAGAGGCAGTTGGGATAACCAGGGATGTTCTCTTGATAAGTGTTTGAATAGGACAATTTTCCAGGCTCGCTAAACATGTTAAGTGTAACAAGTACTTTTGGATGTCAGGGATGTATGGAGTAAAAAGTACATTATTTTCTTCAGGAATGTAGTGAAGTAAAAGTAAAAAAAATATATATAAATAGTAAACTACAGATACACAAAAAATTGCTTAAATAGTACTTTCAAGTTTCAGTGACGGTCACAAAGCGAATATTGCATGTAACAGTTTACTAACTACTGATTTAGAACCATGGCGTTACCGCAAGTCAGCACAAAGAACGGGAGTACTGCCTCTGCTATTCCAGCACCATTTCAACTTACACATCATCAAATCAACAAGGCAATATGTGTTTACTTTAATACACTGAAAACAAACTTAAAGATACCAAAATATAATGTGGCTGTTCATGGTACTTCTGTCTGTCTATGTGTGCGTGCTCGCGCAATAAAATATATTTTGGGGCACTCACCCTACTTGTAGACTTGTTGAACACCAATGCTGTCCTAATTTCTTTCATGTTGGCAAATGGTCTATGGCTCTGTAAGCCTTTAGTTTTTTTTCCATAGGCAATCTAGCTAAATTGCTTGCTAGCCTAACTTCCTCCCATGGGCAACAATGAACCAGCTAGTTTAGCTAGCTAGCTAATGTTAGCCAACTAGGCTACATCTACAGTAGGCTACATATTGAACTTCAATCATCTCAGACCAGTGGCACAATATTTTAATATATGGTTAAATCAGAATCACCATCATAATCATTGGCCTCTACATAGAATTAAGTCATAACCACAAGTCAAAATCCCCATCACCGCCCATGGCTTAGGAAAGGGTTGATTTAGCAAGCTGGCTACTGCAGGACATCAACACAAGCTAGCTACTGCAGGACATCAACACAAGCAGACAAGAAACAGACACGTTATTCTGACAATGATGGACGTTTTGCTCAGGATGTGATTTTATTGGTGGGAAGCCAAATCCAAACTGGCCACCCTTGGTGGGTGTTTTGCTGCCCCAGAACAACCCACAGTTGAGCTCAGCTCAACTCTGATTGGCTAATTACTTTATTTTTTAAAAATGATCAAGGGAGTCCAAATACTTGCTGGCATCAATTATTGAAATACTACGGTGCCAACATGTCGTACTCTTTTGTTCCAGACAGCATCAGATACATGGTCTACACATACTAAGAAAGAGGGGTGCTGTTTCCCTCACTCTGATGATTTCTCAGGTGAGATTCAACCACTTGCGAATTTACAGAAAAATCATGACAATCCAGAGAGACAAAAGATAAATTATTTTATAATTTAAATGTTTTTATTGGTCAAATATTTGTGGTAGCCTGGCTTCCTTTTATATCCATGAATACACACCATTGCATATGCAACCCCCACCAAAGCACAACTCAATGCCAAATCCTGACTTTCCATGAGCTCAGTTTGCCTCCTAAGTGGAATAGACAGACCCTGGCATAAGTGTTCACACTATGACAGATTGAGAGGTCCTCTGTCACATTGGTGGTTTGCTCCAATGGACCAATGGTGAGTACAGTGACTGCTGGGTATCCACTAGCCTTTTTCCCATAATGCCTCAGGGTCTGTTCTGTCTATAAAATCCACACATAGTGAAAAGTCCTTACTCCTTATCAAATTTGGAGTGGTAAAGTTCTGAGGTTTTCATTGCCCCTCTAAGTCAGGGAGGTCTTCCCTGCACATGTTTTGCTGGCTTGATAAAGCTGTGCAATTGTTCTGATTATGTAGTGTTAGAGGATTGTTTGAGTCACCAGAGGGTCTCATTACATTATCCAGTAGTTATGGTAGTTATCAACTGACAAACACTCTTTAAAGGATGTACAAGAAAGTGCATCAAATAAGTCAGTGAGTGATAAGACTGGGTTGGGTTGTAGGATTTAACTGGAGCGAGATATTTGGTTTTATAGGTCTTCGAAGTATAGATATTTTGCATTGATAATGCGACACATGTCCACTGTGTGTCTACAACACTGCGTTCTCGACAGTTGGTGTAGCATTCAGAATAACCTTTTCACTAAAGTCCCTAAAGACCTTCCCCTGGGCACCATTCACATTATTCTGGAAATTGAATGCATGGTGGTGGTAATTAATCTATATTTACTGAACAAGGACAATGTTATTGCTGAATATATAGCTTTAAATAAAAACCAGGCAGCACAAACTTGTTTAACAAGGGCTGGCTCAAAGTTTCTCCACAGATTTTTTTTTGTTTTTGTGTTGACTAAAATGAAAAAAGAAAAAGAGATTTTAAACATGACTGAACAGTGATGTGTTGTTGAACAGGCATAGCGTGACACTCATGTCATTTATAGAATAAAGTAAATTCCTCAATCATGAATACGTAGACAAGCTAAACAGAAACAGTACGTTAGAGGAGCTAGACAATCAAGCATGAGATATCAGCATACATGTTATATGAATCTCTCTCTCTCTCTCTCTCTCTCTCTCTCTCTTCCCCCCTCTCTTTGTCTGTCTCTTAGGACCCCCGCAGAGATGTTAAGAGCAGCCATTCATGTCCTCCATCTCTTGCAAATCATATTAAAACCCTGCAGCTCCAGGTCATTTATTTCACTCTAACAGCTCTGCCTTTCAGTGGTGTAAAGTACTTTAAAGTACGACTTAAGTAAAGTACTACTTAAGTTATAGATTTTTTACAACTTTTACTTTTACTCCGCTACATTCCTAAAGAAAATAATGTACTTTTTACTCCATACATTTTCTCTGAAACTCAAAAGTATGCTTTACATTTTGAATGCTTAGCAGACATAATTTTTTCCATTCACACACTGATCTGGTAGACTCACTAAACACAAATACTTCATTTGTCAATCATGTCATCAGTGTGTGAATGGTACAGTATTTTTTTATTTTTTATTTCACCTTTATTTAACCAGGTAGGCTAGTTGAGAACAAGTTCTCATTTGCAACTGCGACCTGGCCAAGATAAAGCATAGCAGTGTGAACAGACAACACAGAGTTACACATGGAGTAAACAATTAAGAAGTCAATAACACAGTAGAAAAAATGGGCAGTCTATATACAATGTGTGCAAAAGGCATGAGGAGGTAGGCGAATAATACAATTTTGCAGATTAACACTGGAGTGATAAATGATCAGATGGTCATGTACAGGTAGATATATTGGTGTGCAAAAGAGCAGAAAATAGGGCCAAGGCAAGGAAAGGGCTGCATGGTGGACTGCCTGCGACTGGAACGAATTGCAAAAATCTCTGAAGTTGGAGACTTTTATCTTCCTCACCAACTTTAAAGATCTGCAATCTGAGCAGCTAACCGATCGCTGCAGCTGTACATAGTCCATCAGTATTTAGCCCACCCAATTTACCTACCTCATCCTCATACTGTTTTTATTTTATTTACTTTTCTGCTCTTTTGCACACCAGTATCTCTACCTGCACATGTTCATCTGATCATTTATCACTCCAGTGTTAATCTACTAAATTGTAATTATTCACTCCTATGGCCTATTTATTGCCTAACTCCTCATGCCTTTTGCACACAATGTATATAGATAATTTTTTTCTACTATGTTATTGACTTGTTTATTGTTTATTGTTTACTCCATGTGTAACTATGTGTTGTTGGCTGTTCACACTGCTATGCTTTATCTTGGCCAGGTCGCAGTTGCAAATGAGAACTTGTTCTCAACTAGCCTACCTGGTTAAATAAAGGTGAAATAAAAATAAATCAATAAAATAAAGTGTGCCCCTGACTATCCGTAAAATAATAAATCAAGAAAATGGTGTTGTCTGGTTTGCTTATTTAAGGAATGTGAAATTATTTACTTTTACTTTTGATACTTAAGAATATTTGAGCAATTACATTTACTTTTGATACTTAACTATATTAACTATAAACCAAATACTTTTAGACTTGTACTCAATTAATATTTTAGTGGGTGACTTTCACTTTTACTTGAGTCATTTTCTATTAGGGTTTCTTTACTTTTACTCAAGTATGACAATTGGATACTTTTTCCACCACTGCTGCCTTTGAAAATTTCAGCAGCACCCACAATCCCTTGGGGCCATGGCCTTATTTGATAGGGTCAGACAGTGTGCGACTGACACCATGGGCACTGTCTCACCCCCTCAGCCCCTTCAGCTCAGTGGCAACTGGGTTATGCACTCACAGTGTTTGTCACAGGCCAGGGCCTTCAGCAGGCCCCAGAGCAGTGTCCTAGGGTGCAGAGAACCAGGCCCCACATCAGACATCTCAATGGGACGGTGGTGGCAGTCCAGACCACCAGTCCCCTCTCCTCCAACCCCTGCCATGCTGCACAAAGCCGGGCTTGACTCTACCGCCCGGCAGCACACAAAAAGCTTTTCTCTCTCTCCACATTCACCAACTAGAGCTTAATCACATGGCTTTAATTGGGTATAATCAATCGGGCATGTCCTGTGTGTGTATTACAAAGATGTACTGACAACTTTCCTCAAGGAGTATAATGAGGACCTCTCATTCACAGACAAGGTGGTGTGACTTTAAGAGCTCACAGAGGGGAGAAGATACAGCCCTCTCAGAATCTATAGGTTAATCCCTGTTGATTAAATGCAGAATGTGTGCATATGAAGCCACCTGTCTGAATGGGGAGAGCATATTAAAGCAGTGAGGAAGAGTAAAAGTGATCAAAATCCATTTAATTTGGTAAACACAAACACTACAACGTATGAGACGTAGCATAATAATCAAGCAATCACTTATGCATAACTAGACTTGATTCTTTTACATTTTTGTATTTATTTATTTTAATCCACTCATGTTTGAATTATGACTACAAAATGCCACTACTGGAATGTGATATCCTGGAACAGAGGCAGCAGTCAGGAGGCTTTCCGTGTAAAGCCATGGGACTGTCCCTTTCACTGAAGGCATGTTATGGGCGTCATCTCTGAGAATAAATGGAATGCTAACACTGTCCACCATGCGGCCCTTGCCTTGCCCTGGCCCTACTGTACTATATGTGTTCGTGTCCTAGCCTGCCTGCCTGACAGCTGTATCTCTGTATGTGGCATGGGGCTGTGCCCTGTCAGTCCTACTGTACTATATGTGTTCGTGTCCTAGCCTGCCTTCCTGACAGCTGTATCTCTGTATGTGGCATGGGGCTGTGCCCTGTCAGTCCTACTGTACTATATGTGTTCATGTCCTAGCCTGCCTTCCTGACAGCTGTATCTCTGTATGTGGCATGGGGCTGTGCCCTGTCAGTCCTACTGTACTATATGTGTTCGTGTCCTAGCCTGCCTTCCTGACAGCTGTATCTCTGTATGTGGCATGGGGCTGTGCCCTGTCAGTCCTACTGTACTATATGTGTTCGTGTCCTAGCCTGCCTTCCTGACAGCTGTATCTCTGTATGTGGCATGGGGCTGTGCCCTGTCAGTCCTTCTGTACTATATGTGTTCGTGTTCGTGTCCTAGCCTGCCTGCCTGACAGCTGTATCTCTGTATGTGGCATGGGGCTGTGCCCTGTCAGTCCTACTGTACTATATGTGTTCGTGTCCTATGTGTTCGTGTGTCCTAGCCTGCCTGCCTGACAGCTGTATCTCCCTGTCAGTGTGGCATGGGGCTGTGCCCTGTCAGTCCTACTGTACTATATGTGTTCGTGTCCTAGCCTGCCTGCCTGACAGCTGTATCTCTGTATGTGGCTGTGCCCTGTCAGTCCTACTGTATATGTGTTCTGTGCCTCTGTGTGTTCTTGTCCCAGCCTGCCTGCCTGACAGCTGTATCTCTGTATGTGGCATGGGGCTGTGCCCTGTCAGTCCTAATGTACTATATGTGTTCGTGTCCTAGCCTGCCTGCCTGACAGCTGTATCTCTGTATGTGGCTGTGCCCTGTCAGCCGTACTGTGCTCTGTGTGTTCTTGTCCCAGCCTGCCTGCCTGACAGCTGTATCTCTGTATGTGGCATGGGGCTGTGCCCTGTCAGTCCTACTGTACTATATGTGTTCTTGTCCCAGCCTGCCTGCCTGACAGCTGTATCTCTGTATGTGGCATGGGGCTGTGCCCTGTCAGTCCTACTGTACTATATGTGTTCTATGCCTGCCTGACAGCTGTATCTCTGTATGCATGGGGCTGTGCCCTGTCATGTGTTCGTGTCCTAGCCTGCCTTCCTGACAGCTGTATCTCTGTATGTGGCATGGGGCTGTGCCCTGTCAGTCCTACTGCACTATATGTGTTCGTGTCCTAGCCTGCCTTCCTGACAGCTGTATCTCTGTATGTGGCATGGGGCTGTGCCCTGTCAGTCCTACTGTACTATATGTGTTCGTGTCCTAGCCTGCCTGCCTGACAGCTGTATCTCTGTATGTGGCATGGGGCTGTGCCCTGTCAGTCCTACTGTACTATATGTGTTCGTGTCCTAGCCTGCCTGCCTGACAGCTGTATCTCTGTATGTGGCATGGGGCTGTGCCCTGTCAGTCCTACTGTACTATATGTGTTCGTGTCCTAGCCTGCCTTCCTGACAGCTGTATCTCTGTATGTGGCTGTGCCCTGTCAGTCCTACTGTACTATATGTGTTCGTGTCCTAGCCTGCCTGCCTGACAGCTGTATCTCTGTATGTGGCTGTGCCCTGTCAGCCGTACTGTGCTCTGTGTGTTCTTGTCCCAGCCTGCCTGCCTGTCAGCTGTAGCTGTGTGTTAACAGATGTTACCCTGCCCTGTGCTGGAGCTGTGTGTCTGCTACTGTAGGAGGCCATCCTATTTTAGACAATTAACTGAGCGTTTACTGCACATGGTAATTGACATTGTAATGAAATTAGCTCGGGGACACAGACGTGTGATGATCTCGGTAGCACGGGCTGTACTGTCATGCCCTCATTGTATTCTCTACAGACCCAAGCCTATTAAAACTGATGAGTTATGGAATTGGACTAAGAGGTATCTATATTGAAACAGACATCCGCTGCCTCAGTACCAGAACCAGAGCATGCCTGTGGTGTGTAATCATCTCCTCAAAGGACTCACTAATCAGATGAGAACGCTTTAGGAACATGAGAGGAGGATGGGCATGACTGTCATAAAGGTAACACCCAGGACATGACTGTCATAAAGGTAACACCCAGGACATGATTATCATAAACGTAACACCCAGGACATGATTGTCATAAAGGTAACACCCAGGATATGATTGTCATAAAGGTAACACCCAGGACGTGATTGTCATAAAAGGTAACACCCAGGACAGGATTGTCATAAAGGTAACACCCAGGACAGGATTGTCATAAAGGTAACACCCAGGACAGGATTGTCATAAAGGTAACACCCAGGACAGGATTGTCATAAAGGTAACACCCAGGATATGATTGTCATAAAGGTAACACCCAGGACAGGATTGTCATAAAGGTAACACCCAGCACAGGATTGTCATAAAGGTAACACCCAGGACAGGATTGTCATAAAGGTAACACCCAGGACAGGATTGTCATAAAGGTAACACCCAGGACAGGATTGTCATAAAGGTAACACCCAGGATATGATTGTCATAAAGGTAACACCCGGGACGTGATTGTCATAAAAGGTAACACCCAGAACATGATTGTTATAAAGGTAACACCCAGGACATGATTGGCTGAACATTCTCAGCACTAAATGTACTCCTTACAAATCAGGGGTCTCAAACACCTGTTTTAAAGAACGACAGGATGTGCAGGGGTTTGTTCCAGCTCAGGACTAACACACCTGATTCAGTGGGCTAGAACAAAAGGACGAAAGTTGTAGACTGACCACTGCCTTATACATATTCAGTAGTGGAGTCTGGTCTAGTAGTGCGATGTTACTCTGCCTACTGGTGTTGTCTGGCAACTGCAGTATGAATTACAAGTCAGCAGTGAATTCATTCTCCACAATTGATTGTATTCTACTCATTAGGAGAAAAAACCTGCAATTGATGGTAAAGCACACTCTTGAAGTCATGACGACAATAATCATCATTCAAATAAATGGATTCCTCTGTGGAGCAGATGACTTGGAGGGGGCTTGTCAGTGAAGTGTTTACGAGAGTGACCTCAGAGAGGAGAGTGGGCCAGAGTGTGAGGTCATGCTGTTTACAGCTGAGAGCAGAGCTGCAGTCAGTGTTACCAGCCTCTCTAGCGGGTCTCTCATTATGGAAACAGATGGGTGAATCAGAGTGAGAGAGACAGCTGGAGCACCTGTGTCCCCTCACAATGCATCAACAACCAGAGGAGTGAGAGGAGAGGATAGATCTATTCTTTCTTTCTCATCAGGGAATATAAGGAAATATTTAAGGTTTCACAGATCTGTGGCAGAAAATATCCTACACACCTCTGCATTGTATCACCGCCATTCTTCAAAAGGCCCAGATTAACTGACGGTTTGGATTTTGTGTGAGGGTAGTCTCATTCCCCTGCACTGCACTGTAAGATCGGCCAAGCAAGACTAGTGTGAGGGGAAATGTCAAACTGGCCAGGGGCATCCATTTACAGAGCTGAATAGAATATCCTCTTGAGACATGGATTCTTGCAGACAGATGATTTTAGGAATAGATAAAGAGTGGTTCTCCCTATGAGAGGTGAGAGTGGTCGACGGTTCTCATTCCCCTGGGATCACCTCTGTCTGCAAATTCACAAACGGTTTCTTGTTTTGGTCTCACCCCTACCTCTACCCCACCACCGCCCAATGAAACACATCACACATGGATATCAGTTGTGAATAGCAGGCACCTGCGGGCGGTGAGTGGGTGTGTGTATGTGTGCGTTTCTGTGTTCTCGGGTTGCTGTGTGCACATGTGTGTGTTTTGGCTGTTCCTTTGTCTCTCTATGGAAGGCAGCCCCTGCATGTCCGTGTGTGTTATACAAGCAAACAGACCTTTACTCCTCTCACTGTGGAGGGAATCATCTGGCTACTGCCTGGTCCAAGTCTCTGGATAGAATGGGACAGGAGATATGGCCAGAGGGAATGTGATATCACACTTTCATGTAATATCACAGGAACCCTTCACTCTATTGACAGTGAAGGATGCCATCTATAGCTTCTGCACTGGTTTTATGTTGTAAGTGCTTGCTTTGTCTAGTGGACACAGGCAAAAACTCTGTACTCTTAATTTTTTGTTGCTAAATATGGTGACATACAGTATATTGGTGATAACGATGGTATTGTGTCCACCACAGCTGTGGTCTTCATAGTTGTTACCACTCTGTGTGTGTGTCATAAGCAACATGATTCATTGAATACACCCCCCTCCCCCACTGCACTCTTGTATAGCTTCAATGTGGGCCTCTAATGAATTATATCTATCATGGCTCAGGCTAAGACCCAGATGCAGACACAGGAGGCAGATAGTACAAGTCTTAGAGTTTATTACAGGGGCAGGCAAAGAGTCGTAATCCAAATCAGAGTCAGGCAGGTACAGGATGTTAGGCAGGTACAGGATGTTAGGCAGGTACAGGATGTTAGGCAGGTACAGGGTCAGGACAGGTAGGAAGGTCAGAACTGGGAAGACTAGGAAAATCACAAACTGGAGCACAGGGAACACGCTGGTAGGACTTGACAGGACAAGACAAACTGGAGCACAGGGAACACGCTGGTAGGACTTGACAGGACAAGACAAACTGGAGCACAGGGAACACGCTGGTAGGACTTGACAGGACAAGACAAACTGGAGCACAGGGAACACGCTGGTAGGACTTGACAGGACAAGACAAACTGGAGCACAGGGAACACGCTGGTAGGACTTGACAGGACAAGACAAACTGGAGCACAGGGAACACGCTGGTAGGACTTGACAGGACAAGACAAACTGGAGCACAGGGAACACGCTGGTAGGACTTGACAGGACAAGACAAACTGGAGCACAGGGAACACGCTGGTAGGACTTGACAGGACAAGACAAACTGGCAACAGACAAATAGAAAACGCAGGTATAAATACACAGGGATTAATGAGGGAAGATGGGAGACACCTGGTAGAAGGTGGAGACAAGCACAAAGACAGGTGAAACAGATCAGGGTGTGACAATATCACCCTGAAATGGATCTATCCAAATCCAGTCATCCCCTAATACACACACTAAATCATCAATACCTAGGTTTATTCATTAGATGTTTTTATCAAACAACTTTTGATTAAACTATTTGAAATCTTAAATACAAAATACTTTATGGTTGTCACCTCGAAATAGAATAATTGAATTCCTCCTGAAGGTCTTGTCATAATGGAGCTACTGTATATGTTAAAGCTAGACTGCAGTGCCATACTCTGTGTCTCATCTGCAATAGATATGTTATTGCAAAAATGCCAGTTGGACTTTACCCTGGGTGATTGTTTAGTTCAATAAGTGTTTGTCTTTACTGCGCTAGGAAACTACCATAAATTATCAGACTGTACACATGAAGTCCAAAAGATTCAACAATCATGCATGTCCTTCCAGTCAGGACAATTGGCAGTGGGCATAGATGATACGAGATACATTTTCCATAGATGAGTTAATAGATGCCTGCTCTTTAACTATTTGTTATTGAAATGTTTTATTTGTTACGAGTATTCCATGATTCAGTTTTGTTTCATTCAGATGATCCCTCGGATGTTGTTCAGAGGGCTTTGCCTAACCAAAATAGAGAAAAAAAGCATCTCTATGGCCAGGGCGTGACAGTACCCCCCCCCCCCCCCCCCCCCCAAAGGTGCGGACTCCGGCCGCAAAACCTGACTCTAAAGGGTAGGGTCCGGGTGGGCCTTCTTTACGGTGGCGGCTCGGGTGCGGGCCCCGGACTGAAAACCCTCATACTAGTGGCGCCTCTGGACTGAGGGGATGCGACTCTGGCAGCTCCAGAGTGAAGGACGACTCTGGCAGCTCTGGAGTGAAGGGCGACTCTGGCAGCTCCGGAGTGAAGGGCGACTCTGGCAGCTCCGGAGTGAAGGGCGACTCTGGCGGCTCCGGGGTGAAGTGCGACTCTGGCGGCTCCGGATTGACGGGTGGCTCCGGACTGACGGGCGGCTCTGGCGGCTCCGGACTGGAGAGAGAACCTGGAGGGAGGAGACGGAGAGACAGCCTGGTGGGTCCTGTGGCAGCTCCACGCACCAGGCCTCCTGTAGGTCTCCCCAGCCTGGTGGGTCCTGTGGCAGCTCCACGCACCAGGCTGTCTCTCCGTCTCCTCCCTCCAGGTTCTCTCTCCAGTCCGGAGCCGCCAGAGCCGCCCGTCAGTCCGGAGTCCGGGGACACCTACAGGAGGCCTGGTGCATGGAGGAGGCACCGGATAGACCGGGCTGTGGGGGAGCACTGGAGCCCTGGTGCGCAGCCTTGGCACCACCCCTCCAGGCTGGATGACCACTTTAGCCCGGACCCACCAGAGTGCAGGCACAGGTTGAACCGGGCTGTGGGGGAGCACTGGAGATCTGGTGCATACCACTCGTACCTCTCCCTTAGGCTCAATGCCCACATTCGCCTGGCACGGGCAGAGCGCAGGCAGAGGGCGCACTGCACCCTAACAGCGCCCCGGAGACACAGCACGCAGAGCCGGCGCAGGATACCCTGGGCCGAAACAGCGTACCCTAGACCAAATGCGCTGAGCTGGCACAACACGCCCTGGCTGGATGCCCACTCTCGCATGTCACTTGCTGGGGGCTGGCCTATAGCGCACCGGGCTATGAGCGCGAACTGGCGACACCGTGCGCTTGACTGCATAACATGGTGCCTGACCAGTACTACGCTTCTTCCGGTATGCACGGGGAGTTGGCTCAGGTCTATTGCCTGACGCCGCCAATCTCCCCGTGTTCCTCCCCCCAAAACATTTTTTGGGGTCTGTCTCTCGTGCCTGTTACGCTGCCTTACCTCATATCACCGCTGCTCAGCTTTAGCTGCCTCTAGTTCTTCTTTGGGGCGGCAATATTCCCCAGCCTGTGCCCAGGGTCCCTTGCCGTCCAATATCTCCTCCCATGTCCATTTCTCCAGATCGCGCTGCTCATCCTTACCACGCTGCTTGGTCCCTTTTTGGTGGGTAGTTCTGTAACGATCGTTGTCCTCCTCGGATAAGGAATAAGAAGGATCAGACCAAAACGCAGCGTGGTAAGTGTCCATGTTAATTTTAATAAATAAACTGAATACTGCAATAACCAAAAAACAACAAAGAGAGAGAGTGAACGAAACGAAACAGTTCTGTAAGGTGAAGACACACAAAACAGAAAACAACTACCCACAAACACAGGTGGGAACAGGCTACCTAAGTATGGTTCTCAATCAGAGACAACGATAGACAGCTGCATCTGATTGGGAACCATACCAGGCCAAACACAGAAATACAAAACATAGAACAAAAACATAGAATGCCCACCCCAACTCAACCCCCAACCCTGACCAAACCAAAAATAGAGACATAAAAAAGGAACTAAGGTCAGGACGTGACACCTAAGCTATATCCGTTACATTCTGATGTCACATGTAGGTTCCAACATTAAACAATTTCCAAAAAAAGACAGTTTCAGTTTTAGTATTTTTAGTAGTGTGGAATATGTGGAGTAGTGTGGAATATGTGGAGTAGTGTGGAATATGATGGGTGTAGACGGCTACTGTCCTCGGGAAATTGCACCCAGAGTACTGTACAGAGAAAATGAATGACCTTCAGAAACCATCCTGAATCACTCAAATCTACACACGCTATTTCACACTATTATATAGCAATATCTTATATCTAATGTGATATTATATATTTGAATACCATTATTAGATAAAGGATAGGAATTGGATGTTAGTGATTGATTAGTAATGCCTGGCGAGTGCCTATAAATTGGTGTGTGTCAAGCAAGATCATTGAGATGGTCGTTGCCTGTCAAGAAAAAAATCACAGCTTCTGGAACTCCTGTATGCTGCCTCTATTTGGTCTTAACTGTCATATAGTTGACGTTCCACTCTCTGAACCTTCCAAATGGCGTGTAAACACTAGCATTACAGTTGATCCATTTCCCTAATGAAGGAACAACTACAGTCTAAAATGAAGCTACCAACAGAGTGGAAAACCTCAAGAAAAAGACTAAGCTGTAAGTCAGAAAGAAAATAGAGTGTTTATGAGGCGGGGATGGAGTGACTGAGCTGTCTGTCAGTCTGCCTGTGAGTGTAGGTACAGCATGTATGTGTAAAGTGTGTTTATGTGGTGTGCACTGCAGACCAAGCTTCTTTAGGCTGATTCTCTGTGGCTCTGTCCAGCCCTTTGCCATGTGAGTGTCAGGCTGTCTTGGACCAGGGCCCAGGGCAGCAGGCTGGGAGCTCACCCTATGGCGTGTCACTCCACTCCAGCTCTACAACTCCAGTCTCTCTAGACCAGAGCTGTGACTCTCACAGATTACATCAGCAGGGAGACATAGTAAAGTGTGTGTGTAGTAGTAGACTACTACTGATGTTCCTCCAGGGCATTGACATTCTGAGTCACAACATCCTCTAGACGCAGAGTGAAGTTGGTGTTTTACTCAGCAGCGTACATTCTCTTGGGCCAAGAAGACAGAGTAGTGTGCTTATCTTTCAAGCATCTCTCAAGCATCACAGACTTTCTACAACTTCATCAGTAGAGAGAGACTGTGCCGGGCACAGGGTATCTCAGTCTGGTCTCTGGGAGTGAGTGAGTGAGCGGTGAAGTGACAGCCATGGCTCTGGGCTTCATGTCTGGAGTGGAGGAGTTGCTGGCATCAAGCTGCAAGGTTGTGTGGAGCTTGGTAGAGCAGACCCTCAGAAGGTGGTCCTCTCAGGGGATCATGCCAGCCCGCCGCTTCCTACAGACATGGTGGCAGCTCGGGGAGTTCTATCAGGTACGCTGGGACTGTGTTACCAATCAGTCCCTTTACTCCAGGGGAAAAGTTGTTCTGTACATGCAGCTCTAATCAATGTGGTTTTTATTGACTACTATGTTGACAGCTACTGTGCCAGCTGCCGACTGGGATGTACTGGTGGCTGGAGCAAGATCGTGTCTAATATATATTCTAATTTGACCTGTCTTGTTGATACTGTTTTACACCTTGCTTTCTGTATATGTATATATCTGTCAGGAGTTGTCTGGAGTCTGTAGAATAACCGTCACATTGTGGCTATAACTATGAAGCATATCCAAAGGGAACCACGTTTTAATTGGACTTTTAGAATTGCATATTGTATTTGATAGATTGTCTGTTGGGTGAAAGTTTACTGTTTGTGCCTGTGAGGACTCAGGACAGGGTGTTTCTTTATGAGTCACAGAGACAGGTTTAACATGGGTCTCATTGCACATATGGAAGTCATCAGGAAGCAGCATGGCCAGTCTTTTGATCTTTGAAGGTTGTCTTTGAAGTGCTGTCTTTTGTTGGAGCACCTGAATGGGATCTTGTTCATGAACAAATGAGACATCCTCTGACTATATACATTTTCGTTCCAAACGTAAAAAAATGTCAAGAATTCAAATTAGGAAAGGTTGTTTATGAACTACCATTAAAAGCTAAATGACATTGTCAGTGAAGATAGCTGGTGTTAGGAGATGGTAATCAGTGAGAATATGTCAATAAGCCTGATAAGCAGTCAATTACAGGCATGGCCTAATGCTGCAGGGTTGGAGCTAAGCCTATGTAGGTCAGTGGCTGGAGGTCGTGTGAAGAGGCCACGGCTGGAACGCCCCGCCCCAATGACAGGCCTTTAGGGGGATGACCTCTCTGGCATGGCTATTACACATCACATTATCTTCCTTTAAACCTGCGGGTCAACCTCTCTCTAAAGCCATGGCCTCTAGCCTTTCTGCCTTATGTGAGGGGTAGTCCATTTTGACACTTGTTAAAAAATTGTTAGGAAAAATTGTCAGAGTGAGGTGTTCTCTCATTTATGTCTGGAAGTAGCTAGCATGCTAGCTAACTTTAGCCAGTTAGATTGGGTGCTTGACTGCCGTTGTGAGATCAGAACGCTCTGAATTAACGAACTGACAATCTGACTACACTCTGAATTCGTTCTCTGGCACTCCAGAGGGAATTTATGAACACACCCATAGTCTAGTGAAAAGCATGAGCTGGTGCACACCCAAAATGTTTGGAGTTGCACGTTATATATAAGCTTCCAGTAATTTATTGGATCTTGTTCATGAACAAATGAGACATGTTCTAACTATGTATATTTCTGTCAAATTTGGAAAATGTTCCAAAACACTGCTTTCTTCAGCGGTCCATCCTGACACTTGTTAAAAAAAATGGTTAGAATTAGAGGTCGACCAATTATGATTTTTCTACGTCGATACCGATACCGATTATTGGAGGACCAAAAAAAAGCAGATACCGATTTAATCAACCGATTTTTATATATGTATTTGTAATAATGACAATTACAACAATACTGAATGAACAATTAACTCTTTTATTTTAACTTAACATAAAAATATATAAAACCTATTTAGTCTCAAATAAATAATGAAACATGGTCAATTTGGTTTAAGTAATGCAAAAACACAGTGTTGGAGAAGAAAGTAAAAGTGAAATATGTGTCATATATAAAAGCTAACGTTTAAGTTCCTTGCTCAGAACAAAGAACATATGAAAGCTGGTGGTTCAATATTCCCAGTTCTTCAATATTCCCAGTTAAGAAGTTTTAGGTGGTAGTTATTATAGGAATTATGACGCGTTGACTATTTCTCTCTATACCATTTGTATTTCATATACCTTTGACTATTGGATGTTCTTATAGGCACTTTTGTATTGTCAGCCTAATCTCGGGAGTTGATACGCTTGAAGTCATAAACAGCGCTGTGGGTCAAGCATTGCTAAGAGCTGCTGGCAAACGCAGAAAAGTGCTGTTTGAATGAATGCTTACGAGCCTGCTGCTGCCTACCACCACTCAGTCAGACTGCTCTATCAAATATCATATCATAGACTTTATTGTAATATAACACACAGAAATATGAGCCTTTGGTCATTATATGGTGGCATCCCTAAGTCTAAATATTGCTGTTACATTGCACAACCTTCAATGTTATGTCGTCATTATGTAAAATTCTGGAAATTTAGTTCACAATTCGCAACGAGCCAGGCGGCCCAAACTGTTGCATATACCCTGACTCTGCTTGCACTGAACGCAAGAGAAGTGACACAATTTCCCTAGTTAATATTGCCTGCTAACATGATTTAAAAAAAAAACTAAATATGCAGGTTTAAAAATATATACTTCTGTGTATTGATTTTAAGAAAGGCATTGGTGTTTATAGTTTGGGTACATTTTTCGCAAATGTGCTTTTGTTAAATCATCAGTCGTTTGGCGAAGTTGAAGTAGGTTGTGATTTGATGATAAATTAACAGGTGCTGCATTGATTATATACAACGCAGGACAAGCTAGTTAAACTAATAATTTCATCAACCATGTGAAGTTAACTAGTGATTATGTGAAGATTGATTGTTTTTTATAAGATAAGTTTAATGCTAGCTAGCAACTTACCTTGGCTCCTTGCAGCCACAAGGTTGTTTTGACGCTGCACTCGCGTAACAGGTGGTCAGCCTGCCATGCAGTTTCCTCGTGGATTGCAATGTAATTGGCCATAATCAGCGTCCAAAAAGGCGATTACCGATTGTTATGAAAACTTGAAATCGGCCCTAATTAATCGGCCATGCCTCTAGTTAGGATAGGTAGTCACCAACAAAACTTCCCATTGGGCACAGACTGGTTGAATTAACATTGTTTCCAAGTCTTTACAATGAAAATGACATTGAACCAATGTCTGTGCCCAGTGGGTCTTCTTTTACTTCCACGCTACTAAATTAAGGAACATGAATTGTTGTGCAGTGAACTGTGGTGTGATGATTTTGGGATAGGGTTCAGACTGAGCAGTAGCTCATTAGATGTCTTGCTAAGGTGAATTTGAAATGGAGTTACTGTAGGTAAAGGGGGCTTTTGGGGTAGACAAAGACAGGCACAGAAAAGGAGCAGAAAAGCAGGGAGCATGTTGGAGATACTTGATTTTTTAAAATACTTTAACTCAAAATTTGTACTAATATTGTCCCACTTCATCCCATGAAACAATGTTGGAAGACTAACACATTTTAGACCATGGAGCTACTGGCCTCTTTGTTTGTATGCTTGGATGTCATTTGTCCGTAACAATGCAGCATTGATAAATGCACCGTAGTGTGGATCATGCACTTGACAACCCCCACAATCACTATAGTGACTAATCCCTGTTTCAACAATGGAGATTGTGTAATGAACAGCTATAAAAATTCTCTATTAATACGGATGACACACAATCCTATGTTGTTCTATGAAGACAAGTCTTATAGTTTTTTTTCCTCTGTGTTACAAAAACTTGTCATCTAGTAATCCATGCTTGTGTTTCTGATTAAGGTTCTTGGTCTTTGCTATATAAGTGGGCTATTGAACCATTCCGAAAGGGCTTGAATTCTCAAGAGAATCATCTCTAGAGATTCAACATTGCTTTTGAAATGCCTAGAAACTACCGTTTGACTTCAGAAAAATAGAGTTTACATAATAGAATAGAATTAAACTTTCTTTGGCATCACCTTCCATTAAAAGGATCACATATGCAAACATTCTCACATCATACACATTTAAACCAGTCAGTCCATTATGTTGCATACACTAAAAACATGAAGGATACTGATACATTCACTCACAACCGTCCCCTGTCCCAACTGCAGTGATACAATTTACTTGGCATTTAGTAGTCCAACAGCACAAGGAACGAATGAATGTTTGAACACATTCTTCTTGGCCAAGGGCATTCTGAAGTGCCGGCCAGAGGCAAGCTTCTCGAACTGAGGTGGTAGAGGGTGGGTGGGGTCACCAGTGCCTTCTTTTTGGTTGTGGAACAGACTGCTCAAATGTGCCTGTGGTCGATTACCAATTACTTTGGTCGACCAAAGGCACTTGACCAGCACCATTTTTGAAGGTTGTTGGTCTGTTTAAAATAGCTGTCCCCATCTGACGTAGCATCTTTAAAAAAGAGTCCTACCAGAACCATGTCATCCGCTTAAGTGAGTGACAGTAAATAAAATACTTTGTCCAGACATGCCCTTAAGTCAGTAATTTCAATTAGATTTAATGTGTTCAAAAACAAAGCAAAAAAGTAGCCTGTATAACAGCTTAAAAGCAGCTCAGTTGTGGTGGTGGAGGGAACAATATCCTGGTAGACTGCAGTTAACACCAGCCCAGAACTTCTATTTCCACCCTGTGGTCACTTTCCACCACAGAGGCCAGGCCAGCCTAATCAGTTGGGAGCCACATGTTTTTCCCTCAACACAACCCTTCGCCATAATCAAGCAGCCTTGAGAGTCAACACTGACATGAATCCTGTGCAGCGTCTTTCTCTGGTAAGGGGGATTGATGCGCGGGCCTTCAACAGGGGGGCATACCGCAAGTTGCCCATCTCTATTCCAGGGGATCTCATCATGTCTGTTCCCTTCCCACAGATGACAGAGGGCCGGCTGTGTCAGGTGCACCTCCTGGACGACAGGAAGCTGGACCTAATGGTCCAGGTACCCACCCTTCGCACATCCTCAACCTAATGTTGTTCATTGTGATGTTACACTCTAGTGTGGACACTTCATAAATTTGTGTTCATTTATACTGGTTTCATTTTCCTAGCCGAAGCTCTTGTCCCGGGATCTGTTAGACTTGGTGTCCTCACACTTTAACCTGAAGGAGAAGGAGTATTTTGGAATATCCTTCATTGATGACACGTACGTACAAGTCCTACAGATGTTCTATCTTAATTTGATCACTCTGTTGTCGCAGGAAATGCAAATTGTAGTGTATTCAAAGTTTAAGAAATGCTTCTAAAGTTTGTAATTTCTACTTTAACATGTCAGACTTTATTCATTCTAACAAAATATGTATCAACCCCTACATAAATGTCCATTCATTATAATACACATAATAATTCACAATTCCTGTTGCTGCAGGATTATTTTCCTGCTGTGAGAAACTGATCAAATTAAGATAGTACATCTCTAACTACATTCTAGTTCATTGATGTATTTTCAATCTTGTGGTGTCAGGTACAAAATACTGTGAATGGGTGCAAACCGGTTTAGCTCCTTTTCCTGCTGCTGATTGCATGCATCTCCATGACACAAGTGAGACAACTCTGTATCAGTCTAGCAGTTGACATCATAGTTAACGGTGTAGCATCTGCTCGTATTCTTCCCCAGCGGTCAGAGTAAATGGCTCCAGCTGGATCGCAGGGTCCTGGATCATGACTTCACTAAAAAGACTGGTCCACTGGAGCTCAAGTTCCTGGTCAGGTGAGTGATCTCTCTCTCACTGCCTCTCAGCTGGTAGCCTACAGTATGGACTACCATACTGTAGTAGCCGGCTACCCAAACTGTACTCTATCACAAACATAGCATCAGTCTTAGACGTTGACAGTGTATCTTACGTATCTTACAGTGTATCATACACACTTTAATCCATAGACTCCCCTTCCTCTTTGAGAGCTAGACTACATGTAGTTTATTTGAAAATCCATCTGAAAATGTGAGGTATCTATCAATGTTGCCCAAGAGAAGGCTCAAAGAGCTACTAAAGTGACAACCCCCAGTGTTAATCAGCGTTAGTCGGAGGTACCGTTATTGTATGGGTGGCAGGTTGCCTAGTGGTTAGAGCGTTGGACTAGTAACTGAAATGGTTGCAAGATCGAGTCCCCCAAGCTAACAAGGTTATAAAAAATAATAAAACATAATAATAATATGTCATTCTGCCCCTGAACAAGGCAGTTAATCCACTGTTCCTAGGCTTTGAAAATAAGAATTTGTTCTTAACTGACTTGCCTAGTTAAATAAAATGAAACTTGTAACCTGGATCATATGTAGAGACTCATGTCCAGTAGATGGCACTAATGTGACAATCTGCAATAAGAAGATGTTCTGAAATTGGAAGGGAGGCACTATATACCCTTATTCAAGTACTCCATATGATTTACATTATGTGTTTTACAGGTTTTATATTGAGAAGATAACATTTTTGAAAGAGAATACAACAGTGGAGCTGTTTTTCCTAAATGCCAAATCGTCAGTCTTCAATGTAAGTGGATGTAACTCATTTTCTTACATTTGTTACTCAATATGATTGTATTGAGCATGCCACGAATCAGCCCTCCATAGCCTGTCCTTCAATTTCCATGCCATTGCACAAATAATGTGCTTACTCTGTTTGGGCTCATCCACTGCATGCACAGACATAAACCAATTGTGTGACCTGTGATCATTTGGGTGAAAATATAATCCCATAAATGGAATTACAAGACAAAAGTTCCTGCTGTGGAATCATTGTGGGGCATTCTAGTTGGTAGGATGAGTTGCTGCTGGAACTGAAAGTTGGCTCCAGATGTCAACATCTTAAAACAAGCAAGGTGGGCCCAAAACACAGTTGGTGGCCAGAGTTATTTTGTCTACACACCATTTACAGAAGACAGTTGTTTTGTAAGGAGTGCCTGTGTGACTGGACACTATTAAATTGAAGGCCATTACTATTCATTATTTCAAGCTCTTTCAAAAACAGTCTTAAGAGTAATTGTTTTGTACATAGTTCATTATTCATGGGGCTAAACTCACTTCACTTGCTGACTTCACAGAGACTTCCCACTTTTGTTTTATGTACTCTAATTCTACATTCTTCAACACAATGAGCATCAAATAGTTCCCTAATCCTCCAAAATATAATTTGACTCAGGGCTTTCTTTTGGAAACGCTGCACTATAACAACATGAACAAGAACAATATCTTGATTCACTGCCTCCCCTCAGAAACCTGTGTATATTTCCCATACCACACACAGCCAGAGTAGCTGAAATGAACTGTATTGTTGTAAAATATTAGATAGCATTTGTGATAATTAACAGGAGGAAATCATCTACCATACATGTTGGATGATGGAGCTGGAGAAACAGGTCTTACATATCAAACACATACAGACACACATACTGTCACGTCCTGACCTTAGTTCCTTTTTTATGTCTCTATTTTGGTTTGGTCAGGGCGTGAGTTGGGGTGGGCATTCTATGTTTTTCATTTCTATGTTTGTTCTGTGTGTTGTATTTCTATGTGTTTGACCTGGTATGGTTCCCAATCAGAGGCAGCTGTCAATCGTTGTCTCTGATTGAGAACCTTACTTAGGTAGCCTGTTCCCACCTGTGTTTGTGGGTAGTTGTTTTCGGTTTTTGTGTCTGCACCAGACAGAACTGTTTCGTTCATGCTCTTTGTTGTTTTATTATTCAGTGTTCAGTTCAAAATAAAAAGATGAACACGTACCACGCTGCACCTTGGTCCTCACCTTCAACCCACGACAGCCGTTACACAATACATCACATATTAGCCTATACTTACACAGACGCGCACACACACACACAAACACACACACACAGCAGTGATTGTAATGGGTTGAGTGGTGCACCCACCCTTCACTTTCCTTATTAGTCTGACTTTTGAAAGCTGACTTTTGACCATCAACAACATTTTATTGCAAGTTGATTTTGGCAGACTGATTGATCAATGATCAATAGCACTCATACTGTTTGTCATTACATGAACATACATTTATATTTGTGTAATTACACAATTATACCCCAGGTGGTGAGGGTAGGCAACAACACATCCTCCACGCTGACCCTCAACACGGGGCCCCTCAGGGGTGTGTGCTTAGTCCCCTCCTGTACTCCCTGTTCACCCACAACTGCATGGCCACGTACGACTCCAACACCATCATTGAGTTTGCTGACGATACTACGTGGTAGGCTGATCCCTGACGACAATGAGACAGCCTAAAGGGAGGAGGTCAGAGACCTGGCAGTGTGGTGCCAGGACAACAATCTCTCCCTCAACGTCAGCAAGACAAAGGCGCTGATTGTGGACTACAGGAATCAGAGAACCGAGCACGGCCACTGTAGTTGAGCGAGTCGAGACCTTCAAGTTCCTCGGTGTCCACATCACTAAGGATCTATCATGGTCCACACACACCAACACAGTCGTGAAGAGGGCACGACAGCGCCTCTACCCCCTCAGGAGGCTGAAAATACTTGGCATGGGCCCTCTACAGCTGTACCATTGCAAGCATCTTGAATGGCTGCATCATCGTTTGATATGGCAACTGCTTGGCATTCGACTGCAAGGCGCTACAGAGGGCAGTGTGTATGGCCCAGTACATCATCGGGGCCAAGCTCCCTGCCATCCAGGACCTCTATACCAGGCATTGTCAGAGGAAGGCCCTTAAAATTGTCAAAGACTCAAGCTACCCAAGTCATAGACTGTTCTCTCTGCTACCCCACGTCAAGTGGTAATGATGCACCAAGTCTGGAACCAACAGGAGCCTGAATAGCTTCTACCCGCAAGCCAAAAT
Organism: Oncorhynchus nerka; assembly: GCF_034236695.1. Lineage (NCBI taxonomy): Eukaryota > Metazoa > Chordata > Actinopteri > Salmoniformes > Salmonidae > Oncorhynchus > Oncorhynchus nerka. The sequence goes on along the minus strand of NC_088410.1, from coordinate 81,672,149 downwards.
ACTGCTATGTAGCTTGTTAAATAGTTAAACTAGCTACCCGGGCTATCTGCATTGACCCTTTTTGCACTAACTTATTTGACTCGCTGCTGCTATTTAGGGGGTAGATCAGTTTTAATATAATTAACAATATTAATTAAGAATATTTTTTATATATACTGTATTTAAAACACATGTATTTTCCTTCTTATTTTTTCCCCCTAACCCTACCTCCCCTCCCCTAATTGGAGTCAAATTAATGGACAACAATACTTAGGCTTCTACTTACAGCTTACTATATACATTTTACTGACACATTATATTTTACATTAGTTATCTTTTTTAAAATTTGTTTTTAGTCCCAGCTCAATGCCTCCCATCTACAGTACCAGTCACAAGTTTGGACACCTACTCATTCAAAGGTTTTTCTTTATTTGTAATATTTTCTACATTGTATAATAATAATGAAGACATCAAACATATTAAATAACACATATGGAATAATGTAGTAACCAAAAAGTTGTTAAATATATTATAGATTCTTCAAAGTAGCCACCCTTTCCTTTGAGGATTGCTTTGCACACTCTTGACATTCTCTCAACCAGCTTCATGAGGTAGTCAACTGGAATTTCAATAACAGGTGTGCCTTGTTGAAAGTTAATTTGTGGAATTTCTTTCCTTCTTAATGCGTTTGAGCCAAGGCAGGGTTGGTATACAGAAAATAGCCCTATTTGGTAAAAAACCAAGTCCATATTATGGCAAGAACATCTCAAATAAGCAAAGAGAAACGAAAGTCCATCATTACTTTAAGACATGAAGGTCAGTCAATCTGGAAAATGTCCAGAATTTAGGAAGTTTCTTAAAGTGCAGTTGCAAAAACCATCAAGCGCTAAGCTGTTCCGGATGACTGTGTGATCACGCTCTCCGTAGCCGATGTGAGTAAGACTTTTAAACAGGTCAACATTCACAAAACCGCAGGGCGGATTACCAGGACATGTACTCTGAGCATGCACTGACCAACTGGCAAGCGTGTTCACTGACATTTTCAACTTGTCCCTGACCGAGTCTGTAATACCAACATGTTTCAAGCAGACCACCATTGTTCCTGTGCCTAAGGGCGGCAGGGTAGCCTAGTGGTTAGAGCGTTGGACTAGTAACCGCAAGGTTGCAAGTTCAAACCCCCGAGCTGACAAGGTACAAATCTGTCGTTCTGCCCCCGAACAGGCAGTTAACCCGCTGTTCCTAGGCCGTCATTGAAAATAAGAATTTGTTCTTAACTGACTTGCCTGGTAAAATAAATAAAAAAATAAGAACACCAAGGTAACCTGCCTAAATGACTACCGACCCGTAGCACTTACGTCTGTAGCCATGAAGTGCTTTGAAAGTCTGGTCATGGCTCACATCAAAACCATTATCCCAGAAACCGTAGACCCACTGCAATTTGCATACCGCCCCAACAGATCCGCAGATGATGCCATTTATATTGCACTCAACACTGCCCTTTCCCACCTGGATAAAAGGAACACCTATCTGAATGCTGTTAATTGACCACAGCTCAGCAGTCAACACCATAGTGCCCTCAAAGCTCATCACCAAGCTAAGGACCCTGGGACTAAACACCTCCCTCTGCAATTGGATCACGGACTTCCTGATGGGCCGCCTCTAGGTGGTAAGGGTAGGTAACAACATATCTGCCACGCTGATTCTCAACACTGGGGTGCATGATCAGTCCCTTCCTGTACTCCCTGTTTACCCATGACTGGCCAAGCATGACTCCAACGCCATCATTACGTTTGCCGATGACACAACAGTGTCAGGCCTCATCACCGACAACGATGAGACAGCCTATAGGGAGGAGGTCAGAGACCTGGCAGTGTGGTGCCAGGATAACAACCTCACCCTCAAGACAAAGGAGATGATTGTGGACTACAGTAAAAGGAGGACCGAACACGCCCCCATTCTCATCAACGGGGCTGTAGTAGAGCAGGATGAGAGCTTCAAGTTCCTTGGTTTCCACATCACCAACAAACTATTGTTGTCCAAACACACCAAGACAGTCGTGAAGAGGGCACGACAACACCTATTCCCGCTCAGGAAACTGAAAATATTTGGCATGGGTCCTCAGGTCCTCAAAAATATCTATAGCTGCACCATTGAGAGCATCCTGACTGCATTACCCCCTGGTATGGCAACTGCTCAGCTTCCGACTGCAAGGCACGATAGAAGATAGTGCGTACAGCCCAGTACATCACTCCTGCCGTCCAGGACCTTGATTTGATTTGAAACTGGTTCTCATGAGGACAGCCACAGGAAAGGAGGACCCAGAGTTACCTCTGCTGCTGAGGACAAGTTCACTAGAGTTACCAGCCTCGGAAATTGCAGCCCAAATAAATGCTTCACAGAGTTCATATCTCAACATATCTCAACATCAACTGTTCAGAGGAAACTGCGTGAATCAGGCCTTCATGGTTGAATTGCTACAAAGAAACCACTACTAAAGGACACCAATAAGAAGAAGAGACTTGCTTTGGCCAAGGAACACGAGCAATGGACATTAAACCGGTGGAAACCTGTCCTTCGGTCTGATGAGTCCAAATGTGAGATTTTTGGTTCCAACCGCCATGTCTTTTGTGAGACACAGAGTAAGGTGAACGGATGATCTCTGCGTGTGTGATTCCCAATGTGAAGTATGGAGGAGGATGTGTGATGGTGTGGGGGTGCTTTGCTGGTGACACTGTCAGTGATTTATTTAGAATTTAAGGCACACTTCATCAGCAAGTCTGGTTCATCCTTGGGAGCAATTTCCAAACGCCTTAAGGTACCACGTTCATCTGTACAAACAATAGTACGCAAGTATAAACACCATGGGACCACGCAGCCGTCATACCGCTCAGGAAGGAGACACGTTCCGTCTCCTAGAGATGAGTGTACTTTGGTGTGAAAAGTGTGAATCAATCCCAGAACAACAGGAAAGGACCTTGTGAAGATGCTGGAGGAAACAGGCACAAAAGTATCTACATCCACAGTAAAACAAGTCCTATATCGACATAACATGAAAGGCCGCTCAGCAAGGAAGAAGCCACTGCTCCAAAACCGCCATAAAAAAGCCAGACTACGGTTTGCAACTGCACATGTGGTCAAATATCGTACTTTTTGGAGAAATGTCCTCTGGCCTGATGATACAAAAATTGAACTGTTTGGCCATAATGTTTGAAGGAAAAAGGGGGAGGATTGCAAGCCGAAAAAGACCATCCCAACCGTGAAGCAGCATCATGTTGTGGGGGTGCTTTCCTGCAGGAGGGACTGGTGCACTTCAGAAAATAGATGGCATCATGAGGTAGGAAGCAACATCTCAAGACATCAGTCAGGAAGTTAAAGCTTGGTCGCAAATGTGTCTTCCAAATGTACAATGACCCCTAGAATACTTCCAAATTTGTGGCAAAATGGCTTAAGGACAACAAAGTCATGGTATTGGAGTGGCCATCACAAAGCCATGACCTCAATGCTATAGAAAATGAAAATGTGTGGGCAAAGTGAAAAAGCGTGTGCGAGTAAGGAGGCCTACAATCCTGACTCAGATACACCAGCTCTGTCGGGAGGAATGGGAAGCTTGTGAAAGGCTACCCGAAATGTTTGACTCAAGTTAAATAATTTAAAAGGCAATGAATGCTACCAAATACTAATTGAGTGTATGTAAACTTCTGACCCACTGGGAGTGTGATGAAAGAAATAAAAGCTGAAATAAATCATTCTCTCTACTATTATTCTGACATTTCACATTCTTAAATAAAGTGGTGATCCTAACTGACCTAAGACAGGGAACTTTTTACTCTGATTAAATGTCAGGAATTGTGAAAAACTGAGTTTAAATATATTTGGCTACTTCAACTGTACTTAATGTTGTGTAGTCCGGTTAGAACATGATGTTGAGGCCCATCACTGTACTCTTGATTTGATAGTCACCACCACACACACACACACACACACACACACACACACACACACACACACACAGCTGTTTCCATTTGAAGATGTTTATATGATTGGGGTAATCTGAATGACTTGAAGTCTTATTGTCGTGTTTATTTCGATGCATACACACCATTATGACATTCATGTTACTGTCGATAATAAAAAGTCCTCAGATGTGCATCTTCTGTCTTCGGTTGATGATAACACTCTGAACTGAGTGGGCGGATGCAGTGTCCAGATGTGCATTTCCAAGCTCTCTGATTGGTTAGGAATAGCAGGGCTATGATCGGTGAGGTATACTAAGGTAGGCTGAGCAGCCAAACGAATGGGAAACTGAAGGGACTGCGAGGGCAAGTTAGGTACAGAGGAGAGAGGAGAGAAGCAGGACATACTTTCTTTTACAATGACACCTCCACTATGGGGCTCAATCGCCACTTTCAAAACAACTGAGAACTAGTAAATCTCAGACTTCCAACTTCAGTGCATTCAAAACAACTGGGAACACTGAAGAAAAACAAGCTCTGACTGGGAAAATTCTATTTGAACGGTCATTGCAACTCGGGAACTCAGGCTTCTTTCTATATTTCCAACTCTCTGACCTGATTTTTTAAAATGTAATTTATTCACCTTTATTTAGCCAGGTAGGCCAGTTGAGAACAAGTTCTCACTTACAACTGCGACCTGGCCAAGATAAAGCAAAGCAGTTCGACAAAAACAACAACACAAAGTTACTTTGTTATGACGTTATGATTTGACCTTGTATTTTTCCATGTTCCCAGTCGTTTTGAACGCAGCGTAAGAACTAAGAAGACTGCTATTGCGTTGGTGTCTATGGGAGACACACCCAGTTAGGTAGACAGGAACTAACTATTTTTTTAAATGGTAAATGACTTGAGTGAATTATCTTCATTTATCCACCATCTTAGATATAATGCTGACAACTTGCCAGGGGTGCATTCATTGTGCTAATTCTGTTGAAAAACGGGGATGTACCTACCTGAATTTATCCAATATATACTCTTGTTTTGCTCTGTTTGTTTCCGTTTTGGACCCCAGGGATGTTTCTTAAACGGAAGCAAACAGAGCAAAATGAGAGATTCTGCTGGACAAATTCAGGTAGGTATCTCCTCGTTTCGTCCCGTTTGCTTCCATTTAGGAAATGGTTTGAGACAGAATTCGCGTAATGAATACGCTCCAGGACCATACAGCTCAGTGCCCACGACGATTTTTTTTTCAACACTGGAGGAGCGTGAACTTGCTCGTAGAATGTACCATTTTGATGATTAGGTAGTTAAATTGATAAATAACTGTGGTTATAGAGGCTTTGTGTAGCTATTGTATGTACTTTATTGTGTAGTCTACGCAACAATATTTAGTTCCGAACGTCGATGAAGAATATTAATAACTTTTAAGATTCCGAATCAACCTTAAATACGTACAACCGTTTTTCATTGACATTGGTTCAGACGGTAACTGTGGCGTTGAGGTACATACTGGTGGGAATGATATTTATATTAAGTCAAGTGCTACTGTTCGAACGTGGTACCTTTGTTGTTGTTTTTTACACTATAACACATTTTCTCATGTTTTAACGACAGGAGATCATCGAAGTTGAGAGTGAAAATGTTTTCAAATTAGCTGCATATGCTTTGCAGGTAAGTGCATTTTTGTAGCTTGTGTGACTTGTAATTCATCAGCGATTTGAATATAAACTGAATCAACACTGTCATGCACGCTGTTAAAATAAGTTCATTTCAGGAATCGTCTTGTGAGTGATGTACAGCTACGTACAGCTTCAATATTGAAATCATTGTACTTCTTATAGTGTGCAATAAGATGTTTTGTTGTAAATACTATTCAAAGCTGAGTAAGCTTGAAAAGTGTTACCGTAGTCCTAAATATCGTTGAAGACTTATTAATGATTTATTAACAAGCATTTCGCTACACTCGCATTAACATCTGCTATTAATGCGTATGTGACCAATACAATTTGATTTGATGACGTATTGATCATGTTTTTATAAGTCCTCCAGGCTAGTACTTGATGCATATTAATTATTCTAACTTGTAACGGTACTATTTTGTTTCCCAGGAGGCCAAAGGAGACTACACAAGGTAAGTCACTCATGTCAACACTAATAGATTATTATTATTATTAGATCAAAATGATCACTTATCTGCATACATATTTAGTTAAATATCATAAATTGCTTCAGCTTGCACCATTAAGTTACTCACTCTGTCACATTTGTCAGCCACAGTAGGCTACTTGCAAAAGGGCATTCTAAAACATGTAGGCCTATGGAAGAGTAAAACTGGTATGCTACTGGGGCTCATTAACTCATTAAAGATGTTTTTGTGAAATTTTCAGGGTCATTCTGTGTCAATTCAGCAAGCCATGTCACCCACCATCTCAAATTATTCTGAAATGGTTTCTGTAGTTAGAAACCCATAAGATTAGCATTCCTGAAATATTATTTTGATGAAATATAATTTGCTCTATGAGAAATTAAGCAAATTGATTTCACCCAAATTGGCCATTTTAATTCATAGGATTCTTATCATCTTCAATAAATATAGTACCTAATGTATAAAGTATCAGCTCTCTGTCTGATAAGTAGTATGGAGCTGCTGCTTGGTGTATTGCTTCTTCAACCTTTGTAATGTATTCCCTGTAAATCTGGTGATGGTTTTCTTCCCCTGTTCAAAGAAATGAGCCATTGAAGTCACTTACATTCTTTACCATAAATTAGTTTGAAAGTACCAAGTTCTGCACACTAGATGCCACTGTTCCTGCTACTGCCACCACATCCTTTGATCAATTTTGCTGGTATCTTGTGTTTAATAAATAGGACTCAACGTTTTCTTTGCAACTTTTGGTAGAAACCCGATAGCTTTTGCTCATGATGAAAATAAATAGTGTGGTCAAGCCAGTCCTCCATGAAAGCAATTCAGTTTGTTATTCTCTTAGCAACCTAATGCTTCAAACCAATTTTCCTTGAATAGTCCAATATTTCAACAAAATAATGTTTCAGGAATGCTAATCTTATTTGTTTCTAACTAGAGAAACGTTTTCAGAACAATCTGAAATGGGGGGTGATGAAATCCTCTTCTGCTTTCTGAGGTGGAATGACCTTAAAAGCTTCTTCAGGGTCGGTGGGTCCCCAGCAGGACGTTGAGCTAATGTAGGCTAATGCGATTAGCATGAGGTTCCCAGAACATAGACATATCTGATATGGGCAGAAAGCTTAAATTCTTGTTAATCTAACTGCACTGTCCAATTTACAGTAGCTATTACAGTGAAATAATACCATGCTATTGTTTGAGGAGAGTGCACAGTTTTGTACATGAAAGTTAATAATAAACCAATTAGGCACATTTGGGCAGTCTTGGCACAACATTTTGAGCAGAAATGCAATGGTTCATTGGATCAGTCTAAAACTTTGCACATACGCTGCTGCCATCTAGTGGCCAAAATCTAAATTGCAGCTGGGATAGAATAATACATGATGGCCTTTCTCTTGCATTTCAAAGATGACGGTACAAAAAATATGTTTTTTTTCTTCTTCTTTTTATTATCTTTTACCAGATCTATTGTGTTATATTCTCCTACATTCTTTTCACATTTCCACAAACTTCAAAGTGTTTCCTTTAGAGGTCGACCAATTATGATTTTTCAACGCCGATACCGACTATTGGAGACCAAAAATAGCTGATACCGATTAATCAGACGATTTTTATATATATAATGACAATTACAACAATACTGAATGAACAATGAACACTTTTATTTTAACTTAATATAATACATTAATAAAATCTATTTAGTCTCAAATAAATAATGAAACATGTTCAATTTGGTTTAAGTAATGCAAAAACACAGTGTTGGAGAAGAAAGTAAATGTGAAATATGTGTCATATATCAAAGCTAACGTTTAAGTTAGCACATATGAAAGCTGGTGGTTCAATATTCCCAGTTCTTCAATATTCCCAGTTAAGAAGTTTTAGGTGGTAGTTATTATAGGAATTATGACGTGTCGACTATTTCTCTCTATACCATTTGTATTTCATATACCTTTGACTATTGGATGTTCTTATAGGCACTTTAGTATTGTGTTGGAGAATAAAGTAAAAGTGCAATATGTGCCAAGGAAAAAAGCTAACGTTTAAGTTCCGTGCTCAGAACATGAGAACATATGAAAGCTGGTTGTTCCTTTTAACATGAGTCTTCAATATTCCCAGTTAAGAAGTTTTATGTTGAAGTTATTATAGGAATTATAGGACTATTTCTCTCTATACTATTTGTATTTCATATACCTTTGACTATTGGATGTTCTTATAGGCACTATAGTATTGCCAGCCTAATCTCGGGAGTTGATAGGCTTGAAGTCATAAACAGCGCTGTGCTTTCAAGCATTGTGAAGAACTGCCTGGCAAACGCAGGAAAGTGCTGTTTGAATGAATGCTTATGAGCCTGCTGCTGCCTACCACTCAGTCAGACTGCTCTAGCAAATATCAAATCATAGACTTAATTATAATATAACACACAGAAATATGAGCCTTTGGTCATTAATATGGTCAAATCGGGAAACTGTCATTTCGAAAACAAAACGTTTATTCTTTCAGTGAAATACTGTACCGTTCCGTATTTCCTCGAATGGATGGCATCCATAAGTCTAAATATTGTTGTTACATTGCACAACCTTCAATGTTATGTCATAATTATGTAATATTCTGGCAAATTAATTATGGTCTTTGTTAGGAAGAAATGGTCTTCACACAGTTCACAATGAGCAAGGCAGCCCAAACTGCTACATATACCCTGACTCTGCTTGCACTGAACGCAAGAGAAGTGACACAATTTCCCTAGTTAATATTGCCTGCTAACATGAATTTATTTTAACTAAATATGCAGGTTTAAAAAAAATATACTTGTGTATTGATTTTAAGAAAGGCATTGGTGTTTATGGTTAGGTACATTGGTGCAACGACAGTGCTTTTTTCGCAAATGCGCTTGTTAAATCATCACCCGTTTGGCGGGTAGGCTGTGATTCAATGATGAATTAACAGGCAGGGCATAGATTATATACAACGCTGGACAAGCTAGTTAAATAGTAATATCATCAAATCATGTGTAGTTAACTAGTGATTATGTTAAGATTGATTGTTTTTTCTAAGATAAGTTTAATGCTAGCTAGCAACTTACCTTGGCTCCTTGCTGCACTCGCGTAACAGGTGGTCAGTCTCCTCGTGGAGTGCAATGTATTTGGCGTACAACAACGCAGATTACCGATTGTTATGAAAACTTGAAATCTGCCCTAATTAATCGGTCGAACTCTAGTTTCCTTTCAAATGATACCAAGAATATGCATATCCTTGCTTCAGGGCATGAGTTACAGGAAGTTAGATTTGGGTATGTCAATTTAGGGAAAATGGAAAAAAAGGGTCCGATCCTAAAGAGGTTGTTTTACCACGTTGGCTCGTTTTTTATTTTTTAATCTTAGTTTATCTTCTTTTTTATCTTAGTGAGTTCCTGAGTGGCGCAGTGGTCTAAGGCACTGCATCTTAGTGCAAGTCTTTGCCGTCCCTGGTTCGATCACAGGCTGTATCACACTCATCTATGATTGTGAGTCCCATAGGGCGGCACACAATTGTCCCAGTGTTGTCCAGGGTAGGTTGTCATTGTAAATAAGAATTTGTTCTTAACTGACTTGGCTAGTTAAATCAAGGTACATTTTTTTTAAATGAGGGCCTTGATGTTTTTCTTTTGACATTGAGCTGAGCTGGAATCTGATATTCAAAATCAATGGTCTAAGACACTGCATAGCTGTGCAAGCTGTGTTGCTACAGATGCAGGTTCAATACTTGTGCTGGCCTCAACTGGGATACCTATGAGATGACTCTAGGTTTTTGGTTTTTCTCCCTCTAAAAACATAAATTCACCATTCTAAATAACATATTTATTTACAAATGAGTAACAATGTCTCAACCCATGTTCTAGAATGTCCTTTTTCTCGCTAATTTTACGTTATCATCTCCAAAATATTGTTATTTTTTTTAAACAAAGCGATTATTATTAATTTAGAATGATATAAAAGCCCCTTGAATATTCTCACAGATATGATATTAACCCTGTTATTAGCAGGACAATATATATTGGTCATATTGGTCATGGCTCCCGAGTGAAGCACAATGGGATTGCCTTGCAGTTCTCAGCTGTATCCACTGAAAGCACACAAGGTTCAAGGCACGGGATGCGCTGCAGAGCCGCACACAGAAGACAGACCTAGCCCTGACCTAGGAAAGGGTGGTGGACCCCCACCCCACCACACTGGGCAGCACAGAGCAACAATTTTAGGGGAATTGCACTAATAATGGCGCTGACTTGGGAAACGTTCTTGCAGGTAGCTGGATAATAACTTGCCTAGATGGAGGATAGGGGGAGAATTCTATCGTCAAATGTATTTCTAAGTTAAGTATTATTATTATTATGTCTCACATCCAACCATGATTGGGAGTCCCATAGGGTGGCGCACAATTGGCCCTGCGTTTTTCTCCCTCTAAAAACAGAAATAAATGTTTTGGCCTTTACAAATATTATTTTGGCCTTTATTCAGATTATAATCGCTGACTTTCATTTTTTTGAAAATGAAATAACCTCCAAAATATTGTTATATATTATCAAGTTGATGGCACAGTCATATAGCCAGAAGCATACCACCCTGCATACCACTGTTTGCTTGCTTCTGGAGCTAAGTAGGGTTGGTCCTGGTCAGTCCCTGGATGGGAGACCAGATGCTGCTGGAAGTAGTGTTGGAAGGCCAGTAGGAGGCACTCTTTCCTCTGGTCTAAAAAATATCCCAATGCCTGAGGGCAGTGATTGGGGACACTGCCCTGTGTAGGGTGCTGTCTTTCTGATGGGATGTTAAACAGGTGTCCTGACTCTCTGTGGTCATTAAAGATCCCATGGCATTTATTGTAAGAGTAGAGGTGTTAACCCTGGTGTCCTGGCTAAATTCCCAATCTGGCCATCAAACAGTCACCTAATAATCCCAAATCTATATTTGCCTCATTCCTCTCCCCTGTAACTATTCCCCGGGTCGTTGCTGCAAGTGAGAATGTGTTCTCAGTCAACTTACCTGGTAAAATAACGGATAAATAAATAGCCGGCACCTACATAAA